>NC_051067.1:117336817-117656817 GCF_004664715.2 Peromyscus leucopus | reverse complement strand
GCATTATTAACATGGACCTACAGGACTGAAGAGTCCCCATCTTCAGTCCGGATGAAGATATACATCACTCTCAATGCAAGAAGAGCAGAAGTGGATAAAGGGCCTGGGGTCCTGGCTGTGTAGTAAGCGGGAGAAACTCCATCAGTGTCAGGATGGAGAGCTGCATGGTGTCTGGCCAGTACCACACAGCGTCCCCCAAGGGGACATCCACCACCTACCATACAGCACCCAGGGCAGGGAGGCCTACCCAAGCCTCCAGTGTGTCCAAGGAAAGAGTTCCAGCTTTTGCTGAACTCTGTAGCTGCTCTTGACCTTTGAAAGCCACCCTAGTATATATAACTTCCCTACAGACTACTGCCTGTAAATCTGGTTGGCAGAGTGTTTGATGATGACTATGAACACCCGGGTGGTGAAGAAGCAGTAGCGTGGGTCTGGGGAGACGGTTCATTCAGCAAAGCACTTGCCTTGTAAGCATGAGGATCTAAGTCCCCCAGTACTCACATTAAAATATATATATATAAATAATAAGCCGGGCAGTGGTGGCATACACCTTGAATCCCAGCACCCAGGAGGCAGAGGCAGGCAGATCTCTGTGAGTTCAAGGCCAGCCAAGGCTACAGAGTAAGTTCTAGGACAGGCTCCAAAGCTACACAGAGAAATCCTGTCTCGAAAAATCAAATATATACATATATATATACATACATACATATATATATATTTATTTAAAGCAGTCATATTGTTATGCACTTGTAATCCCAGCACTAAGAAAATGGAGACATCCAGGTCCCTGAGACTTGTTGGTATCAGCCATTCTCTTATTTGGTGAGTTCAAAGCCAGGAAGAGTCCTTGTCTCAAAGTACAAGGTGGATAGCACTTGAGTAATGACAGCTGAAGTTGACCTCTGGCCTTTGTGGGTATGTGTATACACATGAAGGTGCAAGTCTCCTAACATATACAGACACACATACACACACACACACACACACACACACACACACACACACACACACACAGAACCCTGGTATAAGCATGAGTGAATCTAAACCTAAGGACCTCATCCCAGGCCATCCACAGGTTGAACTATGGTGTGATGTCTATCTAGGCTTTGAAGAAACCAAACCTAGAAGGAGAAGGGGTGGCGAGCGCTCTTCTCTGCTCTGGTTTAATGGCAGGATCTCAGTACACTGTCCACTCTCAGCCCAGGGACATTTGTCATATTGTCTTTCTGGAGATCTACCCTAGACACTGGCAGAGAAAAACCTCATTGAAGAAGTCATAAAGTAATTATTAAAAAAAAAAAAAATAAAAAGGACAGAATCATAGGAGTTCTCCTAAGTAATACAGAATCATTACCATGCCCTGGCAGACATGCATTTTTAAACAATGGTTATAATAACAGAAAATTAGACCTCATTTCTTATTCATAAAGTTCTGGTTAGCACTGTGCTCCATTTGTAAGTGTTTACTTTTATAAATAGCATCTTTGGGGCAGATGCTGCTCTTTGGTCACTGGATGTCAGGAACCATCTTCCGGGTATCCTGGTTCACTGCCTTTGCTGATGCTCTATCAGGATCACGGGCAAGTTCTAAGGGGCTTGGCCCTTCTCCATCATGAAGACGCCTGTATGTACTTAAACTTCCTTTTGGGTTTTTTATTTGATTTAAAGTGCTGTTGAAATTTGAAGACAGCAAACAATGTTTGATGAATCTACAACCTTTCCACGAAAGAGAGAGTCAGAAGACCAATAAATCTGCAGTGGAATTAATAATTGAGATACCTAGCAGGTCTGAAAGTAAGTATTAAATATGTAAAATCTTGTTGAAAAGCATAATTAAGTGCACCAATGCCTGAAGCTTAAAGAAAAAGCAAGTTTTCATTCAAGTCATAAATGTCTTGTGTGTGTGTGTGTGTGTGTGTGTGTGTGTGTGTGTGTGTGTGTGAGAGAGAGAGAGAGAGAGAGAGAGAGAGAGAGAGAGAGAGAGAGAGAGAGAGAGAGAGAGAGATTGTGTCTTGTAGCCCAGGCTGGCCTCAAGCAGCTATCTAGTCAAGGCTGACCCTGAACTTCTGACCCCTCTTCCTCTATTTCCCAAGTCCTTGGATTACAGGCATGCACCACCATACCACGTTTCACACGGTATGAAAGATGGACTGGGGGCTTTGTGTGTGCTGGACAGGCATTCCACCAACTGAGCTACATCTCCAACCCAGAAATACTGTTGTTTTTTTTTTATGAATGTATGAGTAATACTGAAAGAAATATTTAATGCAGCATATTGTTTTTTTTAATTGATTATAAAATAAAATTTTTTGGTGAGCTGAAGAGGGAAGGAAGAAAATAGAGAGACAAGACGGGGGGGGGGTAGGTTTGCAGCTTGCAACCTGCATTTCCCCATCAGTTGTCAGCCGTCTTCAAACACCATGGAGACGTGTTTGTGATTCTGCCTTGTGTGACTATGGACTGGATATGGCCACAGTTCAGACATGTCTAAAGAGACAATCAACTCCTGCTCACTCCTAGAGGCACATTCTATTTACTAATCACCGTGCCACATACTGGGGACACAAAGGAAAAGAAGAGCAAGGTCATATTCAACCTCTGAAGATGCTATCTCTTCCCAGCCCTAAGATGGGTGCTTTTTCTGCTCAACTTTCCAGGGGTCTTTAGAAGACACAAGGCAACCACAGAAACCAATTTGAGAAACACTGCTTCTCCCCCATCAAAGTGTGACTCATCAATGTACCTGGGGAAGCAGCAAGGAGCTAAGTGTTGTCAAGGTGCTGTTATTTCTGAAAGCCCACCTCGAACCCAGCACCAAGTCCGTGTGGCTCAAAAGAAAGACGTTTGCACATCTCCATAGTTCAGATCATAGGTCCATATGAGAAGCTGAAGTGAGAACTGGATTCTCCCCCAGAGTGTGTGGGGGGGCAGTGTCCCACCCTGAGGCTCATGGGCAGAAGCTATCTATCTCTTGCTATGCAATGATGGGCTACATTAATGATAGATATACAGTATGCGCATGGCATGAGGCTCGGAGGTCAGGGAACAGAGAATGACCTTTCTTCCTGTCACTTAACATAAATAACAAAGTTAAATACTACGAAGAGTTTTCATTTTATGTAGATGCCACACAGTGTCTTCCAAATACTGTTCCCACCATCTCTACTGCAAGTACCTTTCTTTATTCAATCAGTGTTCATGGGTGTTTATTGAGAGGCTACCATGTCCTATCTCCCAGCAGGTATAACTCTGTCCAACAGAAATGACTTCTTGAGAGCAGAAGGGAGGTATTCGCCAAGGATCATGTAAACAGAGGCACAGAACGGCCATCTGAAAGAGAGGTGTGTGGTTCTGAGAGACTTTGGAACAAAGCAAATAGCTCTGGCCAGCAAAGGCTGGGGCCCGGGGTGGGTGGCATCTCAGACATCATGATGCTGGGCTGAGATCTAAAGGATAACCAGGTGAAAGGCTGGAATGAGAGCAAGGCAGTCAAGTCATGGTAGGCAGGGGTGACACAGGACAGGGTGACTGAAGGACAGAGAAGGGACGCCAGGGCAGGCAGGCTGAAGGCTTGGATCATCAAGTTAACCTAAAAGGAGTGAGACAATTTAAAGGAAGGAGTGGGTTGTTAACACAACCAGTTTGGTATGCTGAAAAGGGCAACAGGCTGGATGTGAGCTTCTGGGGTCACCAGAAAGACTACTAAGTTCAAATTCATTAAAACTAGGTTCCTAGTGTCTGTGATGGCCTAAAGCAATTGTGATGTATTGTCTCAGCACGCTGGAGACCAACAGGCTACAGGTATGCTGTTAGTACAGCAAGTTCCTTGTGAAGATGCCAAAGGAAAGCCTGCCACCGGTCTCCCTCTGCCATCCCCAGTGCCCTCTGACTGGAGTTGGCCCTCCAAGCCCTGCTTCATTCTCATGAGGCCTTTGCCCTCATCTTTTCTGCCTCTGCCCTGGTGGCTCAGGAGAAGGCTCAGTTAGTAACACACATGCCTTGGGGGCCTAAAAACATGAGTTCAGGTCCTACAGCCCAACTAAAAATGCCAGGTGCAGTAGTGTGCACTGTCGTCCCGGAGGAGGAAAGGAGACAGGAGGATCGTTGGGGCTCCCTGGCCAGCCGTAGTCTAATTGAAAAGTTTCAGGCCAATGACAGACCTTGTCTCAAAGGAGGTGGATGACCTTCCTAAGGGTGGCATTCATGGTTGTCCTCTGACCTCCACATGAACAAACACACATGGATATACACACATAACATACACCCACATACGCATACTAAAACAAACAAAAGGATACATGCCATTTGTCCATGGTTAAGGCACCTTTCTTATATTTTTAGATTCTAGCAGAGTCTAACTTTTTGTTGTTGTTGTTTGTTTTTGTTTTTATTTTTTATGAATTAAATTTATTCACTTATTTTACATCCCGACTGCAGTTTCCCCTCCCTCCCTCTCCACCCCCTCCCCGATCCACTCCTCCTCTGTTTCTGTTCAGAAAGGGGCAGGCCCTCCCATGGGGGTCAACAAAGCATGGCATATGAAGATAGGGTAGGACTAAGCTCTTCCTCTTGCATTAAGGCTAGGCAAGGCAATCCAGTATAAGGAATAGGTTTTTGGAAGGATTGCATGAGCCAGGAGGGTCAAGGTCATCACAAGGGAACCCATAGAAACAATTAACTTGGGCTCCCAGGAGCTCCCAGACTCTGTACCAACAGCTAGGGAGCCTGCATGGGACCAAGCTAGGCCTTCTACATATGTGGGACAGTTGTGGAGCTTGGTCTACCTGTGGGGTCCCTAGTGGCAGAAGCAGGACCTGTCCCTAAAGCTTTGGCTGGCTCCCAGGAGAGCCTACCTTTTGGGGGCCTCATACAGCACAATGCCTAAAGTCACTGTCTTGATACCAGACTTCTCAGAGGACAATGCCCACAAAACTACAACAGTGTCTGGACAGTCAGTCTCCTTGTCTCAGAGCCAGGGGCTCAGAAGTCCAACCCAGGGAGTGTCATTCCCGTCTCTGTGGTGCCTCGCTGTCCTCTGGGGAGGAGAGGCGGGTCCCCTCCCCACACTGTGTTCGCCTCTCCTGCTTTGATGCCCTTCTATTTATTTCCAGTGGCATTTCCTTTCCTGAGGACTCAAGGCTGCACAAGGGTAAGTTACAGTCCCTTTGAAAATGTAGCAAGTGTATTGGTTAAGACCACAGAGCCTGCCAGGGCCATCTCCCCACCCTGCCCCAAGGGTTTTCCATAGGGGCAGCCACTATATCTCCATGGCTGTACTGAGAGTCTTCTCCATGGGGAAGGGAGGGCTTGAACAACTAGCCGGCTGTCAAGAGCAAAGCAGTCAGCAGACATGGTGGTTCACACCTGTACTCTTAAGCTGAGGCGGGAAGGTGGTGGGTTCAAGACCATCCTTGGATTTGAGTGAGACCCTGTCAGTAAACAAAGAAACAACAATAACCAATGAAAATCCCTACCAACCAACCCACATGTTTCCACACCCAGGAACACATCCAAGTGCATTCAACTCCTCCCTGAACAAGCAGCCTTTTATGATGCCTTCAGAGTCTCCAGTTTGGGGCATTCTTTCTAATTAAGAGTGCTTGTATGTACTTGAAGCCTCACTCTCGCATGCTTTCTTTAAAAAAAAAAAAAAAAGGAGGAAAGGGAGGAAGGGAGGGAGAAAGGGAAGGAGGGAGGGAGGGAAGAAAGAAGGAAGGAAGTCTATACAGTTTATATTTAAAATTCACCTTAGGCTGATGGGATAGTTTAGTGAATTGCATTCACTTGCAGCTTAGTTCAGTCCCTGGAACCCACAATGGAAGAAGAAAACTGACTACTGAAAGTTGTCCTCTAACCTACACACACACACACACACACACACACACACATACACACACACACACACACAATTAAAAACTTAAAATTCATTCTCTTAAAGTGTGCAATTTGGTAGCTTTTAGAGTATCTACGAGGTTGCACAGCCACCACAATCTATTTTGAGAATGTTGGCCACACCAAAAAGCATCTCACTAGGTAGGTTTAATGTCCTGTGCCCTTTCTTCCCTTTGCCCAGCTGGCAACCATTGATCTTCTTTCTGTTTGTGTGCTTTTGTGGGGTGTGTCTGTGTGCCTGGGTACATGAAAAGGTCAGAGGACAATTCCTGTAAGTCAGTTTTCTTATTCTATCGTGTGGATTCCAGGGGCCAGACTCAGGCCATCAGGCTTGATGTCAGTGCCTACTTGAGCCAGCTCATTGGCCATTCTTTCTGTTGGAATGGATTTGTCTCTTCCACCCATTTTCTCCAAGGGGTTCACGCAGTCTATGATGCTTTGCTTTGCATCTACCTTCTTTCACTTGGTATAATGCTTATGAGGTCCACAAGGTAGCATGATCATAATTTTACTCTTTTTCTAGTATATGCTAAGTATAAACATGCCAGGTGGCCCCTGCATGTTTAGATGGCACAGAAGGCCCTGCCACAGGTGCCATCACCCACCCTTCATGCAGCTGAGCACTGTGGGATGCTCTTTGTCTTGTCCCCTCCCTCTGTCAGC
Organism: Peromyscus leucopus; assembly: GCF_004664715.2. Lineage (NCBI taxonomy): Eukaryota > Metazoa > Chordata > Mammalia > Rodentia > Cricetidae > Peromyscus > Peromyscus leucopus. The sequence continues at coordinate 117,650,262 of NC_051067.1, read as the reverse complement.
TTTACACCAAGGCTCCATTGAATAAATAACTCCAGGAAATCGTGCCCATCTTTCATCTGTCCCATGGTGTCAATGACAAGGATGCTAGATGCTGATGGGGGGGGCCTATAAAACATTCAGAATTCAACAAAGAAATGCAATGCATAAATGCAAAGAGAGAGCGGTAATTCTTGCATTACACTGCTCCAGAGACTTCAGGAAGATGGACTATGTTGCCATCTATTGCTTTCAAGCTCTCTAGTAGGTCAAGTGTGTGCATATATCTAATGACAAAGCCCCGGGGCCACATTTCCCCGCTTTAAATGGAATAAGAGTTGCACAGGACAGTGTCAGTGATAGTGATTATGGGTTCTCTAGGTTTTATTATTAGTTTTCAATAAGTCAGCAGCACTGTGTGCTTGCTGTATACCTAGTCCTGGCATAGATGCTTTCCAGACATTCTCTTTTAATCCTCCTCCAAAGCCCATCATCAGCTCTGACATCAGATGCATTTGTTGGATGAGTAAACTGATGCTCTGAAAAGGGACGTCACAGGCAGAGTTGGCAAACATAGAAGCTGGTCCTATGGTGGCCTGTCCCAGCACCCCCTGGATGCTCTGAGAAAAGCCACTGACATGTGTTGTCCCAGATCTAGGCTGGTTGGGAGCTGCTGCCTCTTGTGGCCTCCCCTCCTTCTTGGGCTCCAGCCCCCAACATTAGGGCTTATTATTTGGCATCAATCAACCCCCCAATTACATGAATGCCAGTGCCACGAACACTTGTAATTAAAACTGGGACGGATATCCTGCATGTCTGCCCCCTTCCCCACTCCTCTTTGTCCTGCTGTGGTATTATTGGAGAGAGAATGAGCACTCGTGGAAACAGATGCTTACAGAATATAATGGGGCTCGGCTCCTCAGAGAGCAGGCTGTAAGAGGGCACAGGGAGCAAACTTAAAGGAGACAGCTTTATTTACTCACGTCCGGGGCATGACAGGAAGTAACAGGGAAGCCAAAGGTCTCAGTCATGACAGGGACTTGCCTGGCATGCTGTAGATGATTAAGGTCCTTCTGTCCCCACATCTGCCCCACAGACTCAGCATTAGCTTTTCCCACCTGTCACATTCTTCGCACGCTTGTCACCAAGTGTACCTGAAGTTGATCCTGGCTGACAGCTCTGTCCCCAGTCCTGAGAACCCCACCTCTCACCTTCCATTCACCAGCAGAAGTGACGGCTTGATACTCCCTGGCCTCTGCTTCGGGGCTTCCCTCTGCTGGGAGAACGCTTGTCCATCTAGCCTTCTTTGTTCCTTGTCCACCACTCTTGTAGTGATCCTCAAAGTAGGGTGGTCATAATGGCTGGCATTTGTCCAGCATTTACTGGGGAATGCAAAGGGATCTACCCGGGCCATCACCCCCAGAGCATGAGAAACACTGGTGTAAGGGTTGGACCCATGTGACTTGATATCAGAAAACTGTCATTCTTCTTATAACTAGTGTCGACTTTTCTGGCCACGTTATCATGATCGCATCAACACAACTTAGAGCAGGTCCCTCATCTGAGCATCTGTGGATGGGACTCCGGGTATCTCAGACAGCCAAGATGCTAGATTATACTTCTCTACTGTCCCTCTAAATTAAAATTTGCCTTTCTCTTGTTTAGGACACAAGCTGTCAAAACATTACAGGTGCCTGAGAGTGCGCTCCTTTCCTGTCTGTGGCTGTTATAACACACTCTGACCAAAAGCAACTTAGAGGAGGAAAGGATTGATTTGGCTTATACTTCCAGGTCACTGTCCATCACTGAGGGAGCCAGTGAAAGGGCTCAAGCAGGAACCTGATGCAGAAACCATGGAGGAATGCTGTTTGCTAGCTCTATTTCTGGCTCACTTAAGCTCATGCCCAGCTAGTTCCTTAAGTCCAGAACCATCTGCCCAGTGAATGGTGCCATCCACAGTTGGCTGGTTCCTACCATATCAATTAACAATCTAGACAGTCCCTCATAGGCATGCCCACAGTCAACCAGATTAAAAAAACAAAACAATTACTCAATTGAGACTCTTCTTTTTTCCTCCAGGTGATTTTATACTGTGTCAAGTTGACAGTTAATGCTAAGTAAGACAGTGAGTTTATCATCATGAAATCATGGATAGCTTCCTCTTATAGCCGGTAATCTCAAAATATCATTGTTACCTATTTCATTGATAATAATAGATCCACCACTAACCACCTCTCTCTCTCTCTCTCTCTCTCTCTCTCTCTCTCTCTCTCTCTCTCTCTCTGTGTGTGTGTGTGTGTGTGTGTGTGTGTGTGTGTGTGTGTGTGTGACAGCACATGTGTAGAGATCAGACATCTTGCTGGAGTTGGCTCTTTCCTTCCACCCTGTTGGTCTCAGGACTGGAACTTACTGATCATGGGTTTTCAAATGTTGATGACCAAATGATGATACAACTAGCATCCTTTGCAAGCTTGTGTGCTCTATTTTATGCAGTCAAGACACTATTCTGAAGAACGAACTAGGTACGAAAATGGTGGAGATCCTCAGAATAGCATGAGACTGTCCAGAGCAGAGCAGAGACCCTGTGCCTGTTATCTTCTGGAGCTCAGTTATTCCAAGCATGTCAGACAAGCCAGGCAGAACACCAGAAAAGCTCAGATTGCACATAGAACTGAAGATAGCGCTGCACTGTCTTTAAAGGTGTATCACTCACTCATTCACTCTTCATTCATTCATTCATTCATTCACTGATTCGTAATAGGGGCCTTATAATTGCAAAGTGCTGGGCCAACACTCCAGATGTGGCTCTGAATGAACGGAGCAAGTACTCATCAGCTGCCCTCCCGGCAAATGGCCTTCTGCAGCTTCCACTCTCCCCTGATCTTCCAGTCAAGCTTCGGAACTTGGGGTGACCTATTTAGCAGTCCACGATTCTGTGTCAAGAATCCCCTAACAGCCCTGCCAAGCTAAGCTCATTAACATAGCCCTTCACTTTCATAAACAGTGTGTCTTCTGCTCTTTATACTTTTGTGGCAGAACTAAGCGCTGCAGCTCCAAAGTGGCCACTTATGTTTGGGGACATTCCATCTTGGCGGACCCACAGCAGGGTGCCCTTTGTGTGTGGGAAGAGCCTGAAGCAGTGCCTTCCCCTCATACCTGCACAGAGTGCTGTCTTGCACACAGGATTTGATTTGTTCTTCCCGATCTGTTGTGTCACTGTCCTATTTTACATCTATTTGCCTGGGATGTCTCTTGTCTATCTCCCTCTTCCCACCCAGCAGAGTTGAACAAAGACACATAATAAATATAATGGGAACCGCAGCTGATGCTGACCGGCCGCTTCTTCTGTATTGTCTTTTAAGTTGGTGAATATATTTATAATCACTGTGATTAATCACTTTAGCTACCATGGGGCTGGGGCTTGCCATCACCCTTACTTTAAAGACGAGGAAACTGAGGCACTAAGAGGTGGCTCATGGAGACACAGCCAGCCAGCAACAGAGCCTGGATTCACACTCAGTAGTTAAGACAGGACACTACACACACAACCGGCAAGGACACTTCAAATGCCACTTCTCAAGGTATCTTCTTTATTGCTCTGGCAGCCTTCTCTGTCCTGTCTCCCTAGCCCTGGGCCAGGTGCTGCTCTCCTTGTCTCCATGGCTGATGCTACACTGATCATAATCTTTCTGCTTATCTTTTCTTCCTTCACCATCAGGCTATTGTAAAGCACTGTCCCCAGAACTGAGCTAGCAGGTGATGGATGTTCATGACCTGTCCAGTGAGCTGCAGCTCAGTGAGGGAAGAAAGGTGGGAGGGGGTACCACCTGGCAGATGAAGCATGCTTGCAGGAGTTAGTGGAACAGTCTAACTTGAAGGCTGTCAAATCCTGTGTACTGTGTGCTTGAGCACTAGTTATTGCGTATTGGCACACCCATGAGACAGAGGAGAAGACTGAAGTCCAGAGAAGCAGCTTAAATGGCCTGAAATCCTAAGTGAGGTCAAGGTAGAACTGGGTTTTGAATCTGATACAGAAATTCAACTTGGATCTCCATAACATGGCTTTTTCCTTTCCATTACACCACTATCCAGGGACTGGAGATCTGTCCTTCATGGAGCAGCAAAAGAGCTTGGAGTCCGAGTTTCCTTACTTATTGAAGACACATAAGAAGTAGTTTGACGGGGCTGGAGAGATGGCTCAGAGGTTAAGAGCACTGACTGCTCTTCCAGAGGACCTGAGTTCAATTCCCAGCAACCACATGGTGGCTCACAACCACCTGTAATGAGATCTGGTGCCTCTTCTGGCCTGCACTCACACATGCTGTATACATAAATAAATAAATAAATCTTTAAAAAAAAAAAAAAGGAAGGAAGGAAGGAAGGAAAAGAAAAGCCCAGGGAGGTGTGTGCCCCTGGGTCCTCCTCATTGTCACAAAAAAAAAAAAGAAGCAGTTTGACAAATATGGAGAACACCAATTCCTTTGTTTTTGTTTTTGTTCTCTCCTAAAATGGCCTATTGTCTTGCACTAGTCTTAGCTTTTTATTTTATTTTTATTTTTTAATTATGTGTATATCTGACTGTGAATTTGTGCACGTGAATGCAGTACCCATGGAGGCCAGAAGAGGGTGTTGGATCCTCTGGTGCTGTAGTTACAGTCAGCTGTAAGCCCCCTGATGTGAGTGGGGGAGACTAAATTCAGGTTCTTTATAAGAACAACAGGTGATGTTGCCATGGAGCCATTTCCATTAAGCCATATTCCAGCCTTTGATATTTCCACTCCTCATATTTTCATAATGACCCTTGCATCTGTGGGGAACCAAAAGCTGAAGCATCAGACTTAGCCCATAACCATATACTGAGAGAGAAGGGGGGGGGAATCTTGATTTAAGGTGTCTGGGGCTTGGGAAGTTCTGCTTAGTTTCATGAGGAAGAGATGACTTACTTTGATCAGGTGAACGTTATACATTTGAGACAATCTCTCTGGCTTTGATAGACATGACCTCGATTCTGACAATTATCTATTTAATTGGATCAATACAGACAGCCTACTCCCCCAAACCACTGATTCAATTAATCAGGCCATTGTCAAATCTCTACTCCTCTTGGGGTCTGCGTAGACACAGACCAAGTGGCAATTTCTCCCAAGATAGGCACTCAAGTCAATAGTCCCCTTTTGGATGAAGTATCTGATTGCTCACAAATTACACAAATCACATCGATTGCTGACAGATCACAATGTTTATGGAACACTATTTGGCTTTGGTTGCAAAGGATGGCTAGTATTTAATTAATGACTGTCAGATATAATATACACCATTTTAATGACCAGAAAACAGTTGCCTGATGATTTTATGCAATAGAACAAATATCTTGCAACTAGCATTAGTGAGGATAGAATCAGTGGGGACACTATCACAGACCATAAAATGTCATTGTCATATTTAACTTGGGACATTCTTGGAAGCCATGATGATTCTAACTCCTACAGATTTTGTTTCTCTTTTTATTTTTGCTTTGACTACCAGGAAACTCAGACACCTCTTTAGTGTAAAACTATTAATTTACTTCATGCCAGGACTTGTGAAATATGCACTTTATTTTACCTGTTTTTATTTTTGCATGTAGTATTACTGCTTTGTTGCACAATAACCATAGGGGCTGGATGCCAGCCAGTGAGGGCCTACAGACCAAATCTAAACCTCCAGTTTGTCTTTGCAAAGCTCATGGGTTTAGGACAACTCTCCATGGTTTACTATGCAAACATGGAAAGATAGAAATATTTACATAGAAACTTGCTATGGCAATGGATTTGATGGCTTTAATGGTTTTTATTTTACCAAAACAATAATTTTACCACAGAAGCAAACTAAGAATTTAAGTTTTTGACATACAAAATCCCATTTTGGTTTCCATAACTGGTTTCATTAGAACACAGCTATGACCATTGACTGATGTGTTGCCCATGGCTATTTCTGTAATACAAGGGCAGAGTTGGCTTGTTGGCTAGTTGCAACAACTACAACTACAATAGACCATAATGTCTGAAGTATTTACCATGTGGCTCTTTAGAGAAACAGCTAGCTAACATGTATTTGTAGACCTTGGTATGGGCTGGTCAGATAACTAGATAACACAGAGAAACATGGATCTACCCAGTCTGTAGTTAATGTTAATGCATACCTCATTCTTTCTGATTAAGCTCTGGTGGCAATATTATGCAGGGGATCCAAACTCTGTTTTTTTTTTTTTTTTTGAGAGAGAGAGAGAGAGCGAGAAGAGTGCTGCTTTAGAAGAAATATACAGCCTACTGTGTCTACTTTCAGGAGACTGAGTATAGCTGCTTTGCGTTCCCACTAAACCTCCAAGGGAAAGGGTTGGGCCTACTGATCTAGAAGGGCATGGCTTAAGCCTCGAAACAGAAGCAATGGGGCAGGATGCCATGCTAATAAAGAAGCAGACAAATGGTAACAACAAAACTGGAGGAAAATGAGCATCCGCTGAGCTCAGATATGAAGATGGAGCATGGCAGATCCATCCAGATCAAGGGTGGGAGAGCCAATTTTAAAACAAAAAAAAAAATGTGAAGAGGCAAAGATTATGGATGTTCCTGAAGCTTGTGTTCTTGACCTAAAAACCCTTAAAGAGCAGGAGGTAACTCCGTCATCTAAGAATAACAGGAGGGGGACCAGAAAAAGAGAGAGGGATACAATGAACTACTCAAGTTCCTGCTCACCAGTGAATACAAGGTGGGCAGAGGACTGGCAGTAACAGAGAACACCTAGACAAGACAGCACCTCTCTGTTTCCCTATGAGAGGAGAGCTGAACAGTAGTTTTCATTGGTATGGGGGGAGGGATTTCAGAAACCTTCTGAAGTTTCTAGAAAATCCTTTCTTTCCAAACATGCAGGGCCTTTGGAAAACAACTACTAGCTTCATCAGAGGATGGAAAAGACAGTATGGAATTGAGAAACACGTGTTGGGCAGGTAAGAAACAGGGGTGTGTTTCCAACTGGGGCTACCAATTTAAATATCCAAACTGACGAGTGGTTGTGGGCAGAGCCAGCTCTCCTCCTGGAAGTAGGATGTCACTGGCAGAAAGGGAAAGAAATGGGCATCTCCTACATGGTACACCCTCGGGTTCTTGATTCTATGACAACCCTGAAGGAAAAGATTGTCTAATCTGCAAAAAAAGGGGGGGGCAGGAATAGATAAGGCAGATGGCTACAGGAAAGTCACATGACTAGAGAAATACTTTGCTGCTCAATTCCTCTGACTCCAGATTCTCAGTAAGAACAAAGGCCTTGTGAAGTTGGAGCCTCACATGCCCCGTTTGCTCTTCACTCTCTAGCACCTAGGACTGGACCTAGAACACTGTGAGAATTCAGCAATCAAATAGCAAGTCATGGACTAATGGATAAAAGTCCCAGAGACCTCCAAATGTAAGGGACAGAGATTCAGGAAGAAAGCAGCCTGTCTTAGTTAGGGTTTCTATTGATAAGATGAAACACCATGACCAAAAACCAAATTGGGAGGAAAGGGTTTAATTGGCTCACACTTCAGCATTGCTGTTCATCACTGAAGGAAGTTAGGATAGGAACTCAAACAGGGCAGGGTCCCGGAGACCATGGAGGGGTGCTGCTTATTGGCTTGCTTCACAAAGCTTGCTCAGTTCACCTTCTTATAGAACCCAGGACGGCACCACCCACCATGAACTGGGCCCTCCCCCATGGATCATTAAGTGAGACAATGCCTTATGGCTAGATCTCATGGAGGCATTTCCTCAACTGCGGCTCCTTCCTCTCTAATGACTCTAGCTTGTGTCAAGTTGACACATAAAACCAGCTAGGACACAGCCCACCATGAGTCATAACCAACCATTCACTTTCAGCTTGTTCTCTGTCAGCTGGATGCATCTTTCTCTAGCACCTCATGGAACATTCCTGTCTGGGTGCGACCACACTTGTTACGGGAACTTTCCTGAGGACCCATGAACAAATGTCTGTTCATCAGATAGGACACCGACAGCAGACATAAGTAAAGATACAACGAAAGTCCTGCTTGTTGAACCAATCTTACTGGGCTTACTTACAGGACCATGGGGGAGTCCAAACAGTTGCATCACCCCAAGGTCTCATTCCACTATGGATAATGACTTCATGGAAACTGTATCATGGAGTCCCACTTTCAATTAACCTTTGGCTTCCACGCTCCTCTAGTATCTCCCATGATCACTTGTAGTGGGAAGGGCCAGGAGGAAGTAGTGGCTACAATTCTAGGCAAGGGTCCTATGACCTTCCTCTCCCTCCTGCCAAAACAGTGTTGAAACGCCATTACTATTACCATGGACCTAACTATTGCTGTATTGTTTACCTCAATTAGTTGCTATGGCTACCAGGACATGATAATTTCTACTCCAAAATGGCAATGGATTATTACGTTAGACTGAGAGGAATAAAGCCATACTTGAACCATTAGTATTCATGGAATGAATGCTCACTGAAGCAGATGATAACCACTAAGTGCCTGGACAAGAGAAGTAGATAAATATACATTGGGCAAAAAGGGGGCAAGAGACAGGAGTAAGAGTCTAGACTTGACAAAACCGGGCTGGAAGCACTCGCCAGCCCTGTACTCTGCAGAAAGGGCTTTATTTTTGCACCCTGGTCTGACCATCCATAGAACTGGGCATTCTATACCTGCCTTGAAGAAATGCTGCTATAAATCACTATTGGTAATGCCTGCAAAGAAGGGGGAATTTGATGGATGCTCCAAAAGCAGTAACAAGGATTGGGTTGTTTTTGTCAAGTCTGGTGATGCCCCCGGTAAAAACATTACCCAAAACTGGAAAAAAAAAATCTTAGAAAGGTTGGCAGCAACTGCTGTAGTTGCGTGAACCAAATGCAGCCACATTTACATTTTCATACCATGGAAAATTGAGGGGACGACACAGGAAAACACAGACATCTTGAGAAAATTTAAAGGCTCCAAAGTGTTTTTCCATTCAGGGACAATAGAAAACAGGAAAACATTAATAACGGTGTCCGTGCCTGGCTGCTGGTGGAACCCTCCCCAGGAAAGTATATTTTGATATAAATCAGAAGCCGGGCACAGCGTGCTCTAGCCCAATGTGTTGTAACCACCCTTCCTAGGATCCCATCTCAGCAAGATGTTGAAAAGCTTTCAAACTTGACAAAACCCAGGCCCTTCCTTAAATAGCACTACCCCTCTGCAGGGAGGGAGGGAGCTCCCTGCCAGCTCACAGACCCAAGGCCAGCTCAAGAGAGGAGAGAAGGAGACTGGAAGATGGCTCAGCTCCCCAGCGGCTCTGGAGAATTGTCAGTCTCTAAATTACTGCCAGAGAAGTGGCGCATGCCAACCACCAGAAAGACAGGAGGAAGAAAAGCAGAACCTGGGAGTGAGTGGAGCCTCCTCTGGTCCCTTCCAGGGAGGGGGTCCCTCTAGTGATCTTGTTAGTCACTAGACCCAGAGACAGAATGAAAACCTGGGATTATAAACATCTGAGAGCGAGGCACTGGGGGAATAAAGAGTTCCTTACGTAAGAGGCAATTTGACTTTAAACAAACAAACAAACAAACAAACAAATAAGAAGCAATGGGATAATAAACTTAACAAATGAACTTGCAATGGCTTTGCTCCTGGAAGCGCCCAGCTGAACTCAAGTTGGTTCTCCAAGTTTCTGGGAACATTAATACATCCCTGAGATGCAAGCCCAGATCCAGGAAGACCCCAAGTGTTGGTACAAGACTTAATCTTTGGTGACTAGGGTGACAGTACCAAGTCCTGATAAGGTTCAAAATAGTAAGTAGTGTCCTGGTTTGTAGACACATTGGCATGCAAAACCCTTGTCATGGATGTTTGATCCTTCAGGGTATTGATGGATAGTTCTTCCAGAAGAGCTCATGGAAAAAGAAAAAGAAAACAGGGAAACCTCCAGAGAAGATGAAAGAGTTCCTAATAGTGAGCAGGGACCAGCTGCGTTGGGGGATGCTGTTCTCTGGAGGTAAGGCACACTGATGCAGGATGCTCCTCAACCCAGCAGAGCCTGACTGTAGATCAGAGCCTTACAAGGATGGGCATCTGGCTTTTCTTTAAAGTGAGAGCTTCTCACTCTCACTCTCATTCAAGGATGTTGGAAAAAGTCCTTTCTCTAGGCCTGAGCTGAAGTGGCAGTCCCCTCTATTCCCCTCAGGCACACAACCCATGCGGAATTTGAGCCTGGGGATTCGAGATCCTAGAGGGTCTGAAACAAGAGATAGTGCGAAGAGTGTTTTGTGGAGGGAGGCTGGTGTGTTCCGATTTCTGCCTTCAGCTGGGCTGATGGAATGGCTGAGTCTGCCACAGACTGGGGAAGAGAGATGCTGTGGGGCAGGAAGGAAGGGAGCTGAAGGAAAGGGTGGCCGGAGTCGAATACCTGCTGTGTTCTTTGGTGCTGGCTTGCCTCCAGGAAAGGAAAAGTGCTGGTGAGCAAAGTTAGTAGACCTTGAAACCCTTTGCAGGTTCCAGTCCTCCTGCCTAGAAGCGCCCTGACCAACCATAACCACCTCTCAGCCTAGTCTCCCTTGCCCCAGGTCCACCCTGACAGCCCTCATGCAGCCTGTTGAGCTGTGAGTGAAATCCAGTTTCAACCCCTTCCCACTGCACGCTGCTCCTTCCATCCCCACCCAGTTGGACCTATGCCTTAGTTTCTTCTTCCAGTCGCTGTGACAAAACTCTGGCCAAAGCCACTCGAGAGAGAAAAAGGATTTATTCAGTTTGCAGTTTCAGGTTACACCCCATTGTGGCAGTGAAGTCCAGATGGCAAGACTTTGAAGCGGTTGGTCACATGACATCTCCAGTGAGAAGAGGAGAACGCTTAATGCACGCAAGTACTCACTTCCCCTCTCTATACGACAGTCCAGGATTCCAGTCAGAGAATGGCGATGCCTACCTGGTGGGCAGGTCTTCCCATCTCAACACAAGATAATCCCCCACAGGTATGCCCACAGGCCCATCTCTCAGGTCATTCTTGGTTCAGGTCCTATCAACTTGATGACTAATATTAACTATCACAAACTAGGACTGAGCCTCCCTCATAAGATAACATAGCAACTACCCACTCAAAGAGGACACTAGACATCTGTCCCCTTGCCCCTGGAGTGCCTACTGGGTAAACAGAGTGAATGGGTATCTTCTGTGTGCACAGTCACCTTCTTCGTTTACCCAGGGTTGCCATGTGTTCATTTTTCTCTTGGCCTGAGCTGTAGTCTAGCTAGAATCTTAGAACTCATGAGTGACATAGACTGGATAGAGTCCCACAAAAATCTCTGCCTAGATAGAACTTCAGAATGTGACCCCATTTGGAAATGGGGTCTTTGTGATATAATCAGCTGAGGTGAGATAAGGTTATTATACCAAATTGCTGTGGTCCTAATTGCAATAACTAGTGTCCTTTTAAGAGTACCCTATAGAGACACAGCAGTGGTGGAAGGGAAGATGCTGTGTGCAGAGGCAGAAGATGGAGTGTTGTTTCAGGTCGGAATCATCAAGGGTGGGCAGGAAATGCCTCAGGGTCCTTGTGCAAACAAGGGTGGAGTCTGCCCCAGAACTTTCCAAGAAAGTATGGCCAGGCAAATGCTTTGAACCCACAACAAGTAACCTCTCAGACTATGAGAGAATACAGCCTGCTGCTTTGAGTCACCTGGTTCATGACCCCATGTCACAGAAGCCATCGGACACAGATATCTGCCACCATCCTTGGCTGCCAGCTCCTGGTTCCTGTGACTTGGCTTGTAGATGCAGGCAGTGAGTCTGAGGTCCAACTCTACCCAGGTAGCAGCAAGGATCTGTGGACTTTGGTCTGGGATAGGCTCTTGCGAACGTTAGCTAGAGATGGCTTAGAAAAATAGAGAGCAAGGTCAAAGACTGTATTCAAAGCCAAGGTGAGGGAAGGCAGGGCAGCCCCGAGCCTCGCCGAGTCCTCTCTGTTCCATTGCAGGGTCAGATGGGGAAAGAAAGGCCAGTGTGTGCTTCCTCCCTCCATTTCTCCTAAACTTTTATGAAATGTAAGTGACTGTGGAACTGCAATGCCTCTCTGAAATCCAATGGGGGGCCCTTAACATCACAAAGGGCAGAATTAAGCTGTGAAATTGACCCCCCCTAAAAATATAAATAATAAATTCTCTCATTGGTGCCCAGCCCCAGCCAACATAAGGAAAACCTGAGTCCCTGCTGAGCCTTTTTATTACTTGAGGTATATGGAGTCTCTAATTTAGGGCTAAATATAAAACTAAAGCACACACAGCTGGACTTTCAAGTAGTTTCAAAGCACATTTAATACCTTCCCGCGAAACTTCCAGAATCTGAGCAGCCCTCGCTCTGCAGCAGAGTAAACAGAAGTCGGGTGGACCTAAGCTAACGTATGGGATTCAAAAGGATATTTAAGAGGGGTGGGGAACACACAGGCCGAGGGCCTACAGCCATCAGAATGCTGACCCATGCATGCTCACCGGCACATGGTGTCCTTGGCCTTGTGGGCTATAATAGAAACCAGTAGAGCTTGGTGGAGGGGGGAGGTGGGGGGAGAGTGCCAAGGCGGGCTGCCTTTAACCACAGCTCTGTCTGCCCCTATGTGCTTTTCATCGTGGTTCCTATACTCCTGGGCCAGTGGAAAATGAGAAAGAGCGAAGGTGGATTGGCAGACATGAATGGATTCTCTGTTACCCGGGGAATTCTTCTTGAGGAATCCAGGGTGCTGGTTTATGGTTTTGTATTGCCAGAGTCCTTAATTGATTTGCTAATGAGCCCTGAAGTCTCAGACTTCTGTTTTCGAAAATGTGGTTTTAGGTAAATCCTATGTTATAACTGAGATATTAAATGTTGTCCGAAAGGCTCTTATATGGAAGGTGTGGTCCCAATACAATGCTCAGAAGTGGAGCTCTTGGAAGATGATTGGGCCATAAGGACTCCGGCCTAAACATTGGGTTAATCCTTCAATAGATTCATAGTTTGACAACACTATGGGGAAGTAATAGAGACTAGGAGGTTAGACCTGCTTGGGGGAGGCAGATATTAGGGAGCAGGCTTTGAGGGACATACCTTGTCTCCAACCCCTTCTCTGCACTCCTTGTCTGGCTGCTTCCTGACCTCTCTGGAGAGGGCAGCTTGGCTCCTCCGTGCCCTGATCCTGAGACAGCAGCCAAAAGCTAATGGACACATTCTGGGATAGCACAGGGAACAAATCAAACAAGATCAAAGTCCTTGTCTGTTGGAATTGTCTGTTATGGAGAGATGAATGATGAAGAGCATAGCTATCCAGATACCTACAAAATGCAGCTACGGGTTTGTCAATATACTTCCCACCAGGGGGTAGAGTCTGTGTCCCCGTCTTTACTCAGAGTGTGCCTGGGACGAACAATAGAGCAGAATAAGGCCACCTGTGTCTCCTCTTAAGGCAAGTGAAAGTGACTTTCTGTGATGTCTCAGGTCAGGTCAGAGAAGTCCTTGCCATGTCAGCTATGTGGTATATGTGGCATAAAATCCAACCTCTCTGAGACCACCATGCTAGAGAAACCACAGACGGAGTCCCACGGGGCCACTCACTCTGCCATTCCACACAGACACTGGGAAAAGTAATGGTAGGCCAGCCCACCCGCCAATCACTCACTGGCCCCTACCCACGGCCAACAGACTGAGAGATGAGACCAGGCCAGCTCTATCCAAAAAAAAAAAAAAAAAAAATGAGCCAGAAAATGGTGGGATTTAATAAAAGAGTGGTTGTTTTCCACTAGCAGCACATGGGGTACTTTGGAACTTGGGAACAGAAAAATGACAGGGGCCAGACCTGAGTGATGACGGGATAAAATGAAACCATACACACGACATTCCCAGCACAGAGCCGGCGCTCAGCGGATGTCAGATCACGTCCCGTTCCCTGTGACAATAGACTTTGATTGCCTTTCAGTTTCGCTGCCTATTTTTATACTGTGCGACGCTAAATCATAAATTACAAGCAGCTTAGCAGCCTCTGGTTCTTACCAAGCACTCTGGTTTTTATTGGGCTCTCAACGTTAGAGAAAGACGCACATGTAAATCGGAGCGGCTCCTCTGCTCTCCTCCTCCGGGGGCTCTGGAAGGAGGTTCTTCAGCGGGAATGTGCTAGGTTCTGAATGTGCTTTGGGGCCCGGCGGCAGGTACACTATGGTGAACCGGGAAGGCTTTCTGCCAGGAAGTTTGTAAGCGATTTTCTTTCCTAAGTATCGGTTTTCTTTCCTAAGCGGCATAGATTTGTGAGCTGCAGTGTGTTCCTGCAGGAAGGAGGGAAGCAGCCTCCCTTGGCAAGTCTCGCCATGAAGTTATTTCTCAGATCCACATCTAGAGAATTGGTTGTATAACTTGGTGATTGCCAGGAAGCATTTGGGAGCCAGATGGGCCTTGGCATGAACCCTGGCTTTTTTTTCCTTCCAGATGGAGAGAGCTTGGGCAGATTTTTGTATTGCTAAAAATCCTCAGTTTACACCTTTGAGAAATGGGAATAACCACAGTGCCCGCCAGTAGTGCACTTGTGAAGCCTCAATTAGGTAAACATGTGAGGCCCCACTCCAAGGCAGAGAGAGCTCACAATAATTTTTCTACCAACGCTCTCCTCTCCTCATCGCTGGAGTCTGACCCGGTGAAGGTTATTGGATTTGGCACATGAAAACACAAGATGCCTGGTGAAATTAGAATTTCAGATACACAAAAAAACAGCATGGTGGTGTGTGCTAGACACTCTGGAAGCACGGTGAGGTGACACTGAACATATTTGCGACTTTTCATAAAGCAAAATTTTCCCTGTTTCCCTACACCCTCCTCTGCCAGATGATCATCAATGATGTTCGCAATGAAAACCAATCTTTTTGCCGTCTGAATGTGTAGGTCACCCAAGATCTGGTAAACACAAGCTCACATCTCTGTTTTCTTATCTTTAATGCAAACCCCCATCTTCTATCTTCCTGCCTCCAGCCTCCAGCCTAATTCTGAACCCCTGTTAATGAACATTAGCCGGGGGGATGCTCTGGAAAAGACGAGCTGGGGAAGTTTCTCTGGATCCCCACTGCTGCAGTTATTACATAAGCAGCTCCCTACAGCAGCATCATGAGGTTCGCAGTGGAGAAGCCTCCATTTGTACCCTTTCCAGCTTCCTCCGGTGCAGCTACCCCCTCCCTCCTTCCACACGCCCTCCCCTTCTCTCTCTTCATGCCTGAGGTCTGGCTCCACTGGAAGCCACCCCCACACACACTACTCGCTCATTTTTTTCCACGTAATATACTGCAGTTTATTACATAAGTGATTTATTGCATGCGTCTTAATGTATAAGGGGCAAAAGTTGTTTAAAATAAATCCAACTGAGAGGATAATCTCTGTGGGCAAAATGTACTTGGACTTAATTTCTCTACTGGGTATTATACACTATATAATTGCCTTAAACAGAAGCTGCACACACAAATTTAGCTTGGCACCGATATCTGGCTACACAGAACACTCAAGTTACACGCTGGGTTTTGCTACAAATCCTTTGCTCCCCCGGAAGGAACTCAACAGCATCCCTTAAAGAAATATTCAGCCTGCCTCTCCTGCTGAGATTGGGGGTGGAATAGGAGAGCAGCCCATGGAGGCCTGGATGGAGGGGTAGGATGGGGGGGGACTTTGTCTTGGAGAGAAAGCAAGGCTGCCAGCTTATCTCTAGGCAGATCTGTTCCTGGGATCCCAAGGCTCCCTCGCTGGCCCTGGACATGGGATATGCACTTAATTAAAGTTGATGGTGGCTTGCCCTTCTTTCTCCTACAGATTAATTAATTAATGTATTCACTGACTCCTTCATGCATTTATTCATTTTACAAATATTCTCTGAACTGCTCTTGGGCCCCTGGGTGGTAGTGGGTCCTGGGAATATCAGAGTCATCCGTACACTGTTCATGGCCACACCTAATAGAGAGACAGGCAGTAATTAAGCTGTTCTACCACACACCATAAGTGTGGCATGACAAACAATGACAGTGACAAGAAGCATAGGTACATGGTACTCTGAGAGCCTGTAGAAGACAGAGAAGCATTCCAAGGGAGTGGCTTTTAGCGAGAGTATTAGTCAGCCATTGCTGCTATGACAAATAAATCCAAACTTAGACACTTAAAGCAATTCCACTCCTTATAATTGTGGAGGTGAGAAGTTTAAATGTATCCTTAAATCCATGTGTCAGTGATGCTGGTTCCTTCTAAAAAGCATAGGGAAAAACTTTATTCATGGCTTTTTTTTTTTTTCCTTTAGAAGTTACTGACTAAAAAAAGAAAAAGTTGCTGGCCTTTCTTAGCACATGCCCCTTCCTCCATCTGCAAAGCAGGTTTAGCCAAATCCTTCACCTGTGCAACGCCCTCTGATTCTTCAGCATCTCCATTCCTCATTATAGGAAACTGGTGATAAAACTGGGCCCACCAGATCATCGAGAATAATCTCCCAAGTTGAACTTCAGCCGATGAGCAAACTTAGTTTCACCTATAACTTCAATTCCATTTTCTATGTAACTTAAGATATTTATAGGATCTGGGCTTATGACAAACATTTTTGGGAGCCATTATTCTGCCCACCACAGACAGGACATAAAGAGCGAGAAGGAAGATGGGGATTATGACAGGCAGAAGTGGAACCTTGTGGTACAGTGTTGACAATGAGTTGCTGAGACATACCTGGGAACCCAAGCTAATGGGGTTGAAGAGGTGAAAAAGGAACTAACCCTGGAGAACTGGGTCAGCCATATGAAAGGTCTGTCCCTTGCTCTAAAAGGCTGATGAAATGAACTATTTATATATTTCAGTTGAGGGATAAGACACTCAGCTTTACTAAGCCTTAAGACGACAGATGTAACTGCTCTATTGCTCACTGAAGGAAGGAAAAGCACTGCAATTAAAACATGGTATATGACAGTGGTGGAAGCACACCTGTAATCTGAGTACTCAGGAGGCAGAGGCAGGAGGATCCTAAGTTAGAGGCCTAACTTGGTTACATAATGGCATTCTCTTTTAAAACCGAATGGCTAGACCATTGCTTTCTCATTGCTGTGATCAAATACCTACCAAGAAGCAACTTAAGGAGGTGGGCGTGGGTTATTTTCCCCTACAGTTTAAGGGTGCTGTCCACCATAGCAGGGAAGCCACGTCAGCACAAGTCTAAAGTGGCTGGTCACATTGCACCTACAGGAAGCAGAGAGATGAATCCTGATACTCGGCTCACGTTCTCCATTTGGGGCAGCCTGAGGCCCCAGCCCATGAAATGATGCTACCCATATTTAGGACGGGGTCTCCACACTTCAGATAACCAAGTCTAGCTACTTCCTCATGGACATGCCCAGAAGTTTGTCTCCTAGGTGACTCTAGAACCTCTCAAGTTGGCAGTGTGTATTAACCACATAGCCGGGAGTGTAGCTCAGTGGTAGGGTGCTGCTTGCCCAGTGCAGGCAAGGGTCTAAGTTTTATTCCCTGCACAGGGGTGAGAGGTTGGGGAGGTGGGGGGTACAAGATGGTTTTATATTGCTTAGAATTTGTAGTTTATACTTATTCCAAGATCTCTTTTGGACTGCGAGCTTTGGTTTTACTATAGATAGCTCTTATGCATACGGTAAAAATATAAGTGAAAATAGGAGTGTGGAAAAAGTGATTACGGCATTCCTAAAATTTCTCCACCTTCAAAGTCCTCTATCTCCAGAATAACTGTAACTCTGAATCATCAAAGCCCAAGAGTCTGCAGGCATGGTTTTATTTTATTTTTTTTTTTCTTTGCACCATCAGGAGCTATGGAGGTATGGTCTTTCCTAGAAGAATTCTGCAAATATGTGAAGCAAGCTAATTTTGATTAACCCTTCCAGAATCAAATTTTCTAGTTCATGGAACTTTCCAGAATAAAAGCTCTAGGTCATCAGACCTATCTGCCCATCTCTTCCAATGACCATTTAACTCCTAGAAGGCTGAAGACTCTGGTACTATCTCCGATATTTTCTTGGAAGCTGCTGACACTTACACTGTAAGTTTCCTGACAGGCTCTTTGCATGTTTTCATAATGCACAGACAGGGACAAAGCTTGGCATCACCCCTTCCTGTCTAAGGATGACTTCCGGAAATACTCACATTTCAGACATGCCAACAGGGAAGGATTTTGTTTTGTTTTGTTTTGTTTTGTTTTTTTTCCGAGACAGGGTTTCTTTGTGTAGCTTTGTGCCTTTCCTGGAACTCACTTGGTAGCCCAGGCTGGCCTCGAACTCACAGAGATCCGCCTGGCTCTGCCTCCCGAGTGCTGGGATTAAAGGCGTGCGCCACCACCGCCCGGCTAAGGGAAGGATTTTGAAGATCAGACATATGTGTTCCAACAGTCATCCATTCAAGCAAGACTAATTCATACACTGGAAGTTGCAAATAGTAACTTATTTATTTATTCTTCCTGAGGACTGTGATGACCACATTGCTGCATGCATCAGAGTCAGCTAGTTCTTGCCAAAACATTAGGGGTTTGACTATTATTATCATTATCATACCCATTGTACATACAGAGAAACTGAGGCTTGGCTAGATCTATGAACTTGTCCACCATTAGATCACCAGGTGGGAGAACCCAAATGTGAACTCAGAATGAGTACTGATAGGTTCAAGCATTCTTCTTTCATTCTGTCTCAGTTCCTCATTGGAGAAGAAGTCCTTAAAACTCTTCCAGTCCAAAGTTCCTTTCACAAATGTGTGTAGCACCAGCTGTGTAGACAACAGACTCTGCTCTGGGCCCCAGGACAGAAATGTGGGAAAAACAAACAAGCAAATAACAACAACAAAAAAACCTGACAATTTCACTAAAAACGCTGAGTCTAAATAAGGAGGCAGAGGCTAGCTCATAGGTCCAAAGAGGGTAAACATATACTCCAAGCATGTTTTGGGGTACAAGCCGAGGAAGAAAATCCCCCGTTTTACTCCTCTTATGCAATTTTCTTCTACGAGAATTTTGGAGGCTCAACATTAGCCTGTGAAACATTCAGACATTCTCAGGAAGGGAGCATGAAATCTGCATAGAAAATCTATTCTGGTCCTCAGCCCATTTTCAGTTGGCCTTTATAATCGCTATCCTCCCTCAAGCCTACCCAAGCATCATCTTCTAGGGGAACAAGAGAAAAGGGGTGGGGGTGGGGTAAGTACATATACAAAATACATTTGGCTTCTTGGTGCGATTAATAACATAGGTTTATTAATAAGCACCACTGCATACACACACAAGTCTCTGGGTTAAAACTAAGAAGAAAAAAATGAAAGAGTTCAAAGAAGATAAAATTATGGTGTGTGTGTGTGTGTGTGTGTGTGTGTGTGTGTGTGTGTGGTGGAGGTAGACTTGCTGCTTCTTGCTTGCCATGCATGAGATCTTGGATTCTACCCCTAGAACCAAAATAAATAAAATAAAATAAAAACAAAAACCTAGAGTTAAATCCCAGGGTATCTGGAACTACAAGGCTATATGGAGATAATGGTGAATCTGATTAAAAAAGAAAAAAAAAATCAGTAGGCTGTCACCAGGACGAGGATAAAAATCCACACTGTAGATCTCTCTGATTAGCAACATACAATAGCAGGCACATAATCACAAAGCTGATACCGGGGTGGGTTTTCATGAGATAATTTTATCTGTGAAAGTTCTTCCTAGGAACATTCGTTTTAGCATCATTTAAAATTTTATTTCGGTTGGTTTTGGCAGCCTGCTGCAGAGGTATCCTCCTCCACTTCCTCCTCTGCCTCCTTCCCGAAAGCAGGAGCCCCTCCCCACAAGCTCACAAGCCACTTGAACATATGTCTACATGGAAGAGCATTAGATTGTTAAAGCAGATGGTGGAATGCTTCGGAATCTGACAGCCTGCTCTGACGGCACTATCAGCAGACAGGGCTTGCCAGGGACTCGCATTTCAGGGAAGAGCTGCCAGGGAGAACAGATCTTTGCTTCACCCTCCAAGGTGCAGAGAGGGCTTATGTTTGAAAACAAGCAAAGTGTGCAGTCTCTCTCTCTCTCTCTCTCTCTCTCTCTCTCTCTCTCTCTCTCTCTCTCAGCAAATGAGGATGCAGCTCAGCAACATTTATGCACATGTGTTGTAGGCTGGGGAAATATTTTGCGAGCATGGTTTTATAAACAGTACTAAGCTGGGTGTTTTCCATCAGAGGCAGGTGGGAAGTCAGAGAGGAGGCAGTTGGGAGAATTCCAGAGTAGCCTGTTTCTGTAGGCTTTCACGTTCTTTCTTCAGTCTGCATTTCCCAAGCTGTCCCTGTACATTTGGGGGGCCATCATCTCATACTGTCCCTTGTCCTATACAAAGGTATAGATGGGGAGAGAGAAGAA
The DNA here is from genome assembly GCF_004664715.2 of Peromyscus leucopus. Lineage (NCBI taxonomy): Eukaryota > Metazoa > Chordata > Mammalia > Rodentia > Cricetidae > Peromyscus > Peromyscus leucopus. The sequence continues at coordinate 117,629,899 of NC_051067.1, read as the reverse complement.
CCAGTGATTCAGGCTGCTTGCCCACAGGTCTGGCTCTAGGCTAAACGCTTGACTGATTCGCCTGCCCGTGGAAACTCACTGAAACAGTCTTGCACATGGTAAAATTGGGGGTCAAGTATAAAGAAAAACTGAGCCAAAGCAGGTGAGCCTGGGTGGGGACAGAACTGTGACCCATGGTTGATGCCTCTCTTCTCTGATGGCTGCTTTATGACACAGTAGAAATACCATCCACAAAGCAACATCCACCTTTCCTGGAGCATCCGGCTGCAAGGGAGCCTGGCTCACTTCTGTTTTCAAGGTTACTTCATCTTCAGTGTTTCTAAATGGAGATTCTATGCAAAGAAGACGAGTCTCAGGAAAGAAAACAAACAAACAAACAAACAAAAAACTATGTCTGAGCTGACTTCCATAGAAGGATTTGCATTTTGCCAAAATAACTTTCGAGATCTGGCTTTTGGGCCACTCTCTTCTCTTCCTCCTGAGAAGTGAAAACACCATCCCTTGGCAAGCCAAGGTTTCGCTCCGCGCTGGTCTCCACCTCCCTTCCAGGCACAGAAATATCCCTTAATAAATTAATGGAGCTGTCACTGGCACACAAATGCAAAATCATTCTGAAGTGGTCCCATCTGAGGTCATACCATCCACAAAAACAATCTATGGCTGGCATTTTCTAATTCCTGCAGGCCACCGTGGGTGGGTCTCCTTTACACTTGCAATGGTGCCCCCTTTCAATTTGCATTTAAAAGACAGTAAATTGCAGGCTCCATAAACATTTTCATAGTGATTTATTGAAGACTAGAATGTCACTGATGCTCTTCACACTTAACCAGGCCTGAGAATCAAATGCTGGCTGTCTATGGCATCTCTCTGTCCCCATCAGCCCTGTGAGGACAAGACAGTCTGCAAAGTATCTTTTCTTTTCCCCTTTCCTCTCATTTTCCTCTTCCCTTTTCCCTTTCTCCCTTCTTTCCTTCGCCTTGCCTGCTTTTTGTGGAACTAGGTGCCATATTTATTTTGCAATTATAAGGAAGCACATTTCCAGTCACCAGATCCCAACTTTCAGCACTGGACTTTTCAAAGAACTAGGTTTTTACCAACAAGCACAGTGGACAAGCCATTCTTTATCACAACTGAGGAAAAAGGAAAAAAGAAAGGAAGGAAGGAAGGAAGGAAGGGAGGGAGGGAGGGAGGGAGGGAGGGAGGGAGGGAGGAAGGAAGGGGGAGGGAAGAGGGAGGGAGGAAGGAAGGTCAAAATACAAAACAGAAGGCTTTCTTTTCCTCTTCCCCAGTCTGTGTCCTGCCCCCTGGAAAGGGTCTTCGACCACAGTGGTAGGCTACAGGCAGGAGCCACCAGGGACCTCCGTCTCCGATGCTAAATCCTCAGAGCAAGGACTGGGCACCTGCAGTGGAACCTGTGATTTGGAAATAATGCTAGCAAAGTGGATCTGGGGTCAGAAAGCATTTGTGCTACTTCCCCGCCAGCTAAGTCACAAAAGGAGGTGCAGAGCCAAGACACGCTGTTTATCTAAGGGCACAGCGGATGCCTTGGCATCCTTCACCCTTTTTACCGGAGGGGGTGGGGGGCTGGTGGGGGGCGGCACCGGGAACCTTCTGAGCACATTGTGTAGAAAGGAAAAAGGAGAGGGGCCGAGGGAAAGAAAAGGAAGAAAAGGCTCTGCACCTCATCTGCCCTTCCAGTGTCCAGAAGGGAGTATTTCTTTCCATCTTTTTCACATTATAATAATGGCTTTGCGGCTTCTGAAAGGAGTCCCAGTATAAGCGCAAATGTTGCATGACCACGGAGAAACCCTGGTCTTTGTCGCACCAGTGAAAGTCCTTCTCTGCCTGCGTCTCCCTGCCATTAACTGAGATGAAATGAGTTTTTCCCCCTTTTGATTCCGCCCCCCACTGCCTATTACAGTGTGACGTGATTGGGCTTCCCGGCCCATTATTTCATGGAGGGTTCTTTTTATTCTGGTTTGGGAGTTCGCGCCTGCAAGGTTATCTGCACACAAAGCAACGCCTCACTCTGTGCATTCATTTTTTTTTCTTTCTGAAATCTGATCTCAGTGATAGGAGCAAGAGCATTGGCATTGCGTTTGTCAGATAAGTAGCTAGGTGCCGGAGTCGTAATTTTTGTGACTTCAGTCAGGGCTCCCGGTTAAAATATGTCAACCGATAAAAATGTAAGCTTTATAAAAAACAACCTTTGCATTAAAAGTGCTGTCCTAGTGCTAAAAAAGAGAGAGAGAGAGAGAGAGAGAGAGAGAGAGAGAGAGAGAGAGAGAAGAAGAAGAAGAAGAAGAAGAAGAAGAAGAAGAAGAAGAAGAAGAAGAAGAAGATTATGCCCCCCTTCTCGGGAGAGGCACCTCCCCAAATTCAGATGTCTGTTTCCTGATGTGTTCCTTAACGGTTCTTTTTGAATGGGGTTGCCACTCCAGGGCCACCTTTCAGTTCGCTGGGAGGGAAAAACAAGAGACTGAGAGGGCGAAATGGTTGTAGAGACTAAAAGGAAGAAACGGTTGTAGCGCAGCTTGCCTGAAAGGGCACTGAGGAATCCCCATCCCCTGCTTTACCCTACATTATTAGTAAATAATTCCTGATCATCATAAGTAAATAAATCAAATCCTAAATGGGGCTCCGGCTTGAAGCAGAGTTGAAGAATTTTAGGACAAATGTCTAGAGGGCACCCCCATGTTTATAGAGACGGCCGAGCTGCCAGCTTACTCGGGGAACAATGCTTTTACTGTGCCCACGTGAGAAGCGGTTAACTACAACTTCAATCATGTCTGTGTCCCTTGCACGTGAGAGGAACACAAGAGGCCAGCTGGCTCCATGATGGACTTTGGGCTGCTCTGGGGTTCTTATGCCATCAAAGCCATCCCCACCCATGGGCAAAGCCACCTTGAGCCACGCTGGCGAGCTTGTTACATAAATATTAACAGGAGGCAGACTGCTGGAGCGGCTGTGAGTTTCTTTCCCCACTGGTGGCAACCACACAAAGCCACCAGTGACAAAACTAAGCAGCGCAGCCTCACTCGGGAGCCGAGTGCCAAGGCGAGCAAGGAGCAAGGTCCTGTCCCCATCCCTGTTCGAGGGCCGGTACACCCAGGCCTGCAGCTGATAACGCTGTAATAGTCCTCCTTTGAGAACCACGGTTCCCGCCTGCTGATTAGTCATTTATCACACCTGGCAGCATGGCCGAACTATAATTACTCTTCTCTTATCCTACGGCACTGTCATGTCCGAGAGGAGAGGTGCGGCAGAGTCCCCAGTTAATGACACATTACCCTCTTGACAAGCACTTAAAGGTTTTATTGTAAATATTCAAGATATAAAACATCCGAGATTCCCTTTTTAATTATAAAAAGCAATTTCATGGCCTCCCTTCCCCAACCCGGCCCGCCACCCACCCCCACCCAACACCTCCCCAAATAGTAAAGTTTCCGCCTCCCTTATCCTCTGCTTACTGCAAACAAACTGATGTCCTTTTGTCACGTAAACTCATTGCTACAAGTTAACTCGGTATCTCTACGCAATTATCAGACATATTGCCTATGAAATTGGTAATTTAAACACACATCACATTTCCACAAAAGTTAAATTTCCGCCCCGAAAGAAGGGGAAAATGTGCATTTATATGAAAAATTATATATGAAAAAAAAAAAGCCTAAAACGCAGCATAAATAGTCTGGTTTTCCTCATCGGAAAGCGAAGGGGTGGGGAGTCATGGCATCATTTTTATTTTTTTTTAAAAGATGAGCGTCTAACTGAAGTAAAAATTATATGCATATTTTTTTTATAAACTAAAAAATTGGAAATTTGTGGGTCGTTAAATCCTGATTGCCTACTTATAAGGTTTGGGGAGAAAGCCAATGTAGCATCCAGCCATGCCCAGGGCTATTTCTGTAGCTCAAGGAGGGTGCGGCAGATGCTTCCCTCAGGGAGAGAGAGCCCTGGCAGGCTGCTCCATCTTGCCACCTTCCTGCTAGTATTTATGAGACCATCTTTCTGCTGAGCCAACCTTCAGTTAGCTTTCAGGCTACCGTGGACCCACTTCCATCCGGGGATTAGGACGGAAGGATGGGAAGGGGTGGCGAGCCAGCAGTAATTAAATCTTTCCTTCTGACAGAGGGAAATTAAATGCACCTACCCATTCACACACATATCCTCACCCCCCCCAACACATACTAACACACATACACACACACACACACACACATACACGCACACGCACACGCACACGCGCGCACACACGCACATACACATACAAATGAGCTCACTGGAGCCAAACCTACCCTCTAACACACACACACACACACACACACACACACACACACACACACACAGAGTTCCCAAGTGTACATTGCTTTAGGCTGTGTATGTGGACAGAGATGCAGGGATGGATGGAGGTTCAAGTGTGCTGGGTTCTACGTGGTGCTCTGACTGATGAACTGTATGAACAATGGCAGAAGGCTACAGGAGTATGCTGTCTTTAAGTTTGGTATCCAGGAAGCTGCAGTGAAGTAGGAGGGTTTGGGGTTCTCTCTCTCTCTCTCTCTCTCTCTCTCTCTCTCTCTCTCTCTCTCTCTCTCTCTGCTCTATAAATCCTTAGGGTTGGTCTCTCTCGGGCACTCCTTGCTTCTGGCACCCTTCATCCGATGGTCTTCTAGATGCTTTTAAGTTCAAGAGCATCTCCCTCCCAGATGGAGGAAAGTCTTTGCCCAAAGGTCCGTGGGATGGTGAAGCATAGTCTAGGGCTAGGAATCAGAATTTCTAGAAATGCTGGGAATGCAGAGTAGCAAGACTCACAAAGGTATACAGCAGCCAACACAAGTGTACACTGTGGAATCAACCCCTCTTGAGCACTAGCTTGGCAGGGCTGGGGATGGGGAGCTCGCCCTTCACTTTCAGAGAGGAGGTCTTCTGAGAAGTAGGGCAAGGACAAGAATAACAAGGAGATGATAATTTGCCAGCAAGGTGCAAAGAAAAGCTTCAGCCTTGCACAAAGACCCTAAAACTGGAAACCAGGGGGGATGTGGTAGGCTGCTGTCACCTCAAAGAGCACTGTACAGATGAGGGAGCTGGCCTTGCAGAAAAAAATGGAGAGAGCAAAGGTATGCAAAGAGGAGCATACCAGAATCTTCCAAGTTTGGGGCCAGCATTCACACACGCTGTGTGTTCGCTGTGGAGGTCTCAACGATAGGTGGTCCATTTTACTGCTGAATCTTCAGTGTCTAACATGCATAAGATACTTGAGTTTCAGGGATGAATTCATGCCTGAATTCAGAAGGAAGGCTCTAGAAGGTCAGCAGGGAAAGAAAATCCCTCTAGGTAAGTAGGATGTTAATATTAATATTATCAGCCCAGGTCTAGACTCAGCCAGTAGCAGAGGGTAATGCCAGTCCAGGGGCTGGGGATCCTGGCTCAGAACTAAAAGGAGAAAGCAAGCTAAGAGCCAGCCTTCATGGCCCTGCTGTCTCTTCCTGCCACCTCGGCTTTCTCACTACTAATGGAGTGCACACTTAACCCGTGAGACAAAATAAATCGTCCATTCCTTAAGTTGCTTTTGTAGGGTACTATCACTGCAATGAGAAGTGACGGATTACACTACACTTACACTATACTACACACACACACACACACACACACACACACACACACACACACACACACTCAAGCGCCCACTGAGAAGTACTGACAGGAATGTTACTAGGTGAGAACGAGGGAAAGTCTTTGAGGTCCCGTACGAACATGAACCTGAAGTGGGTGATAACAGGAAGACAGACACATGACCACTGCCGCTGAGGTCTGCGGAGTGCTCACACGGATGAGGTCGTGAGTCCAGCCCTTTGGAGGAGGCCGAGCTCTCCACCTCCATCTTGTTGGACTTTCTGCTCACCACTCAGGGGTGTTGACCCACACTTTACATTTTACAAAGGAGGACTCTGAGAGGTAGCAGAACAGGATAGGTGGAGGATCCCAGATTAGACACAGACTCTACAATCCACATCCATCCACTCCACAAGCGGAAGACCAGAAACCAACTGGAGGCGTTGCTTAGACAGTGGCTAGGATTCCTCTAACTTTCTCTCTGACTTTGCCTCCCGGGGTTGAATCACCACCACTGCTTCAGCCCCAGGCCTTCCCTTCACTTTTCCCTCACAGTGTCTTGAGACTCTTTGGGAAGCCAGCTGAGGGCTGCCATGGTTTTGCCTGTCCCCAGAGCACCCTTCTCTTTCCAAAGGCACTTTATTTTTTATTTTATTTTACAATACTATTCAGTTCTACATAATAGCCACAGATTCCCTTGTTCTCTCCCTTCCTGCCCCCCTCCCCTTCCCCCCAGCACACCCCCTATTCCCACCTCCTCCAGATCAAGGTCTCCCCCGAGGACTGGGATCGACCTGATAGACTCAGTCCAGGCAGGTCCAGTCCCCTCCTCCCAGACTGAGCCAAGTGTCCCTGCATAAGCTCCAGGTTTCAAACAGCTAACTCATGCAACGAGCCCAGGACCTGGTACCACTGCCTAGATGCCTCCCAAACAGCTCAAGTCCAAAGGCACTTTAAAAATCGAATGAAATAACCAAGATCTGAACATGCTGTCCTTCCTGGCGTGTTAGTCTAGAGACAAGCTCGCTCTGGAGACATGTTCCTCTTACTCGGCTTGGTGCCTCCTTCTCTTGAGGGAAAGTTGCTCACATTGTGTTCATCGGCTGTTATTTCTGTTTAATAGATGCCAAGTGAGCATGGGGAGAAAAGTCAGAAAGCCTGCAGCAGAGGCGCATTGAGACAGTAGAGGAGTCCTGAGGATGTGCCACCGAGTGGTCCTTCATTTCTCTTTCTCTCTCTTTCTTCCTTCTTTCCCATCTCTTCCCTTTCCTCGCTCTCCTTTTCTTCTTTGTATGTTTTTCTTTCACATCATTCTGCTGCATTCTATCCGCTCGCTCACTAAACTGTCCTACAACTTGGGTGGTGACAGAATTCCCCTGGGGCTCTGGGGGCTCCCCAGAGTCAACAAAGAGGTGCTGTCAGTGTGATGTGCCGTTTTGTGTTGATAAACTGCAAGCCACTGAGTCTGTAATAACACAGCTGTGGACCTTTAGTGTCTCAGGATTCTAGAAACCCACTGAAGCCAGACCTTGACTGTATGCCCAGAACTGCGTTGTCCAGAGGCGCATGGAGGGGTGCCATGGGACCCATGGCTGGGAATCGAAGTGCAGTGAGGCTTCGTGGGAGGAAGAGACTGGAGGATGGAGGCACTTGGTCTGAGCGACCTTCCCTCTCAGGATCTCGACTTCTCTGCACACCTGCTGCATTATTCTCCCTTCTGGGCAGCTTCCTGTTTGCAGGTGGGTTCTGTCCCTCCCACTTCCTTGAATAGAGTCCAAAATAGTTGCCTAAATTCCAACTCTAAGACTTCTCAGTTTCAGTGTTTATCCCTAACTACTGATCTTTCTCTTAATTTCTCATTTCAATTTCTCCATGAGAGTTAAACACACTGCCCTCACCCCCGACACTTGTCTGAGAAAGGAGCCACTATACTGTGGGCAAGGAGCCCCAGACAGGGAACAGGTGAGGGCCAGGTGGCCCAGTGATCACTGTGAGGCTGATGTGGCTGGGTGGTACAAGGTTTCCCAATAGTACCGGGGGTCACTCTATTCAGGGATCCAAGTGGAGGAGACCATGGTGGACATATATGGAGCATGAAGTATCTGGTTTAAGACTGAACTCAGCCAACTAAAAACAATACCTTCAGGTTTAACTAGAATTCTTTGAGATACTGAAAGGAGAAGGATGGTCAGCACTGTGCAAGATCGACACTATTCCTCATTTGTTACGAAAGTGCAAGAGATAAAAGGAGGGTCCAGTATCTACAGAAGCTCAAGCATGCTGATAATTCTGCTAACAGGTTCCCTAAAGATCACTGTTAGTTCTCCAGGTTGGGTGGGTACCAGAGTCACAGAAGTCCCTGCAATTGCTTCCTGACCCCTTCTCTCTGTGAAGATTCAAGTCTTCTTAGTTCTGGGGAGACCTCGGGGCTTGTTTCTGATTCAAAATAAAGTCATTTTTCCACAGCTGGAAAGAAACAGGGCATCTGCCTTGCCCAACCCCTTTGAGACAATGATAAATTGGTACCCTCCTATCAGCAGTTTGCTCCTGTGATGGGCAAGAAGGACAGTGACAGGCAAGGAGCAGGTCACAGATTGTGAGAGGCCTCTCTCTTTGAGAAGAAACTTACCCCCCAATGGCTAGGTTGGAATATAACATCTCGCTAACCATCTCCTCTTCATTCTTGGGTAACCTGCTCCATGCCCAAGAAAGCTACCAATAGGAACAACGGCATTGATGACTACCTCTCAACTGTGGTGGTAGTTAGTGAGTGCTGTTTATTCCCCCCTGGAAAACTCTGGTGAGAGAGTACCAAGGAAAGTGAATTCAAGTCCTCAACCAAAAACTGCAGACCCCTGGTGACTTCCACTGGCTAAAAGCCCTCAACTTCCAGAAGAACCTGATACAGATTGTTCAGGATGGTGACAGGCACCCCATCATTTGCCTGGAAAATTCACTTTCTTTTGACTTTATGGTTTCTCTACACTCTACCTTGACCTTCACAAATAGTCTCTTCATTATTAAAGTGTGCTGAAATCCCCATGTGCAGCCTCTTGCCTGCTGGAACTACCACGGAGGGAGATGAGGAGAGGCAGGATTTGGCTTCTGGCCTCACCGTCACCTTGCTCCAGGCACCAGCCCCCCATGGCGCTGCTCGCACTGTTTAAACAAGGGAAAATCCTGCTGGAAATTTTTGGAAAGTACATTTGTAAAAAGTTGGATGATCCCAACAGCCTGAGAGGAAAGGGATAGCAGAGTCTGGGCTGACACACAGCAAGTTGCTCACTAACACAAAATAAATTCGCTTTCCTTTGCCTCTGGTTGAGCAGAGTCAGACCCAGAACTAAAGACTTACGCAGTGTCAAGGCAAAAAAAAAAAAAAAAAAAAAAAAAAAAAAAAGACATCATGAAACATGAGGGACCACATGAAAAAGTCCTTGAAGAAGTCTTTTTTCAATTGTCCCCAGCCCGCATGTTTTATAGGACAGTCTAACTTTCAGTAAAACAAGGGATTTAAAAATGGAGGCACTCTCGATGTTATAACCCATTTATCTCAACACTTTCCAAATATGCTTGAGTAAGCAAAGTTAGAGGCAAGGGCTCCAGAGTGACCATACAGAAATAATGTGACTTCACTTAAAGAGGTGTGTGTGTGTGTGTGTGTGTGTGTGTGTGTATGTGTGTGTGTGTGTGGTGCTGGGTGTCTTCTTCAATGTACTCTCCAATATAGTGTGTGAGACAAAGTCTCTCATGAACCTGGAGCTCACTGACTTGGGTAGGCTGGCTGCCGAGCAAGTCCCAAGGATCCTTGTGCCTTTTCCTGCCCAGCAGCACTAGGATTAAGATGCCCACCACTGAGCCCAGCTTTTCACATGGGGTCTGGAGATCTGAACTCAGGTCCTCACCCTTGCACAGCCAACGTTTTACCAAGTGAGCCCTCTCTCCAGCTTCTTACAAAGCATCTTTGGGGCTGGACAGACAGCTCAGTGGGCAAGAGCATCTGCTGTGCGCACGTGAGAACCTGGCTTTGAATCCCCACGACCCGTGTCAAACAGCTAGGGATGGCCACACAGGCCTGCAGCCTCGGTGTTGGGAGGCAGGAGCAGGAGGATCACTGCGGTTGGCTTGGTCCCTGGCCTAGCTCCAGATTCTATGACACGCCGTCTCAAAACATAAAGTGAAAAGTAACTGAGGAAGATGCCCAACATTGACCTCTGGCCTACACATACACACACACACACACACACACACACACACACACACACACACACACACACACACACGTATGTATGTACACATACACTCACCCACACATAAACACACATGACAGAGTGGTGCCTTAAAAATCTGTAATGACAGAAAGCGAGAGTGTGGGGCTTTCAGCATGTACCCCAACCTTGACCTCTCAGGACCCTCTATTAATGAGGTGTCTGGAGTCACGTTCGTAGTTGACTCACAGTTTATTCTCACAGTTTAGAAGTCACTTACACAAAACCATGACAGGAAACCTCCAAAATGGTAAAATCAGCACAGCCCCAACTTATTTAGGGGATCATGGGCCTGGAGTCTAAAAAGAACTGCCAGATCATGTCTGCTAATTGTTCTTGTGGTACACAGACAATATACCAGAGATGTGCCTTTCTGGGACTAGACGTCAGGGATGTGTACTCCTGGTGACTTTCAGAACTGCAGTCCTCCAAACCCCTCTGCCTATGGCTTCTTGTAAAACTGATTAACTAGTTTCAATAAGTTTCTCTATCACCCCATGTTGAAAATTGCCAGTGTCTTGCATATGTAAAAATATCAACATTTGACTCATCTCACTTAGGGAAATGCTGACAGAGCCAGGAGGAGGAGGGAGGTGGGGCTCCTGTCCCTGAGCCTGCCCCAGCTGATCGTGACATCCCCCCTCCCCCTGTGCCCATGTTCCCATGCGATGTAGAACAAGCCTGCATTACATATCCTTGTGACCCTGGGATGTCTTGCAAATTCACTCGGCAAGGAGAATTGGAGGTCAGCGTGATGCATTGTGGGCTCTGAGCCATGACCCTTCGCCACAGCATCACATTCCTGGTCCAGTCAAGGTCTTTGTCTCCTCTAAGAGATCCTGGTTGATTGAACAGGACGAGGCAGTCAGTTGGAACTCTGGCACTGGCTGTAACTTCTGCACTCCAGCTGGAGAGAGTGGTCAGCATTCTGAAGGGAGGTTCCTGGGAAATCGGAGGCTCCTGTTCTGATCTCAGTCTACTCCTGGCAAGGGGAGATCTGGACCAGCTCTGATGTCAAATGATTAGTGGCACGGGGCCCCTGACATGGTTATTAGCCTTGTGGTTGTTGACAAGCCACATCTGAGACAACGCTACACAGTGCCCTGTGTGCCGGTGACACAGACTTAGAGGCTCGACTGTTTCCTCTTTCCTGACATAATGGGCCGTGACAGAGTGACAGGAGAGAGTGTTTGCATTTGTGCCCATAAAAACCTTGAGGAAATGGAGGTCTCTCCAGAATTTAGCCCTGGGAGGGATCACATGCAGATGTCAGGCAGCCTTTGCTGCAGCTGAAGTTGCTGCTAAAATAGTCACAAAGTCTGAAACCTGGACACCAGAGCATGGCTCCTGAGAAATGGTGATTGGGGCGGGGGGGGGGACGGGACTTGGTGACCCCTGGACCTGAGCTAGGGCTGCTTTTTTTTTTTTCAATCAAATGTCAGCCAGTATCTTCTTATAATGTCAAACAAATTTCACTATCGGAACCCTGGTGAGCACCAGTAAAAAGTAGGAATCGTTCCCTTCCCCATCCCCTATGACCCCTTTTCCTTATCTTTCTCTTTCCCTTCCATTCTCAGCATATACTCAGTCCTCCAAAGGCCAGGGACTGATCCTCAGACATGACTGCAGAAATCAGAGAGGCTGAGGCAGCGGCACCTGATCCATTCCAAGGAAGGAAGAGATGAAAGACGAACGAGACCTGCACATCGTCTTTGTTTAAAGATCCCCGAAGGGTTGCTTTGTGCGATGTCAAGTAAACCAGTGGAGACAAGATGGGCATAGGGGCACAAGCCAGTAAACCAGAGCTCAGAAGGCAAATGACAGGAGGATCAACACAAGTTCAAGGCTGACATTGGCCTGCAGAGAGTTCCAGGACGACGACGACGGCAAAATAGTGAGATCTTGTCTCAAAACAAAACAAAACTCCAAGGCAAACAAACACCAAGCAAGACAGAAACACTGACTTGGCTGAGGAGAAGCAGGCAATGTCATTGATTCTCTGCCTAGGATTCTCACACAGGGCAGAGGTTAAGGAACAATGCTGCCCTGCTCAGGCTGCTGACTGTTTTCATAAAGTTTTATCGTCACACTCCACATTCTTTCACTGACATATTGTTGCAGCATCTTTTGTATTACAATAGGCAAGTTGAGCAATTGTAATGGAGATCATATAATGAAATATGCCAGTATTAACTACCTGGCTCTTTATCTTTAAAACATTTAAAACAGATCCCTGCTGGGCTGTGGTGGCGCACGCCTTTAATCCCAGCACTGGGGAGGCAGAGGCAGACAGATCTCTGTGAGTTCGAGGCCAGCCTGGTCTACAGAGCGAGTTCTAGGAAAGGCGCAAAGCTACACAGAGAAACCCTGTCTCGAAAAACCAAAAATAAAATAAAATAAAACAGGTCCCTGATGCAGAGGGCCCTTGGTGTGGGGTGAAGTAGGGATCACATAGACTTTTGATTGCTGGTGAAGTCCAAGCCACACAGTGATTTTGGCAAGTGTGGATCAAGAGCAGGTGTCATATGACCACACCAGATTTAGAAACAAAAGGCAACAGATAGTTCTCTAAAACATTAGCAGATCACTCTCTAGAACCTTAGAGCCAGGTACGGTGATGTACCCCTGCAATCAGTGCTCAGGAGGTTGAGGCTGGGGAACAGTGGGTTTGGGGCCAACCCTGTCTGAAAAAAGGAAGAGGAGAAGGGACAGGGACAGGAAGAGGAGGAAGAATAAGACAGGGAAAAAGAGGAGGAGGGAGAGGAAGAAGGAAGAAAGACAAGGAGGAGGGAGAGGAAGAGGGGGGAGGGAGAGGAGGAAGAAAGAGAGGAGGAACAGGAGAAGGAGGAGGGATGCTTTACCAATTTTGCCTTTCCATATTTGATAAGACAATGTCACCCAAAACAACAGAAAAATCTCAAAGTCAGAGGCATTATCCCTGACCAAAGGGAAATCTGGTCTACACCATGATCTAGGCCAGCTCCACCTACAATTTAGTAGTGTGATCTTGCAAAGCTCAAAACAAGCTGTTCTCTGAGTCACAGAGACATGCTGAGATCCCAGCTTGCCTGACCCTAGACCACTACCTTCTCCATTTATAATCTCATGGTTTCTTCTATGCTGAAAAGGAATTTTTCAGCACACGATACTTACTCAGCCCTAACTGATAAACACATGGTACCATACACTTCCTGGAATGGCCATCCTAACAAAGAAGAATTGATGCAACTTAGGAAAGGTGCCATGGAAAGAAGCTAAGGCTAGAAGGGGGAAACCCTGGTTCCAGGCTGTCCTTCCTTCCCAGCTTGTTAGTTGTCCCTGGATCCACTACCAACCTCCAGCCAAAGACTTCCCAGTAATGAAAGGGGTCGATGGTTTGGGTATCTGAGGTCTAACCCTTGGCTCTTTCTGATTCTGTGATTTGTGAAGGAATTCTTAGTGGTAGAGCTTGATACAGCCATAAAAAGAGAGGTTCTAGGATGTCTCTGTCAGTCCATAACAGAAGGTAAGTCCACATCAACGTCGTATGCAAGTAAAAGACAGTAACAATAAATATTTCACAAAGAAAAACAAAGGAATACTTCATGTGGCCTCCAAAAGAGAACCCATATCTCCACTCACTACTTCTCCAATTACAAATGGTTTTACAAGAAATCTGCTTGGGGTCATTTTATTAGTTTGGGCTGTCCACAAATAGCACTGTTCACAATATCACCACAGAGAACCTGAAATCTGATTAAACTAATTTAGCCAACACAGGACAGAGAAAGAGAAGCTCAGGACCTGGTATTCATTTGATGGACACAATATATATGTATCAGGAGAGAATATGCTGGAACCACTATTTGCGAATGCAAACTTCTTTAGGGTTTGGATTCAAGAACATTCCTTCTTGTGACTAAATAAACATACATATCTGAGGAGCTTGGTCTAAAATATTAACAGTCTTTCTGCACCAGAGATGTTAGTCCTTGCCTCCCTCTCTGCCTTGGTTCTGTCAGGAAGCCACGGAGCATACATCCACAGTGCCTAGCTAACCATGTAATTGAGAACTCCCCATTTTCTTCACTGTGGGAATCTGTCAGTTAAAGTCTAAGGATACATACACGCCGCTATGAAAATGAACTTACACAAATCTGTCTGTGGATCAGGAGGGGCTGGGATGCAAGCCGACATTTTGCTACTTAATTGGCTGGGGCCAGCTTACCAGTGCACGTGTGTGTTTGGGCGCTGGTGTGCTGTATTATATGACTCTTCTTGACAGACCTATTTAGTGAGGAGGAGGTGTTTTTCCCCCTAGATAATTGCTCAAAATCACACTTTCAAAGTCAGAGTGATTCAAACTTGCCTGTCTGTATTTTGCAAACACACTCGGAAGGAATGCAAATATATCCTATTTCTCATTCGATGCACAAGTTTGGTTTTTCTTTTTTTCTTTCTCCCCTTCCTTGAGCAATGAAGGAGAAGGAATTCAAATACCCCAGAGTTCAGCCCATCCCTAGTGTGATTTACATGGACCAGATCTTTCAGAGTGTTTGAACCACAGTGCAAGCCCAGCAGCTTCACTAAGAGCTATTGAAAGAGACACTGCCAGTCAAACAAAACACTGGGATCCTAAATGTCCTTTTGCTAGGTAACTTGTGAGACATTAGTAGGGTTGAAGGTTATTGAGGATGGAGCCCTCCAGTGCTCCTACGTCTCTAGCAACACACACTAAATTTTTAAATACAATATTAAAGTACCTCAACGTATCCTTTCTGGCCATCCCTTCCTATCCTAATCTACTCAATCCAATCAATGCTGCCTACTAGGATGTTGACTGATCTTGTTGGATTGTTCCGGTAACCACAGATGTTCCGAGTTCATGAGTGCAACAGCCACGATGTGCCCCAAAGACAGCAGTTCATGGCACTTTTCCCATCGTCCGGCTCTTCCATTCTTCCCCCTTCCTTTCAGTAGCCACACTTTCCCTTTGTCCTTGGTAACACTTTGGGGGGTCTCCCTAGCAGAAGAGGCCCTGTAGTAACCAAATCCTCAGAATGTTTAAAGGGGGTTCTCTTTTTTCCTTTGGATGGCACCTGGCAGAGTGGATAGAGAAAGGGCTTCTTCGTCAGCCCATCTCCACATGTCCCCTAAAATAAATGATCTCTTCCCCCATAGGGGAGAAGCCACTTCTTATCTATGAAAAGGACATTGCTGCAGATTTACATGACACTCAGCCTGGAAACCATCTGGACCATGGAAGGTGCTGCACAGCCAGCAGCCTGCTTTGTCACTGATTCCCCTGACTGTGCACTCAAGACCTCTGTTGGCATGTGGTTTTCTCTTTGTATTTTCAAATATCCATGTAGAGAGCCTAAGATGGTGGATGCAGGCATTAGCAAGATCAGAAACATCCTAATAAGAGAGTTAAGATAAGAAAGAAGCCATCGAAGGTGGCTGACACAACCAGGTTACCACAACGACGACCCACATACATTTTAGATGTCAGCAAAGTTCTGTAGCTCAGGGACCTCACAGTTGGGACTCGTCTCAACACCAAGACACCGGAAGAGGTTTAATGAGGATTCCAAGGTCTAGAAGGTACTTCAGACTAACACCAAAAAATAGCCCCATGACAAAGAGAACTGAAACCATTCTAGGGATATTGCTGGGGTAAAACTCAGCTGTGAAAGAGTTCACCAGGAATAAAGAAATTAAAATTGTAAAGGATATCAGCCACAGTGACACATGGCCTCGGTGTCTCCATCTAAAATGGAGCTAATGTGACCTATAGCACACAATAAAGGTTTACAACTGGAGGGTTGGAAGTATGAGGGATACTGTGGTCCTGTGTACATTTGGGATGAGGATCAGGAAATCAGGAATTACCCCACAGTACCTCCTCCAGTTAGTAACCCTGTTTAGAATGCAATTCTATTTTCCAGTCGGAACAGTTAGTGCAACTTCCCAAGAAAGGAAATCCCAGACCAACAGAGCTCCCCAAAAGTTCTTGGATATCTTGCATTTCAGGTGTGATGACACACACTCTTAGAGAGGGTACGGTCCAAAGCCTTTGAGGGTTTTTTTGTTTGTTTGTTTTGTTTTTTGTCAAAAGTTTTTCCTGTCAGTTTCTCCCTTCCAGGCTGGGAAGACCTGTGTATGACTTCACAGGTACCTTAGCCAACTCCAACTGATTTAAGGAGGAAAAACTTCTCTGCCCTGACCCTAACACAGTTCTGTGCAAAAGCTGGCAGAGACCCTTTGTCTATTATAGGGCCTTAGCATCCAAGCAACTCAAAAGAGAGTGTCCCCAGCCACCTGCCCTGGAACAGACGTAAGTTCTTATCTTGTCATTGATGGTGGCATACTAGTAACAGTAGTTTTTACTTCAAAGCAAACCAATGCCCAACTAATACGAGAGGAAAAGAACAAGACTAGAACTAAAAGAACAAATGAATTCCACACAGAGGGCGCTGCTGGGAATGTGAATAGTTTGTTTCACTTCTGTCTGTTTTTTCCTTTGTCTTTCATATGCTCCACAATGACATGCACTTTTTTTTTTTAAGCAAGGAGACTCCACGCTTAGAGAACAAAGCAGAGGATCTGCACTCTGCACCTACTTTTCAGGGTATCCGTGTTAGAAGGCGCAAGGCTCTTCTTGCTCCAAGAATGGGAATGGAGCAAGGCTCTAGAGCAAACATACGGGAGAACCAGAGCTAGGGGCAGGCTTCTGGAGCTGATCTCTACCCACACTCTGCCTTTTGCTTTGCTTGGGGCTGGGGCAGAAATAAGCGAGCCCCAAGGCATTCTGAGGTCATAACTAACCAGGCAAATGAATGCCATCTGGAGGAATCCAGGGTCTTCACAGGACCCCGCAAGGGTGTCTGCTTCTCCAAGAGAGGTCACAGAGATTTCAGAGCCTGCACCATTCTCTTTCTCCTATGCCTTCCTCTTCCTCCAGATCTCTACTTCTTGAACTCCTGGGTTAGAGTATATCTTGTTGGGGGAGGAAGGGAGTTTCAAACAAATACTAGACTCAAAGACCTGCAAAGGAGACAGAGCAGCTTCCTAGAACTGCACGGGGGCAGCACAGAGAGTGCCCTTGACAAGAGCATGAGTCTTAGGTGACAGCTGACTGTCTCTGGTCAGATGACATTTCTCCAATGAGCTGGCACGCTAGGTACAAAACAGTAGAGTAAACAGAAAAGGCGGACAGATGTCAGCCAAGCCCTTCATTGTTGGTTGTACAGAGGTCCTGGGCAGGGATGGAAGCGACCACACATCTTAGATGATTCAGCCAAGCCGCTGCTCTTCACTTTCCATTTAAACCAAGCATGAAGGAGGTCCAGTGAGACTGGTCCCATGGGGTGAGGGGTGGGGGTGGCATTTGAAATGGCAGTTCTGGTAGAAAGACCTAGTATAGGCAAGACCAAGTATTATCTGTTAAGCCCGGGTATTTTTTTTTTCTGTTATTTGGTTTTGGTGTCACATTAATCCAAGGGCCCCTCTTCTCCTCTCTGGTACAGATGTTAAAGCTTGAAAATGGGTAGCCAGGCTGCTTCTGGGTTGAAGTTCCATGAAGGAGACCCGGATGAAACTGCAATGGCCAAGTTTGTGCTTCTCTTCCACACCATGCCTCTCCTGCCCTGCTTCCTGGGTTCCTTCAGAAATGACTTACTCAGTTGTCCTCTCAGGCTCGACCAGAGTGTGCTGGGCGGCTCCATTAGTCACAGACCCACACACGTCACATGCTCCGGATCTGAGATTCTGACCGCACAACCCAACCGGAACGCTAGGAGTGGGTGAGGACCTGGGGTACCAAGAGCAAAAGTTGCCGCTTTGGTTCTCATTTCAAAACTACTTGAAAATGAAGAACAGAAAGAGGTAGGTGTGTTTCACAGATGCTGCTGAGATTAAAGGGTACACGGAGGTTTGCAAGGACAAAAGCCTGTATTCACTCATCCGTGCAGTCATCCACTCATAGGTCCATTCCTTCAAGCAAGAAATAACTGTTGTCTATACTGTGCCAAGAAGTGTGTGGTGTCAGGCAAGGGTGTACAATGAAGAGGTGATGCTAAGTTCACTCAAATGGAATAATACAGTTTTTGATGTTACAGGACCTGAGGAGGGGCACTGACCAAATCTACTGTGGGAAGGTTGTGTCATCCTTATGAAGAGTCTTCATAAAATTTCTAAGCACTGTGGGCTAATGGGCAGGAGGGTGTCAGTGATGGCAGAGGGTTGGGGGACAGGGCACATATGGCAGCTGGCAAGGTTGGAAGAGAAGATTGAGTCCTTAGACTAAGGGTCCTGCTGGGCCTGAGGGGCCACATGTCTTGTCTATTCTCCCCCATGGCTGCCAGACAGCTTTATGGCAGAAGTCCAGCACTCTATCCCCTAGCTCAGAAGCTCAGTTGGCTCCGTGCTGCCTGCGTACAAAGCCTTTGTTTGAGCTAGGCATTCCACTTCTAGAGCCATCAACACTGACTTTTAGGATATGTGGACAAACAACTGTACTCCTATCATTTATAAAGCACAGACATGAAGCTAGCATATAAAGAGAAGAGGTGCCAGAAACCCCTGCAGCATTCTGATTTCCTGTGTGGCAGAAGTAAGGGAATCATGTGTAGAAGGCTCCTGGGAGTGGGAGGCAACAGACAATGAGAATTTGGGGAACACTCCATGTCAGAGGCCCTTCATCAGAGCATCCCCTGACATGGGCCTGATCCTTTGTTGAGAGAAATCGTTCTGTGTACTATAGGATGTGCCCTGGATGCCCTGAGTACCCTAGTCCCCTTGCTCCATTCCAGAGCTGTGACCACCCACAATGTCTCCCGCCATTGCTAAGTGTCCTCTGAGGGTGGGTGTAGAAAAACAAAACAGGCTCCATGAGTACCTGTGGTCAGGGTTATACATGTTTGCAGAGCATTCACTGTTAGGAAGTTCAAAATCATTGGGTTTTCAGTGAGTGCAGTGTGTGTGTGTGTGTGTGTGTGTGTGTGTGTGTGTGTGTGTGTGTGTGTGCAACGCAAGCTTGTACACATGTGTATGGGGTGGTGTGAATACCCATGAACAGGCATGCAAGAAGACAAGAGGGGGAAGTCAGGTGTCCTCTCTGTCACCCTGTTGTATCCCTTGAGACTGATGCTCTCATTGAATCTGAAAAATAGGAACGGTTCCTCACTTTTTCCACTGGACTGGAAGGCCAGTAGGTCCCAGCGATCATCCTCCCTCTGCCCTCTCAGCTCAGTAGCCTTATCTGGCTTCAAAATGGGTGCTGGGAATCCCAACTCACAGCCTCGTGCTTGCAAAGCAAGCACTCTTACCCACTGCACCACTTCCCATGCCCATCAGCGTTAGTCTAGAGTAGGACCATGGAACCACAGAGGTAGCGGTCCAATGATGCCACTGTTAGAGGTCTGATGACCCTTAGTAAAGGTCGCTCCAGAAAATGGAAAGGCCTTGAGTGCCCATTCCACAAACCTGACCATCTCTGTGTGTCCAGAGAGGCCTCATGGATTTCAGTGAGTCACTGGTGGAGTCTGATGTATGTTTCACAGCCTCCCAGGGCCTTGGATGGAAGAGATTGCCTCTGCTTCCAGCCTCAGAATCTTCCAACCTAAACACCCCATCTTGAAGAGGGAAGAGCTTAGGATGCCATATTATAGCTCAAGTGTGGGTCTGGGGGGTCTGATCATGTGGTACCTTACACATCGTATTATCTACCCAGAGAACACTTGCCCTACTCTTTGGGCTGGACCATCATCTCACCACAGTCCCTAAATTTCAGTAATATCTAAGCTTGCTCTAAATAAAAACCAAAGCAAACTGTTCATGAATCCCCTGTGTATCACATGGTTTTATTTAAACATATATGGAGAGGGGAGAGTGTATCTTGGCTTATGATTTTACCCACTAGGGGGTCACTGCATCATCCTCAATCTGGTTCTGGAAAATGAGGCTACACATCCTAGTGGAGCCAGCTTCTGAGGAACCCCTCCTTTCCTAAGAATCTGCAGAAGCTGGAGCCTGTGCGGGGAAAGGAGGAGAAGGGAAGGAAAGCGACAGAAAGAGGGACATAGGGCTAGAGACTTTGCTCCGTTGGCAGAGTGCTTGTCTACGGTACAAAGCCCTGGGTTGCTCATGCCTAGAATCCCAGCACTCGTGAGCTGGAGATACACAAGGAGTTCAAGGACAGCGGAGCTACAGGATACTGTCACAGAAAGAGAACAGGGGAGAGGGGAGGAGAGAAAGCACTTCCTATGTTCCATCCATCAACACAGTACTACAGTTGTTTGAAGAAAGCGGCACACTTCAAGGACATTTAAGAGTTCCTTTTAAGTTTGTTCATTATTTTCTGGCTCAATTTTTGTTGCTGCTGCTGCTGCTGTTGTGTTTTGGTTTGGTTTGTTTTTTCTTCAAAAGTGAGGCTACTTCTAGAAGAATTCTATTTTTCTTCCCGTTATCACCTTCCTGGTCTACCCAGCCAGCCGTTTCCACCAGGGAAGCCAGCACCAAACGCCACCCTGACAGCCAGACTTTCTGCACAGCGGCTTAATTACTCATTATGAGATCCCATCAACAGGAGCTCCGGTCTGTGGTTTTGTAATAAGGGCTGTTATCTTTCCTAAGACTTTCAACTCCTTCACTAAGGGACTGTGGCAGAGATGTCCGCCACCCCACTTTACACGGGAAGGGAGCGAAAGGATTTTAATGCGCGAATCTGATGCCATTAACAATGCCGACAGCTGTTTAATCCCAGTAGAAATAACAGCTGAGTCCCAACTGCAGGAAAAATAATTAACTCTTCAGTGGGTTCGGAGGAAGAGATCTTACGAATCAATTATGGGGCCCCATCCTTACCTGTGGTTTTTGTCAATTATTCAGCCATTCGGTCGGGGAGACTCCGTGGCTAATAAAATGACAGGAGGCCCTTGAAGCCAAAGAGACTTGTTAAGTCCAGAGAACAGATTTATTAAATGGGCCTGTTCGAAGTTCGCCATTAATTAAACTAAAGAACCATTTTTTCCCTAGGTTTTCCCTGAATCACAGGGCATAATGAACTAAGGGAAAGGGGACATGATAAAGTGAGAGATGTTGGTGACCTGCTGCCAGGGAGGAGAGCTGAGCTGGAGGCAAAAGAAAAAACAGGTTCTGTAGCTGAAACAGAAACACATGGCGGGACTGGAGGCAGTGTGTTCCGTTATGACACGTGCCACTTAATTTAGACGAATCATGTAGACACCTGCCGACAACAGTCAGTTACTTGGCTCCTCCAGTGATGAGCAGCCAGCCCGTTTGAGGTTCAAGTTCCCTTGCCCACCCCCCAGTTTGCTGACATCCTTCCGGTGAGTATCTCCATTGCTTTTAATTTCTAAAATATTATAGATATAAATATGTCTGATTAAGACCCAGCTTTGAAATATGTGGCAGTCACTTAGCGGCTCCCAGATAATAAAGAGCTCCTGGATCCTCTCCATTCATTTATAATGTGAGACTCCCGGCAGATGTCTTAAGCATCCAACAGTACAAACAGCAACATTACATGCATTTAAATATGGCTCTTTGTCTGAATGCCCCTCTCCCTAGTGCGGCAGCTGATGACCCCTGGGGAGCTGCGTTTCATCTGGAAATGACACTGTTTTGCCACATGACATGGCTTTGCCACCTGCCCAAGCCTCCTTCCCACTGGGACATGGGGGGGGGGGACGACACAACAACCTGTTTTCTCCAGAGAGGTCTGAGGCTGCTGACTGGGGGAGGGAGGGTAAGAAGAGACCATCCTCAGTTAAACTGACAGGTGGCAGGAGAAGGTCCCCTGTCAACAGCAGGTGAGCCCTGATGGAGCTTCATGAAATCTACTGTACCTGTGTTATCATCCCCATTGCACTGATGGGAAAACTGAGGTCCTGAGTGGAGAAATGGGCTGGCTGTCTCATCTCTGTGTTCTATTTAAATGCAATTGGGTAGATGTGCCTGTAAAATCATTGGCTAAGCTTCTAAATCTAAACTCACAATGAAAGACTAACATGCAATGCCTGAACTTGACACAAAGAATCCCAGGGAACATTCTATGGAGAGTTTTGGCTCAGTATCTATTTTTTCTCCCTGTTCTTTAAGGAATTATTTACTCCATTTGACACGGGGACTTGTGATGATTAATTTTCATGACCAACTTGACAAATTTAGAATCACCTGGAATCACCCAAAAGTGTGTCTATGGAGGTTGTTTCCAGAGAGGTTTAAAGGAAAACCCACCCTGAGTGTCAGCAACACCATTTGATGTGCTGGGATCCAAGACTGAATGAAAAGGCCGCAAGCTGAGCACCAGCAACATCCTTTACTATGATACAAAGTGACCCTAAGCCTCTCACTTCTTCATCCCATGCTTTCCCTGCCAGGAAGACATATTTGGATCCTCAAACAAGAAACCCTTCCACCCTTAAGTTGCTTCTGTCCATTAGTTTGCCACAACAACACGTAAAGTAACTCATACATGACTTGATCACGGAGGCTCTTTCCTTCTCATGCTCACAGATTCATCACCCGCACATGTCATTAAACAGTCTTCTTCTTGGCCACACCAATCGGCTTCTGGATAAAGTCTGAGCAAGACGTCAGCTTTGGTTTTGGCCTATGAAGTACCTAAGCAACATCCTAGAACTTGCCAATGGAACTAATACCAAACCACTAGGACCAGATATGCATGGAGGCTGTAAACTCCTGACCCCCTCACCCCCCCATACACACACACACACACACACACACACACACACACACACACACACACACTAATAAACGGTTTCTGAGCCACTCTGTGAAACAAAGACTCCAAATGGGGAGGAGAGGAGAGAAGAGGATCTAACAGTTGAGGCCCTCCCCAGGTTCCCAGGAGTCCATCTGGTCAGAGAATCTTCTTTCTTGCTTCAAACTTAAGAGTACAAGAAAACCAAGTTGGGAAGAAGGCTCAGTAGGTAAAGGTGCTTGCTGCCAAGCCTGAGGGCCTACTTTGATCCCCGAGTCCCACATGGTGGAAGGAGAGAACTGACTCACCTCTCTGCATATTTGCTGTGGTATTTACATGCATGCTCCATGAACACACGTGCACATGTATACACACACAATAAATAAATAAACAAATAAATAAATGAAAACTAAAGATTAAAAATAGGGGAAAGGACTGGGTAGTTCAATTTCTTTTCTTTTAACTTTTATTGATTCTTTGTGGATTTCATATCATGCATTCCGATCCCACTTCTCTCCCTGTCCCCTTGAATCTGCCCTCTGCCCTTGCAATTTCCCCCAAAACAAAACCAAATTTAAAAGAAAAACCAAAACTCAAACAAAACAAAGAGACAAAAACAAAACACACACACAGAAGAAGAAGGAGGAGGAGGAGGAGAGAAGGACAAGGAGAAGGAGAAGGAGAAGAAGGAGAAGGAGAAGGAGAAGAAGGAGAAGAAGGAGAAAAGGCTTGTCCTGAGAGCTGTTGAGTGGCCTGTTGAGACACACAGTTTACCCTTTAGTCTGACCATCTTTACTTGCAAGTGTCCATTGCCTTCACCCACAAAGGGGTTATGTGACAAACATCCCAAGTCCCTTCTTA
This sequence comes from Peromyscus leucopus, assembly GCF_004664715.2. NCBI lineage: Eukaryota > Metazoa > Chordata > Mammalia > Rodentia > Cricetidae > Peromyscus > Peromyscus leucopus. The sequence continues at coordinate 117,606,430 of NC_051067.1, read as the reverse complement.
TGGTAATACTGCGCTCTGCAAATGGCTGGGATCCAATCCAATTGAACATAATAAAACGAAACAATCTGGGAGCTATCTCCAATAGCTTTCATCTTCACCATACTAATGATTTCAAAACCAACGAGCAGAGCTGAAAAAGGAGGATGAAAGACATAAGCGTGACACACTCTGCCTGGCTGGTCATCAACCTCTACAGCTGGGGTGTGTGCCTGCTGTTGGCACCCTGAACTTTTCCACAGGGCCTTAAGAAAAAGGTGGCCCAGTGACTTTGGAACTAGACTTTACCCAGGAAATTGAGACAGTCTGATGATGCCCGTATGCGTGTTAACTAGGACACAGACTGGAATCCTAGAAGACTGTCTGTGACATTGGTGAGGGCTTGCTGGTGAATTGTTTGATCACATCCAGGACCCAGCCTCCCTGAGTATCAGCTATGAGGACTTCTGCCCATCTGCTCACTGGGTTCAGAATTCAGAACATGTGATTCCTGTCTGGGGTTGGAGGTCATCATCCCCTAGGTTAGGAGAGGGCTTCGAGAATGGTGTTGGGCAAGTCTGGAAGTCACCTACTTGTGCATTCATTTGTTCATTCATTCATTCCTGCACATTGATCCTGCCCAACAGGTTATATACTAGGGCCAAGATCAGAAACAAAGAGATAAGTAAGCTCCACACCTTGACCTTAGAGAACTCGGAAGAGTAGAAAGGTCCATAGTCACAAACTTACATTTAATGGCTTAGACTGTGTGCTAAGTAAAAAGGGAGGTCAGAGAACTGAATCAGTCTAGGGAGAGAAGGTTCTAGATGACTGGGCTTCTTCCTCCTCTTAGGCTAGCTGGTACACCTCAGCGCACTGCTTCTCAGATATGGCTTCTCAGAGAACTCCTACTATGTCGCCCCCTCCCTCTTTTACAAGCTCACAGCTGGGGGCCTCTGGAGCAGATCCTGGCTGAGCCTGGTGACCCTTTATTAGATCTTAGTGATCTTCAGTGTGACTCTTGTCCTGGCTTTGTCCCTCTGTTCGGTTGACTTTGAAAGCCTGGACAGCTCAACAGAGGGACAACAGACATCACCTATCAGTTGTCTTTGAAAGCCTGGCTGGGTAAGGACAGGGGAGGATGGACAGTACCCATCATCTGCTCAGAGCTGCGGGTGTTCCGGTGGAGCAGAACTGAGGACATGGATTTAACTCTTTCCTTCCAACTCCCTCTAGGCATTGGTGGGCCTCTCCAGAGAGACACAAGTGAACAGAAGAAACACATACCACATAACTCAGGACTGGCGAGTCACTATGGGGAAAGTTCTAGGAGGGGAGGGTGAAAACAGTGGATTTGGAAGGAAGGTTTTGAGTGACTGGTGTATTCCACAGACCTTCCAGTGAGGATAATAATGACAGTTAATTTTTTTTTAAATACATGCACTAGTTACTGAGTCCTCCTTCTATGGCAGACCACTGCTTGTCGGACACCGGGGAATTCATGCGGTCCTCAGAACAACTCCATGACAGGGGCGCCCTCGTTTTCTCCACTTGACAGCCTTGGAAGTAGAGGCACAAAGCAGTTCATGTCCACAAGGGCAGGGAAGTAGCTCACAGGATCTGAACCTGAACTACTATTTTCTGTGAAAACAACCTTGTGATGCACTTAAGGCCCTTTAACAAGTCAACCCTCTTTTATTTAGTATTCCAATTTTTGAAAACCTGATCTTGGGAAATAATTAAAGAGTATAGATTTATCATTCTAAGCATTGGCACACCCGTTTAGCCTTACTTTAGTTAAAAAAAAAAAACAAAACCAAATGAAAATTTCAATAAAAGTGGAATAGTTAAAAACAAACAAACAAAAAGCAAGACATAGAGAAGTGTGGAGAGATGGTTCAGGAGTTAAGAGCACTGATTGCTCTTACAGAGGGCCCAGTTTCAACCCCCATGGGTACATGGCAGCTCACAACCATCTGTAACTCTAGTTCTGGAGGATATGTCTCCCTCTTCTGGCTACTGTGGGAACTGCAAGCTTGTGATGCAAACATACATGCAGGCAAAATACCCATACACACAGAGTAAAAACAAATCAAACTTAAAAACAAACAAACAAGGAAACCAAAAACAACCAAAAATTTAGGCATAGAACACAATGTTGAGGTGTAGCCTGTAGCCTCAGCTATTCCAGAGTCTGAGGCAGAAGTATTAGAAATTCTAGGCTCTGAATAAAGAGAAATAATTCAGCTAGACGCAGCTCAGTGGCAGAGCCCTTGCTTAGTATATGTGAGGCCTTGAGTCCTATCCCAGTAGGTCAAAAAATAAGCAATAATAATATACCTAAAAGAAAAGAATAAAGACTAGACTTCACTAAAAAAGAACTCCATGACAGGTGTGGTGGCTTATATCTGAGGCAGGAGGATTGCTATGAGTTTAAGGATAGCCTGGGCTACATAGTAAGTTTCAGCCCAGTTTGAGCTGCAGAGTCTGACCCCACCTTAAAAACAAACAAGGGTTGAAGAGATGACCCAGCAGGTAATGGCACTTGCTTCCAAGCCTTAGGACCCAAGTTTGATTTCCTGGTGTTCACATCTTGAAGAAAAAAACAAAAAGAAAAACAAAAATCATGTACCATGCCCCATTCCAATAAATAAATAAAATAAATAAACAAATAAGTAAAACAAACAAAACAAGGTAGCTCATGAAGTATCAATAATATCATGAAACTATTATCAAACAATTAGAAATTACTATAGAGTAAAATTTAAGTATGTTTAGATGTCAGGTTCAGTGTGCATTATGAGAAAAAAAAGGGGGAGGGAGAAGAAGTAACATTTGACATTTGGTTCTATTCCTTGTAACCATGAGCAATTTGCTTTGAGTGTGCCTGTATTTTCTTCTAGCCCACAGTCTCTTAACGCAGTGCATCAAGAAAACTCAGCTGGTTCTGTTTTTTCTTCTGATTCTTCTGAGATATTACATGTGGAAAAATATGTTCTCTTTGTGAGTTTAATATCTCAGCTGAGCAGATAATGCTGGGTATTTTTGCTCATGGAAAAGAAAAGAAACCAAGTGAGAAAGCATTCAATTCTCCAACCTAATCACACAATGTATCCATCCAGAGTTGATGAGGCAGGCAGATCTCCCTGCAGATAACTTTTCCATACCTGTTCTCAGGCTCAGAACTCAATCACAGCTCCTCCCTCCTCCAGCTCTATTTTATAGCAATCTGATTCCAAATTAGATCACCTGCTTCATCCAATTGTATCAACCACAGCCATGCTGTTTGAGAAAACCTGATGGTGTTCATCTAGGGACTGCTCCTATGCCCACAATAGGATCAAACAAATAATCAATAAGCTTCCAGATATGACATTAGTGATGGAGGAAACAGGGCCAGGGTCCCTGTTTGTACAGGGAGCTGCTTAGCTAGGATCACTTCACAGTGTGAGCAGGATGATGCCTCAACAGAGAATCAGAATCTTGCGGCAGCACTGGAGTAGGCAGCACGGCTTCTTCTATGGACAACAGCCTAAGGGTCTTTTACTGGGAAGCACAGACTGTAAATCTGAATGGGCATTTTAAAATCCATTCAATGATCAACAGTAATTTAATCCTTTTTTATTTATTATTATTCTCTCTCTCTCCCTTTCTCCCTTTCCCTTTCTCTCTCTCTCTCTCTCTCTCTCTCTCTCTCTCTCTGACTTCAGGCACATGCATGTCATGGTGCAAGTATGAAGTTCAAAGAACAACTTCCAGTAGTCTGTTCTTTCCTTCCACCTTGGAATCTGGGAATCAAATTCCCAGGTTCCAGGCTTGCTCAGCAAGTGATTACACCCAGTAAGCCATCTTGAGGGCCCATCAACAGTGATTTTTTTTTTTAACATTCTTATGATTGTCTTTGTGTTACTGGGGTAGTTTTGAGGTTCCTAAATGCTCCAACTACTGAAAGGCAAAAATGGAATTGGAAAGTAAGACCCAAATAAAACCCAATTCAGGGGAATCCCATGAGGGAAAACATCCATCACCCAGGGCTGGTCCAAGTTCCCTATGAACTTAGGCAAATCAACTTCTTTGAGGTTAAATTCCCGAATCTCAAAACACAAGTGACAACACATAGTTATGAGTTTGATACTTAGTGCAATATCTGGACTCAATAAACGTTGGCTCTTAATAGATTTAATAACGTTTTAATAACATCTTAATAATGTTTCATCGCTGTAATTATTGGGGGAAAGAGTGCATCCTTGCACAACCATCACAGGCAAAGATTTGAGTGTGGGTCGATAGTGCAATCACAGTCTGCCTGCTTTGGTGTTCAGAAGTGAAGAGACTGCTGTCTGTGATAGACTTTGAAAGGAAGGCGGATTGATGGGGGAATAGAGGGATGGATAAGTGGGCAGAGATACAGGGAGAAAGAAACATTATTTACAGAATGTAGGGGGTGCACCTGTAATATATAGTGCTTTCAGCTTGTGTGCATGAGTGAAGTATTTCACAGTAACAGACTGTTGGGAGAATGGCATACTACATGGTCATAAAGAATGAAATACTGTGGGAGAGTCCTGCAACAGGATGGTAATAAACAGAAGCAGGAAGAGAGTAAATAAGTTGTACCACTGGATTCCATTTATCTGACACTCAAGGTCAGAATCTGATGATCTATGGAGCTGGGGAGATAACTCAGCAGTTAAGAGCTCCTGCTGTTCTTAGGGAGGACCTAAGTTTGGTTCCCAGCACCCATGCTGGGCAGCTCACAACAGACTGCAACTCTCACTGTAGGGGATCTGACACCCTCCTCTGGACTCCATAGGCACCTGCATTCTTATGCATGCACACACACATACAAATTTAAAAAAAAAAAACAAATTTTAAAATAATATTAATTTTAAAAAGATAGTCTAGAAATCAGAATAGTTACTAGCCCTTCATGGTGATGAGCCTTATTGCTGAGAAAGAGATACGGGAGAGCCTCCTGGAGTGCTGGCAGTGCCCCATGCCTAGATCTAGGGATGTGTTTACATGGGTACATTAGTAAGTCAACACCTCACTGAACTGTGCATCTAATGTGAGCACCTCACCATAGGTAAGATACATCTCCGTGTAAATTCTGACGCAAAAAGCTCACATTTTCTGAATGCCCTTCTCTTTCTGAACCAGGCATTCTTTCTAGGCACTTTCTGATGCAGTCACTTGGAAAATCATTTCAGAGAACTGTCTGACAGAATACATTATTTAAGCCTTTAAATGCAATGAGCAGCAATCTTACTTTCTTAGAAAATGGCTGTCATCTTTTGAGGGTAGGCTTGGCCTGAAAGGCAATCATGAATGGATGACACCTACTCAGCCTCCTGCCTCGGCCTGTAGCCCCAGAGTCTTTTCACCATTTCTTTACAATCAGGTTCCCTCCAACAAACAAAAAATAAGTCTCCCTAGTCCCAAGCCTCCACCCTCTGGGGTGAGACTGTGTCCTCAGGATGCAGAGAGGCCAACTCTAACATGCTGCACACAGATGTCCTTATCAAAGGTTTGCCTTTCCTTTCCTGTTCCAGAAGACAGCTCAGTTTAGAGGGTAAATCTTTCTTGTTCCCCTTTCCCAAGTTTCTCCTTGACCTGACCAATGGGTCACAATTGCCTCAGGAGCATCCTGGGAGATGGTCCTGTTGGTGGATATGAGTTGTCTCTGACCACAAACACCTGGTTGCTTTGGTACTTATTTGAAAACAGAACCTTCTAAATACAGGCAGTGTAGAATCACGAGATGATATCTGCTATATCAGCTAGGGAAGTAGACATAGCCATGAGATAAGAGTAGAGATGGAAGGCAGAAGACTCTGTGTGGCACCAGGAGGACGTGGGGGCACTTTTCAAAACGCAAAGCCTCCTTTTTCCTCTCTAGACTCACTGAATCCAAATATCTGGGAGCAAGCTCTAGAACATGTTTTTTTTTTTTTTAAGCTTATGCTGGGCATTGTCTTGTATTGTCTTGTATATAAAAAGCTATAGGATTGGAGCTGGAAAGGTGGCTCAGCAGTTATGAGTACTAGTGCTTTTTAGAGGACCAGAGTTTGGTTCCCAGCCAACCATTCACCACCACCTGTAACTCTAGCTCCAGGAGATCCAACATCTTTTATCTTCTGTGGACACTCACATACACATGTGCATAAAGACTTACACATATACACACATGCACACTAATGAAGCTAAAATGAATCTTTTTAGTTTTAGTTTTAGTTTCAGGATCAAGGACTTTTTGTAAAGAGCTTTAGGAAAATAGGTTTTTCATTTGTTTCTTTATCTATCCTCTTCATCAACCCACTCATCCACCATCCACTTATCCATATACTGACCTACCATACATCTACGTATGACTTACTCATCCATGCACCTATTAATGTATCCATCCATCCATGCACCCATACATATACCCACCATGCATACATTTATCCATGTACCCATACATACATCTATTGGTACATCCATTCATCTGCATATCTATCTATCTATCTATCTATCTATCTATCTATCTATCTATCCATCCATGTATCCATCTATACATTCATCTATCCATCCATGTGTTCATCTATGCATCTGTCCATCCATATAGTCATCTTTCCATATATCTGTACATGTATCCACCTGCCCATCCATATATTCTTGAATCAATCCATATATTCATCTACCTATCAACCCATCTGTGCATCCATCAATCCCATAACCATATAACTACTTAATATTATTTGTCTGCTATCCCAGAGATTGCATTTCCTTTGCTGTTCAAAAAATAAATAAATCCCTCTATCTCAAGTAGTTTTGCAGCAACCATATCAAATTATCCACATTCACCTATATAATTGTCAATTCAGTTACAGTACTATCATTAAAATTTCTTCCATTCACCTCAGTAACTTATCCAAGCCTGTTGCCTGCTATCAGCATCCCTACACAAAGGATCACTAGGACCTTAGGAGAGAATGATTCCATGATACTACAGAATGCTTGACTCAAGACTCTTTTCAGGGAATATGTACCTTTAATAGGGAACACCTGAGTCCCTAGAGCCTGCAGGTCAGCCAGCACAGATCTATGGAGCTGATTACTTTCTGAGACGGCCAATTACAAGTGAGTAATTTCTTTGCCCCAAGATACTCTCTGGAGGATACACTATAGATTCTTCTGTTTCCAGGAAGCTGAGAGGATTTGGGTACCAAAGCAAACCCCATCCATTGTGAAGTTCTTTGAACACGAAGCCTTCCAAAGAGCTCTGCTTGTATAGAACAACAATAACCACAGAGGCAAGGATTCAATAAAAGAAATAAAACAAATGAGGCAGCCTGATAGAAAAGTACTCAAACCCAAACACATTCTTTTGGGGTTGACTTCTGTAGATTTCTACCAGAGAGCCATTCAATCCAGTAACTGGTAACTCAGGAAAAGTTAGTGACTGTTGTGCCATATAGAATTTCCCTGTTTATTTCTTTGTCTCTCCAGACCATAAGATCTGGAAAGAAAAAGGCATTTCTTTCTCCCTTACCCCTGGATCTGATCCAGGTGTGAATCAAGCAGTATCTGCTAGATTATGGCTGTAATTCCTCCACTGTGATGAATGCAACAGCATGAAACAGTTGCAGCAGTCTCCAGTGACCTTAACCCAAAGCTAGTGATGCTCTCCCTACGGGACAGCCTCCTCTCCTCTATGTATTACAGCTGTTTAAGGAGAAGTCCATCTAGATAAATAATGGGTGATGACAGCCAGACATTCAGCAATAAGCTTGAAATTAGTTTTGTACATAGTGTAAGCCAGACACTCAAGGGAAATAGCTCTGGTTCTATTGTCTTCTGTTTACCCTAGTTAGAGGCAAGACACCTCTGATCTATGACTCAAATGACAGCCAGTTTGGGGTCATACATGACAACTCAAGCACCAGAGATTTTCCACCTTGAACATGGGGGTCATGAGGTTCACTACCCATTGAGTCCTTGTTCCACGAGTCACACCTTCACATCTTATCACCCACCCTGCAACAACCGTCCTAACTTATTAGCTTTTAAGCCATCCTAGAGCTAGGGAAATAGCTCTGTTGATGCAGTTGCTTGCCTGACAAGCATGAGCTCCTGGGTTTAATCCCTAGAACCTACATTAAAAAGTCAGCACACTGGTGAGTTACTCAAGCTTCAGTAGGTAGCTCCACACCTATGCACATCGGGGAGACCCTGGTTAAAACAAGTGGATCACAAAATAAAGATGAAATCCAAAGAAAAACACATAAAAGTGGGAATGGGGACTTGGTGAGAGGGATGTAAGAGATGTTGACAAGGAGGAGTGTGACTAGAATGTAATACATACATTATGTTATTGTCAAGACTCAATTTTTTAAATGTCTGGGCATGGTGATGAATTCTTGTAATCCCAGCACTGGGGAGGTAGAGACAAGAGGACCCCCGGGGTTTGCAGTACAGCCAGCCTAGCCTAACTGGGTGAGCTCCAGTCCAAGAGAGACTGTCCCAAAGAATAAGGTGAACTGAATGACACCTCTGGCTTTCACTACATGTGTACATATGTGCACCTCTACACACATGCACTCCCCCCCACACACACAAAATGTCTGACCCACCATGTACCACACCCATTATTGGTAGCCCTTCCTTTTTCCACTTGTCTTGGATTCATTATTGTGTGTATCTGACCTTTTTATATGATGTTTGTACAGGATTTCATCAGTTTCATGACATCTACTGTGCTGTTTTACAAATCTTGCTCAGCTCTCCCATCTCCCCCCTGGAAATCTGCCTTTATATCACTAAGAGAATTTAAGCACTGTTTCTGACATGACTGCAATAGATAGAAGGGTATGTGGATAGATAAATAGATGGATGGACCAACAGAAGGATATATGGGTAGGTAGACAATTGAATGAATGAGCAGATGGAAAGATAATCAGATAGATGAATGGATGGATGGGTGAGTGAAAAGATGGATGGATGGGATGAGTGGATAAATAGTTGAAAAGATACATGAATAAATGGGTAGGTGGGTAGGTAAATATACAGATGGATGGATGGATGGATATATGGACTGATGGACAGTGGGTGGACGGATGGGTCACTGAAAAGACATGTGTATGGCTAACTCCTTCACAATTTCCATTCTAACACTTGAAGTGCCTCACTATTCATATCCTGTCAAATGTCTGTCTCCCTTAGGAGACTTCAAGTTCCATCAGACAGAGATCTTCTCATCTGCCTTTGCTTCTGAGGGCCCTACACAGCAGTTGGCAGCACCAGACGGCAAGTAGAGCAGCAGCGTAAAATACAGGTTTTGAGAAAAAATAAATGAATTTGCTCCAGTACTTGATTTTGTAAGAATTTCCCAGTAACAAGAAGACTAAGAACCTTAAAGCCGAGGTACTCTGTCCCTATGTTACTTTCATACTGTCCAAAGAACTAGCTAGTGGAAGTCCTGATAAAACTTCTGACTGGAAGACAGCTTCACTGATCTCAAGGAAAAGTCAGCAGAGGAGCATTTTTAAAATAGTTGGGCTATTTCAAAACAGCTTGCTATCTGGAACTTTCTCTTCCCACAGACGAGAAGATCAAGAAGTAACAGACACCTTAGGGTTCTGAACCCTCCACTCCTACCACCCAGTCTGGAGTTCTTTCCACTGTGGTATGTGGAACCTGTAGAACTGGATGTAATGAGTACACTTCTCTTTTGAATCAAGACATTTAAAAAATGATTGTGTGTGTACGTGTGTGTGCATGTGTGTGAAGTGCGGTGTATGAGCATTTGTCTGTACATGGGTATGCGAGCCTGTGCACATGCTCATGAGCACATGTAGAAGTCAGAGGAGGATCTTGGGTGTCCTGCTCTATCGCCTATAGCCTTGTTCACTTGAGACAGGGTCTCCTGGGGAATCTAGAGATAGGCTGCTGAAGAGCAAACCCCAGCCATCCACCTGTATCTACACACAATCTCAGCACTGGAAGGTGTTACAAGCACAAGAATGGCTAAATTTGGCCTTTTATGTGGGCTATGGGGATTTGAACTCAGGTATTCATGCTTGTACAGTCAGTGTTCCTACCTGTGGAAGCCCCCTCCCACCCAGAAGGAGATCTTTGTCATTACATAGGCTTTTCTAGCTTGCAGATCCTACCCCAACCACGACCAGAATGTTCTAATCAAACTATTCCAAGTGGCATGGATGAGCTGGTATTTTCCATCTAAATAACTAGATCCTGATGGCAGAAGCAGACATCATGTGCTTTTTATTTGTGTTGTTGAGGATGCCAAAGGATGACTAGTAAATCCTTGGCTGTGCTAGTCCTGGTGTGGGAATGGACTGCCATGTTTAGAGAGAGGTAAGTGCAGGACTACTGTAAAAACAGACCACCATTCCAGTACTCAGGGAACTACAAGATGCCATGGCTTCCCAAACTGGCAAAAAGTAAAATAAAGTAAAATACCTACCTGCTATGAATTGTAGTAAAGTGTGTTTTTAAATTATTTCAGAACCATAAAACCTCTCCATAGAGAGTGCTTTGAAACTGCAAATTAAATATAGAATGTCTATGAGCTGTAGCCATTTTTACAGTTAGTCTATATTTCCATGGGGGTTTGTACCATCTTTTTTTTTTGTCTAGTTACACTAGTTAATAATGCAGGGAATTTGCAGTAATAGAGTAAATGTTATTTTGATGACACTATCTGATTAAATTAAAGATGACATTAAAAAGACCATTTCAATAAAGAACCGAATTCTCCAGAAGTAACTGGGGCTCAGTGTTTTCAGTCAGCTAGTCTGGCAGGCTGAAAAGGACCAAATAGAATTTCTTTCACCACGTGACTGATGGGGTAAGTTAAGGAACGATGGGACTAAAGAATATATGGGAGGCTATGAAAGGCTTGGAGTCCAAGATCCGGGCAATTTTAGATAGCTGAGAGAGGCATGCCTCTTGAAAAGCAAACAGCATCTGTGGCCTGGGAAAAAATGTAGAGGTGCATGGGGTGGGGGGCGGGAAACGAAAGCGAGAGGAGAGGGCACTGAGATTGGCAGTGGAATGTGCTGATGTGGTGACACTGTGCAGAGCAGTTGCACAAACAAAAAAGAGAGAGGATTAGTCATGTCCCTGCAGCCAGCCCACCACCCACCCACCCATCACCGCCATCACCATCACCATCACCACCACCATCACCATCATCACCATCACCATCTTCTTTGCAGATTCTCCAACAAGGGAGTGCACTGACAGCCCCATGTAGGGAGAGGTTTTGAGATTCAAGTCCTAATGATTTTCCTCTTGGGGTCTTCATTCATAGGATGCTTGCCAAATACAAATGCTTTTCCTGAGTGAGAAGTTCATCCACATAAATCAAGTGGCTGTTTGAAAATCCCTTGATTTAAGCTCTTAGAGATGGGAGCTATCTGAAGAGATGTCCCTGGGCAACGTGACTGAGTTTTGAATTGTGGGCATTTTAGCCAGGAGAATATTCAAGATGGAAGCTGCGGAGTGGAAGAGGATCCTAGTTGCCACTGAAACGCCTGCTCTGGTGTCTCAGTCCCACAGACAGATGACATCTCTATTGCTGTGGCAGGCCACTGGCCGTTGACATGTCTGAACCCAATGCACTCACATTTGGAGAAAGGAGGTAGAAAGAAGTGGAGAGAGAGAGAGAGAGAGAGAGAGAGAGAGAGAGAGAGAGAGAGAGAGAGAGAGAGAGAGAGAGAGAGAGAGAGCAGCTCACGAAATGTTCCTGTGATCACAAAAGGCCATGGCTAGGTGATGTGCATATTGTGCACAGGGGACAGTGGTGTGGCTTGGAGGAAAGTCACATGCCCCATCCCCACCTCAGTAAATATTGTCTTAGAGCGTACCTTCCTCACAGTGCAACTTCCATGGTGTGTTTGACTCTCTGAGCATAAGCATGTAGTATCTATTATCTTCCCTGCAGTAAATCATGTAGAGACAACGCATGATATAAAATGCCACTACCGGGCAAGTCTATTAAATAAGTGTGTAGAGAATAGACATGTGGACCTGGAATCCTCAAGCCTGCACAGAGCCCTCCAGGAACAAGCAAAGTCACCTGGCTCGAAAGGAGCAGGTGCCTGGAGCATCTCAGCTGTTTAGACAACACAGCAAGCTGTTTTCAGGAGGCAACTCAGTTCCCAGAATTTTGAGTGGCTTGAACCCACAGACTTGGAGTTCTCCTCCTTAGAGTTCCCCCAAACCATCAAACCCAGCAGACAACCTCTCTCTTTGCCTCACCTTTTCCTCCTTACAAAGCAGAGGCAGTAACTGATAGACACCAGACTTCTTACTGGTGGTAACACTTTGGAAATGCAAAGTGTGAGAGGAACTGTGTGGATGCATATGCTGAGAAATGAACTGTTGTGGGCCAGGGATGTAGCTCTTCTGGTAGAGTACTTGCCTAGCAAGCAGGGGCACTGGGTTCAACCTCTGCATGATACACACACACACATACACACACACACACCAGGCATGGGGAGGTGGAGGTAGGAAGATCGGAAACTCAAGGTCATCCTCAGCTACGCAGAGGGTTTAAGGCCCTCTCTCAAGAAAACAAAACAAAATTAAGTTTCGTTTGTGCTAGGTAAGCGTTCTATCACCTAGCCTGAAAACCAAATTTACAACAGTGAAGTCCTATTGTATGATAACGATATAGGGTATGATTGATGATATCATACAACACAGAAGATAACATGCCACTGCACATGTGTAAAGTCCACAGAGCACATAGCACTGAGGGTCACCTAGATGTAAGCAACAGGCTTAGGGTGGTAAGGAGGCAGCCGTACAGGTTCCTAGGTGAACACAATGCACCACTCTGAATGAGGAGTTTGAAGAGCCGAAGATGGGAAAATTTTACGCTGAACCTAAAACTACTCCCCCCGAAAAAAAAAAAATTAACCTTGCACTGATTCAATTGTTTTAATTAATGTGCATGTATGCCATGTGTGTGCAGGTACCTACAGAAACCAAAAGAGGAAGTTTGATCACATGGAGCTGGAGTTAGGAGCAGTGAGCCACCCAGCATGGGTATTTCCTCTAAAAGAACACACAGTGCTCTTCAACTTCGAGCCATCTCTCCTGTCCCCAATTCTGACACTTAAAAAAATTTTAATAAAAAGGGAATTATAAGAAGTGGAGGCAAAAATGTCCAGTCTGACGGGCAGCCTGTTGTCCCCATTTAAGACAAACTGTTCAGTCTTGGCTATGATTCACGTTCACACATTGCAATAGAAACAGAATGTCTCTTGGAACTCTAACCCTGAACCCCCTTCATTTGCCACATATGACCTGGTGTCACAGCACACCTGCTCCACCTTCTCCCATGATCCTTTGGGCAGGTTTTACTCACACTGGATGTCCAGTTGTAAAGAGCATTTATCTCAGATCCTGAGAGACACAGGTGGCTCATCCAGGGAACATTATTTGAGCCCCAGGGCTCTGTCCAATCTGCCTTTGACATATGAAGTCTCTCCTCTGGTGGATCACAAATGCAATGTCTCCCTTTACACTGAGGAAAACCCAATACAACCTTGGACTCTCACCTCTCAATAGAGCTTTTTGTCTACGAAATAGCGAAGTGATCACGTATCTGACTTTCTGCACCTCTTTGTGTGTTTTATTATGGTACCGCCACAACTCTTGTCTCTCCTGCAGGGTCACGTGCCTTTGCTTCTAGACACAGAAGTCAGTGAGGTCTGGTTTGTATCGTGTCTGCCCTTATTTTCAGCTGCAGCCATGGCCTTGGCAGTTTGATGGTGCCTCATAAGTACATATGGGAACTTGGACATTTAGGTGACTATACTATTTCTGGCAAGTCATTGGAATATCATTGCAGATAGTCAGTAAAATATAAAATTTTACCATTTATCTACCTATATATCATTGATCCAGACAGGCAGACACCCATCAAACCTTGAATCCATTTATCTGGCTACCCATCCATTCAACTAGCCCATTATCCATCAATCTATCCATCCATCCATGTATCCCTTCATCTGACCATCCATTCAACTCTCCAACTATCCATCCATTCATCCACTGAGCCATCCACATATTCATTCATCTAACCATCCATCCATCCATCCACTCACTCACTCACCCATACATACATACATACATACATACATACATATATCCATTCATCTGACCAACTAGCCATTCAACTATATAATTACCCATCTGCTAAGCTATCCATACTTTCACGTATTCATTCATCTAACCATCCATCTATTCATCTATCCATCCATGTATCAATTCATCTGGCCAGCCAGCCATTCAACTATCCATCTACCAACTTACCCATCCATGTATCCCTTCATTTAACCATCCTTCCACCCATGCATACATCCCAAAATTATGTAGTCCTAGCTGTTCTGGTAGGCCTTTATATGGGATTTTTTTTTTTTTTTTGGAAAAGAAAATAAGAATAGAAAATGAGCAAGACATGGTCCTTGCCTTGCCTTATGTCACTGCTTAATAGGATAAATAATGAATGAAATCAAGGACCGTATGTTGTCCATCTTTTTGTCCCCCACAGCATCTTGCATGGGGACTCACATTCAGAAGCAATCAGTAAATGACGGCTGAATTAATGCATAAGAACAACTATTCTATAAGGCAATGAGAGAAACATGTCAAATGAATACAACAGGCAAAAGGCTACAGAAGAGTGGGGGTTGGGTTGATCATGTCCAGCTGGGTACTTCAGGGCAGGTGAAATCTGAGCTGAGATGGAAGGAGAGGGCTGGCTCAGATGAGAAACGAGGAGATGATAGCAGGCTTCCCCAGGAAGTGTGCATGCATCCATGCGTGCAGTCTCTGCCCATGGAGATGCTAGCCACAGAGCAGGGAGCCCCTCCATAAGTGTTTGTTTTGAAGTGTGGTACCCGCTGGGCTGAGCTGGGCATTAAGGCAACAGAGAATGGAACACAGTCTCTGGCCTCATTGAGTCTCCTGGGGCAACTTCTCTGGAGGAAGCTGATGGCAAAGCGTAGGGTGAGAAAGATGATGTGTTCATGTGTTGCCATAAAACAGCAATTTAAACTGCAGAGAATGAGGCAGAGGTCCTAAAGGGACCATTGATGAATAGCTTTCTAATTTGACGAGGTTTGAATGTGTGTTTGCAATTAGCCAGCACCCATTTGCATACAATTAGTGTGCAAAGCCCTTAAAAAGAGTTTGTTCTCTAAAGTAGGTTAAACATATCCCCACCTCCTGCACTGCCATCGGGCCTGCACTATTGATTTCTTTCATACATCTCCTGCGCTCCATAGGCCAAAGATAGTCTTCAGGCAGGTCAACTGCCGAGGGTGAGACTCATCTGCCATTTCCCCTGGGCAGAACCAAGGCTGGACTTTCTGGAGGCCCTAGAGAAGGCGGTTCTAGCACCAGCTAACTGTATACAGGTCAGATTCACAACTGCTACTGACAACTCCTGTGGAGGACCAGGGAAATCCAAAACGACAAAGCAAATTCAGGGAAAAGGGTGATGGCCGCTGGCATCACATCGCTTTTATAAAGTGCTGTGTGATCCAGGGATCTCAGGATCCTGGCTCGGGTTCACCTTCACTTCCTGCTTCCCTCTGTAGAACTACTCCAGGAGCCTGAGCCAGTGCCTGGGGAGCACGGCCTTATATCCCCTCATTTACTCATTTAATACAGACCTGTCGCCCGCTGAGCCCTCTGTCGGCTCTAAGGATCCATCGGTGAACACGTGTCTTACAGAGAGAGAGCTATCTGGTGGGGGGAGACCACTGATAAATAAACATAACAATAAAGGCATAACTGAAGCTTTTGCATGGCTGCCCAGAGGAAAAGCTTTCTACCATGTGAGCTTGTAGGAGAAGACCCAGAATGAATGGAGGGGAGTGAGTGGGGTAGCAGCATGTTCATAGTCCCGGAGGCAGGGGGTGAGAAGAGAAGTTCAGCTGCTGAAAGCAGGCCAGTGTGGGAGGAGGGCAGGGAGTGAAAGTGAGAGGACACCAGGAAGGAGACTGAGGAGCCTGGCGGGGTGAGCTCACTAGACGGAGAGGTCAGAGGCCGTGCTCCAGAGTCTTGTTTCTCTTAAGGGCGGTACAGAAGCATTTGCGTGGTTTAGCTGGGGGTGGGGGTGGGGGTGGGAAAGTGAGAATCGTGCACTGAGACATGAATCAGAAAGAGAGCAAGCACCGAGGCCATAGCTTGAAAATGGAACGGGAGCTGGCTCCCCTGAGTCATGCATGGCACACAGAAGATTTGGAATGATGATGGGTGGGACATGTCACAGTTGAGGTTTCTCGTGCTAGATGTGAAGACACTCACAAAGCTTTCACCACCCGACCCCACCCCTCAGGAAAGCCTTGAACTTGTCTTCTTGCCTCCCAGGGTGACCTGGAGCAGAGGGGGCAGTACACTGGCAAGAGACCACACCTCCACCTCAGTGCTTTGTATGGATGGAGTTAAAGTGAGGCTTGGAAGGGGACATTCAGAGACTAGAATGTGTTCATCTGTGAAATTAAGCGTAGTTCTTGATGACACGCAGCACTGTGTGCTGGGCTTAGTCAAAAGCAATAATTAGGCTGAGTATGACTGTGAACATGCTCATAACCAAATAAGCAATTCCAGTGAGTGAGCAGGGCTGTTCCTTTTGGGAGGGGATGGCAGGGGACGACAAAGAACGAGATGTATGGGGAGACAGGCGAGGTAGGCAGAGGGCTGGCTGGGCTCACCCCACGGAGGGCCTACCCCGGCGTGTGTACCAGCATGCTCAGTCTGTTACTATAACATTTACATTCCACTTAGCACAACTATCCCATCACGACTGTCCCCTCATAGTGGGACAGAGTTTGGGCACAGTGGTGAAGCCAGGACGCTTCTTTTTCCTTTTCTTTTGCTGTTGCTTTGTTTATTGTGGTATGGGAGACCACTGAACTCAGGGCCTTATGCCTGCTAGCCAAGTGCCCTACCACTGAGCTACATCCTCAGCACTTAAAAACAAAATCCTATTTTCTTTTCCTTTTGAGAGATTATCTCACTGAGTTCCAGGGCTGGGCTTGAACTTGAAATCCTCCTGCCTCACCCTCTTGAGTAGCTGAGATGACAGGGCTGTGCCAGCATGGCTGGCTCTCAGGTGGGTTTTCTGCTGAGGGACAAAGCCCAAGATATCTTTTGTCTGGGGAAGGGGCTTCTTGGAAAGAGGAAAGAATCCACTTTCCAGCTCTTCCAGGTTATCTGAAGGCCCTAGTTCATGGATGCAGTGCTGAGGCCCCATCTTCTCCACAGCTGGAGGATGAAGGCACTAGCTTCCCTCTGGCTATCCACCAGAGCCAGCACTCAGGGTCTAGCCCATGCTTGCCTTCTTGGCCCTAGTACCCCTCAAAGTCAGCAACCCCGTAGCAGATTTTCTTGTGTATAATCTCTCTCTCACCTTGTCATAGCTCTGGCTCCCTGATCTGACCTCCTCTGAAAACCTACTGTTTGGTCCACTGTCTTAAGTTCAGCCGAGCAGTTAACTTAGTTACATTTGCAAAAGTTTTTTTTTTTTTTTTTTTTTTTTTTTCCATGCTATATAACACAAGCCTGTGAAACACCAGGGGAGAAAGCTACACGCAAAAGGTCATCAACCTCAGGTCTCCAAAGTGGCTCTCCTGATAGAAGGTGTTGGGATCTCTTCTAGAGTGGGGACCCCTGAGATTGAGAATGCCCCCAATGAACAGGCTGCAATGCACCCTGGGAGAGACGGCAAGAAAGAGTACCTCAGGCAGGGCTGTCATGGACATTAATATAGCAGGTAACAGAAGTGTTGGAGCATCCCAGGATCTTTCGGGAGCTAGCATATTTCAGCAACCAAGGGCCTTCACTCATGAAAGAATTCCCTTTTCTCCATCTGGCCACCCAGCAAAGACAATGCATCCTAAGAACTGTTAGGTAGTGAGTGCCATGAGCAACACTCTAGAAACTTCTAAAAGGAGCCGGGCAGCTATCTGGTTAGAAGTGAAGGAGTGAGCCTCATGCCTCCATTCCAATGCAGGCCAGGTGAGCAGACGTGGTTCTCTGAATTTCTCAGGAATCAAAGCTCAGCGAGAGGGAGGGAGGCAAGGCGACAAGGTCACAGGGCTACATGGGTGGCCCTGACCTCTACTGGAAAGGCGGAGCTCAACTCTGCTTTACACTAACCCCTCCCCCTACTTCTGCCTTTGACTCTTCACAAAATGTCCTTGGACCAACAACCTCAGAAATAATGATTTAATTATCGGTGTTTTCTCAATGACATAATTAAATATCCACAGTGAGGTAAATGAACCTGAACTTGTTCGGAGGATGCTTATGCACCACCTTGGAAGCTTTTTTTTTTTTTTTTTAATTCGGCTTTTGGCTGTTATGGATCTAAAATTAGGTTTCCAATTTAGGTCCCAGAGGCAAGAGGTACAAATGGCTATAAATAGCATGGAGGTGGCACACTGTCTTTGGGGGTGCTTCTTTAGGAGCTAAGGACATGCAATCACTGCATTGAACAATGCAAGGACTCTCGTTGGTTTATGATTAGCCAGGGTCACCGGATTGTGCAGTGTGAGGTGAGCAGGTGCCACTGGGGACTGAACTGAAACCCTGCCCCAACAGGCAACTCCGCAGCTTGCGGGAAAGCCAACCCAAACTCACACTGCACCCCAGCCTTATCACCATGCCCCTGCAAGCAGGAAGACACCCCCCTCCTTTAATCTCCTTTCATTTCCAAAGCAAGAGGTACCTGCTCTGTAACGCGTATCTAGGAGCATTTTTAAAAAGTGGGGGGTGGGGGTAACGCTAATGACAGTTTCCCTGCCCTTAGTGCTTCTGGCAGTAACACAAAGTTAAAAATCTAAGTGGCTCGAGAAAATACAACATTTAGCGAGCTTCCAGTTGTATTGTCCTAATTTATACCACTGCTGTGTTGTTTTTTGTTTATTAGTTTTTTCTTTTTCTTTGGGGGACTTTTAAAAATCCATTTTTAGTGGAGGACTACTAATGTGTTTTCTTCCTCGTTTCACCCCAAATAGGGCTTATTGAGTGGGAAGACTTCTTTTTTTCTTTTTAGAATCTCTCTTTTTCGTTGTTAAGTTACTCCATCGTGGGGGTGAACACAGGACAAGAGGAAGACATTGCTTCCTAAGCCAGGTTAAGGCATGTGGTACTGCAGACAACAAGGCCACCTGGTGTCTTCTCCCTCTGAGTTTTCCAGGAAGGAGAAGCGTGCTGTTCACTTCCCTGAGGTCCCCGGCCACTGCAGCTATTGAGTCACAGTCTGGCTTTGAATCCAGTTAGTCTGGGACTCATGACTATGTCCTATCAAGCCCTCTACACTTGTGGTCCTCCTGATGAACACACCAAGCAGCTTCACGCTTGCCTTGTGTTTGCATCCTGTAAGACACTAACTATCGCCCTGACCTCTTGCCCTTCAGGAGGAGAAGGCAGGTAGAGTGGGGGGGGGGGAAGGAGGGAGGGAGAGAGACAGGAAGATAATATGAGAGCCACATGTGGGTGGAAGGCCTTTCTCCCCCTTTCTCCTTTGGCATGGATAAGTGTTCAGAATGAATTTTCCAGGAACAGGCAAGATGGCTCAGTGGTTAAAGGTACTTGCCTCTAAGCCTGAGGACACGAGTTTGATCCCCAGGAGCCACTTGCTAGATTGAGAGAACAGACTTCCAGTTGTCCCCAACCTCCACACATGCACACACGTGCACACAAGTGCACACAAGTGCACACACACACACACACACACACACACACACACACACACAAGTCAATGTAATTCAAAGAAAGAATGAGTTTCTCTCCACCAAGGAAATTCTAGACTCTTCAAAACGAGAAAGGACAACAAGCTGGATTGTCTCTCCATTCTTAGAGGAGGAAGTGAAAAGTACAACTCATTTGAAGAATTTCTTGAAGCATTGTTGTACTTGAGTAAATCAATTATATCGCTGTACATTCCTAGGGCATGGCTTCATTTATTCAGTTCTGTTGTTCTCTTCAGTTCCCCAAGAAGCTCGTGAGAAAGGTGGGGTAGATATTAAGTAGCCCAGAGGAATGGATGAGAAAATTAATACCAAGTGAGACAAAATCATATGTTCAAGGTCATGAGAGATATTAAATTAAAAGCCAGGCTTGACTCTGAATCCCATGGCTCCGAGGCAGCTTCTGTGTTCTGACAACAGAACACACGGAGAATGAGCCCTGAAGAATGGAAACACTCCGGCTATCGGAAAGCAGCAAGTAACGTAAGTCAAAGAGATTGCAGGGCAGTAGAGGGGGGAAAGAGGAAGGTTTACAGGAATGGTCAAAATTTTTCAACTTGAAAGAATCCTTAGAAATGAAAACCAACTCTTAGGCTCAACAGGGACCATACCAAGTAGACAGAAGTCCCTTACTGTGCTGTGGCTCCAGCTGAATTATTGGGGTAAAAATTTCTAATTCTATCCTTGGGTCCATGACCATTTAATGATAAAGGTCAGGCCAAGGGACTATTTTATAAGCATCAGAGGTATCCTAAGATGACCTTCCCTGGATAATGTGACTCGCAAGCCCACATACTGACACTTTCTCCATCAGGCCATGGGATCAGTGGCCTACCATCATTTCTAAATCGGGAAAAAGTCACTGAATTCAGGTTACATCTTCTACGAGCTTTTCTTGACCTGGGACCTCACCTGTGGGATTTAAAATTAATCCTTTCTGGGTAAATGGACGGGAATGCTTGGATAGATCTCTCAATTTCTAGCTCCCGTTCACTTGTACAGAGATGCTTAAAAAAAATCTCAACAAGGAGAAATTTTCCCTTTGTGTCTTGGGGGTGACCATCAGGCTCAGTTAATCAAGTTCAAGGTTATCTGGGTGGTTACCAAATTTGATTTGGCTGCAAAAATAAATCAGAGAGAAATGTTATGTAGCTTTTGTAGGCAACATTACAGGTGTAAGTTATTGCAACTTCTGCCCCCATCACCTGGTTATAAACTGACCTCATTCATTGATGCAACACATATCTTGAGCATCCTGAAGTGAAAGTAGTGTCTTTAAGGAGTTAATAGTCAAGCAGTGGAATGACCTCAACTCAACATTACAGGATGGAAGATGTGGATGCTGAGTGAGAAGAGGACAGTCTCAATGATGGGGTCCAAGTTTGTATGGACAGGGTAGGTAGAGAAGATGACTGGGAAGGTGGTTTCTTTGTATTGCATCCTAAGAGACAAAAACCAATCCAAATGCAACAACAATGTATTCCAAGGCTGACAGTAACACAGCCAAGAGAAATGCAGAAGGGATCCTCAGAAGTCAATAGGGTCCTATTTAGTTTCCTGGAAATGCACCCCCACACACACACCCAAATCTTGCTGAGCTTTAAACATCTCAGCCTGGGGACCTAGGAACAACCCTCCCCAATAGAAAATCCAGAACTCTGAAATTACTGTGGACATCATCCCCAAGGTGTAGGTCTCAGGAATTCTGGGTCCCTGTGGTGGAGACATCATCTCCAGGAACCTGTGTTCAGAAGTGCAACTTTCACTCTTTTGGACCATCAGGGAGCCATTTCACCCACTAGGTAATGATCTCTGGTGGGAAGAATTTGCCTTCAAATGGGTCTGCCTTGAACTCCAGGCCCCACCCCATGCTAACACCTCTCTGTTCAGAGACTCTTCACGGCTCTTGATTTGTCCAGATGTGCCCGAGGCATTGGCAGACAGCCCCTTCCTTTCAGTCTGTCTTTGTATCAGGGTCAATTCGATAGGGTGAGACCAGCAGAGCTAAGCTGCTCTGATGAAGCCTGTGAGCACATGACCGAGAGGGCCTAGTGACTCCTCTGGCTGCTGGTTCTCACAATGGCTTCTCCTTGTGTCTTTTTGTTCATCGTTCCCAGCCCTGGTGCACAGACCTGGATAGAGCCCTCACAGACACATAGATAGATGGGTCATAAATAACAGCATAATCTTGACATCAAAGAGACTAGGGTTTCGATACTGGGTTGCTTTTTTTCTAGTTTAATGCACTTTATTATCCTTATCCAGAAAGTGGGTATAATGATGCCTAACTCAGAGGCTGTTTTGCAAAATAAACAGGAAAAAAGGAGGGGGGGATTTATTTATAGAGCATAAAGTTCAATGTATTCCCAGCACTTGGGGAGACTGAACGGGGGATGGGGGACCTCAATTTCAAGGACAGTCTGGACTAAAACATGGAGACCCTATCTTAAAATTAAAACAAATAAAAAACCAAAACTACACTGAGAAACCCTGTCTCAAAAAACCAAAAAAAAAAAAAAAAGACATATCTAAGTGCATGCCACTCAGAAAACACTCTATAAATGGTAACTATTCTTTGTTTTAAACTCTTACTGTGTGATTTCCCTTGATATGTTATCTAGATCCTTTATAATTTTTAGGGGTGTGTGTGTGTGTGTGTGTGTGTGTGTGTGTGTGTGAGAGAGAGAGAGAGAGAGAGAGAGAGAGAGAGAGAGAGAGAGAGAGAGAGAGAGAGAGAATACACAAAGACCAAGGAGGATGTCATCTCCTTATCCCTGGGTGCTGAGGATTCGAACTCAAGTCCTCCTACCTCTGCAGTAAATGATATTACCCACAGAGCCATCTACTTACTAGCCCTAGCTCACTTTTTGTAGCAATTTTGAAGATTTTCAAATTTGTCTTCATTATCAAATTGGAAACAGAATTAAAAGGAATAAGGAAATGTAAGCACAGGGTTGACACTGAAGTTGGTCTGAAACGATCCCGAAAGACTAGGCTAATGCGTAGTTGCAAATGGACATCTCATTTCCCTTGGTGAGAGGAGTGAATGGACAGGCAGAAAAAAAGACAGTAAAGAACACCTTCTAAGAGCTGTTCATGACCTGGGACCTCAGCCACCAGCTTTGGAATTAATCCCTTCCAGGCAAGCAGAGAGAATTGAAGTGTGTGAACAGATCTCTCACTTTCTCTATCTCACTTGCCTGCACATTGATAACTCCAAAAATCTCAGTGAGAGGTTCTCCATTTATGCTTTTAAATGACCATTAAGTTCAATTAATCAAATTTGAGGTCATTGTAAGCATTCACTCTTTTTTTTTATTATCTTCTCCTGACACATATACAAGAAGAAAAAAAAAAAAAAAACATGTCTCCGACTATCTGAGATAGAGTTATCTTTAAAAATGTAACCTATTTAGCTGGGCATGGTAGTCATGCCTGAAATCCCAGCACTATGAAGCTGAGGCAGGAGGACTGCTCTGTTTGAAGCTGGATTTGGGTATAGAGAGAGTTCCTTTCTCAAAATAAATAAATAGTAAAGTATTTTCCTCGGGTGTCTGATATAACATATTTTGGTGTGCTGTTAACTATTCTTTCTTAATTCAAAGATAGAAAGGCTAGGGGTGGGAGAGACACCAGTTTTTCTTCTTTATTGCTATTGTCTTTGAGGAAATTGACCATTGTCCTCCGGCTGTTCTCCAGAGTATGAAAGGAGCCTAGAGAATGGACCACATTCTTAATCAGACAGGACTGAGGCCCTGCAGTCTTTCCTACCGAGGGGAAATTTTTCATCCTGGGCTGGCAGAACTGGGAACAACTGGGGTGACTTAAGGAACTGAGTGCTTTATGGAAGCTGACTACCATCATGGGGGACTTTAATGATGTGAAGGGCACATGGAGAAGGATCCACTTCGTCTTTCCATGCAGATCAGATCCGGGTACTGGAAAGCAAGGAAGGCCCATGTTACAAATGCAACCATGAATGACGTGACTGCAGGTGTGTTACAGGACAGATCTCCATAGGCCACTGGGTGACAGAGGAAAGGCTAGTTCAGCTAGCACTCCAACCACTTGCTTTCCAGCTCTTTATCACTCACCTACTTTATCTTAACACAGCACAAGGGTTAAGGTGAAATTACCCCCCAGAGAAACCCAAAAGACAAAAAAACAAACAAACAAAAACCATTAAACTTGTGCCGTAACTAATTAAGGCCTAAATAAGCAAAAATAAAACCAAGATTAAAAAACCAAAACCCAGCAGTAAAAAAAAAAAAAAAAAAAAAAAAAAAAAAAAAAAAAAAAAAAAAAAAAACAACCAGTCCTTGGCTTCTATGAAGTGCTCTTCTATTTGGTTATAATTCTTCTTCTTCTGCCATTTTACCATAAGGGGATTAATTGCCTTTTCAAACCCAGGGAAGGCAACCTGAGCCATTCTCCTCTGCAATGCTGGGGGGTTGCAAATACATGCTATGGCAGGAATAACGAACGCTGGGTTTCTGTGCGCTCGCCCATGATTTATGAAAGGTGTACCTCACTGTGGGAAGATAATGCCATTTGAAATGGTCCATTTCATAAATCTATCCCCCGGTCCCCAGCTACATCCAGGACTCCTGTGAACTCCTGAATCCAATAATGTTTTCATACTCTATTGATGAGAGAGAGGGAGAGGGAGAGAGGGGAGGAGGGGGGAGAGGGAGAGAGACACAGAGAGACTGTGTTTGGAGGAGTTACATGCCTTTACTTGGAGCAGCAGCTAATGCTCCACTCCATCTCCAGGGCTTTCTGCGGCAATGGTCACAGAGCTTCCAAAGCGGAGAAACTTGAATAAACAAAATGAAGAAATAATCAACACGTGCAGCAGCCCTGATGTCCTTTTGCCGCTAGTGGCATTAATTGCAGCGTGGGCTCCATCCTCCAGCAAGAGCACAACCCAGTGTTTCGTCTGAAGTCGCTCTCTAGCACGTGAGAGATTTATCCTTTGGAACTGGTGTATTTCCTATTCATTCATGCATCAGTTCAGAATATCTGCTTGTTCATGTAACTGCAAAAAGAGGATTCTCTGCCAAATGTGATGGCAGAGGCAGTCAGGGACCAATCATAAACCAGTGAAATTCATGGTCGTGAGTCTTTCTGGTCATAAGAAGACGGTGATATATATGCAGCCATGCCAGGCAGGCTCCAGAAGGCCCTTCTGAAATACAAGCAGGGGACAGAAGCGGCTTCTTTGGGGTCCAGTGAAATGGACAGCACCAACATGAAGACAGACTACAAATGTGTGTGTCATGTGACTTACTAGAAGAGAGACACGTGTGACACAGGCATCAGTTCCTCACCAAAGACACTGAGGGACAAGACAAAAGACATAGTACATTAACACACAGCCCCTAGGTGGCATGTACAGTGAAAAGAAAAAAATTAAAGACTGGGCAAGAAATGTTTTATGATTATTAAGAAATTTCTTTTAAGAATTGGCCTAGATGCCCATCACCTGATGAATGGATACTGGCTGTGTGATACATTGACACAACAGACTTTTATTCAGATACAAGGAAAAATAACGTTATGGAATTTGCAGGAAAATTGATGGAACCATAATAGATGATACTGAGTGATGTGACACAGGCCCGGAAAGACAAACGTTGCCTGTTCTCCCTGACCCCCACTGAATCATTTCAGGTTTGTCTATTGAACTTGGAATGTGTATACGGACGCGGAAGGGGGAAAGGGACCATGGAGGGCAGGGAGAAGAGGCTCTTAAGTGTACAAGGGTGGCAGAACATGTCATCTGAAAACAGGGAGGGAGGGAATTCCCAGGTGTGAAAAGGTTTTTACAGAGATGGAAGTGGGAAGCGGGGGAGCATGCAGTTGGAGGTACCTGAAATTAAGGAAGTATGAAGAACCCACAACGAATCCTACAGATATTATAAATGAACTGGGAACTGTAACTTTAAAAGGGTTTGAATGGAGGTACCCTGCATGGGGGGATACTGTTGATTCTAGAAGTCATGGGTTATTGAACAAAGAAAAAAATCTCACTGGGGAGGATTGACACACTGGGAGAACCCCCACATTCCTACCAATCCGACACAGATGGACTAGAAAGCAGCTGAAAGCTGGAATACGAGATACAAATGATGCAAAAATGTGAATTTGAAAAACTCCCAACATGGGATTTCCATCCAGATATTCTGGAATTTGCATATTTTGACTTGTATTTAAAAAGCAGTTTCAAGGTCAGCTTCAGTAGGGAAACACTGAGCTAAGGTGGTAAGGCACCCCATTAAAAGTCCAGCAGTGTTTTGCATATTTATTTCCTTTCTTCTATAGTGAGTGATGACGACTCATAAATCAAAAAAATCAGGGTAAACAAATACCATAGAGGTTATTTTATACCGAATGTATACTCCCTATTCTACCTATTTATACACACAAACACTTCTATTACTTGGATTTATAAAGTGTGTAATACATGCATGAATGCTTTAAAATCTGCATCTATTTACATAGGATAGAAAGAAGTATATTATTGTCCCAAGTCTCCAAAGACCATGGCCCAAATAAAATGACGACCACCTCAAAAGCATTTTTGTATACTGGGATGGAAATAATTTTACTTTTAAAAGCTTCGAGCATGTGAGATACACACACACACACAAAGCTGGGAGTCTATAAAAACATACATACACACATACACACATACATATATACATACACACATACGTAGACACAACTTCCTGCCAGTTACATAAATTCCATAGTCTAAGCATGAGTTTCCTATGCAGATGGAGGCAGTTGAATTGGATAACCCTTGGCCTTTCTAATAAGACAAGGAACTTTTAGCAACAGTGTGCCCAGATCTCAAAATCAATAACTATAACTCAATGTTAAACAGGTCATTAGGTCCATGTCACCTGATGGGCAAATAGGAAGTGAGACAGACTGCCACAAATTTGGAATGAGCTGCAATGAGATTTGGAAAATTGAAGCTCACCCTTCAAGGGGGCTGCATCACCTGGAAACAGAGATTTTCCCAGTAGACATGGGAATTCACTATGAATGAATGAACCACTGTGTCCAGAAATGGCTTTTAATATTTACAGTATTTCAGACTCCTGCAATTAGCCAACCTGAACCCTCGGATATTGAGTATCTAGTGGCCCAGGTCCAACCAGACAACTACCAAGAAAGAAGCCTTTGAGGGTTCTTACTTCCTGACAAACTTCATAAGATGATGACATTGAAGGACATATGATTCAGAGTCCCAGGGTCTAAGTGGAATCCCAAGCTGGCTGCTCAGCCTTGATAAGGTCACTTATCCTTCCACAGTGACCATGAGACATGACCTCAGGAAAGAGCTTATTAAAATCGTGTGTGTGTGTGTGTGTGTGTGTGTGTGTGTGTGTGTGTGTGTGTGTCTGTGTGTCTGTGTGCATGTGTGTGTGTGACTAAGGGTACATGGGTGCTACGGCATGTATGCAGGTCCAAGACTATCTCAAGTGTCGGTCCTCTCTTTATACCTTGTTGGAAGCAGGCTCAATTTGATGTCCACTACTGCATATGCCTGAGGTTCAGCCCCAAGAGCTTCCAGCCATTCTCCTGTCTCTGCCTCCCACATCACCGCAGGAGCAGTGGAATTATAGACATGCATTACCATGGCTAGGCTTTTCAACTTCTCATTCTATATATTATTATTTTGTATGTGTGTGTATGATGTGGGGGTGGGGGTGGGCACATGTGTACCACGCTGTGCTTGTGGAGTCAGAGAACTTTCTGGAATCAGTTTTCTCCAGTGTAAGTTCTAGAGATGGAACTGAGGCTATCAGGCTTTCAGATTCTCGCTTTTATCCTCTGAGCCCACAACCTACCTGCTTCCAGATTTTGGATGGGTTCTTAGGATTTGAACTCAGGTCCTCACAATTAAGCACTTTACCCATTTGAGCCATCTGCAAAGGCCAGGAGAAAGCTCTGGGGTTTAAAGCATAGACAAAATGCTTAACATAGTGATGGGCATATGAGAAAGCCTAAAATAAAAACGTATGTTTAGCATCTCCATTTAATTTGTACAAGGACAGAAAACAACCCTCAAATAAAAGAATATTACTGATACTATATCTTTATATATGCATCAAATCAGTATGATTGAAAACATTGGCATATTAATAATTCAGAGTATTATTCTGGTAACTGTGTAGTAAATTTGAAATGCCATTAAATGAAAAGTTCTCTCCTGCCTGCCTCCCTGCTCCCAAAGACCCCATATACCATCTCTACTGCTGTTTTCTTTAAGTTTACTTTTTAACACAGGACCTTGAAAGGAAGCCCAGACTAGCCTAGAACTCACAATCCTCCTGCCTCCACCTCCTGAGTGCGGGGATTACTGGTGTGTTCCACACCTGACTCAAATATTCCCTCTTGATGGATACTTGATATAGCAATTTTTTTTTTAACAAAAATAGTAGTAGAGGGAATTATAACAAGCCTGCTGTGGAGTTCCTACAGTTTAAACTTGTATTTCCAAATCATTTTCCAGGACCAGGTTGAGTACATATTGTACCAAATGTAAATGACCATTATTTTAAAAATCTAAATGGATTACTAATAGATTAATATGCTTTAAAAAAAAATCCTTACAAGATTGAGCTGTGAGCAGAACTCTTTTCCTCTCAGCTTCCATTTAGCACGTGACACCCTGCAACACTTAAGTTAAAGAGTTACAGAAATTTGAAATTGTATATGATCCTGACAGTGATGGATGAGAAACATACCCCAGCCACACCTCAAACAGTAGCCTTGACTTTTTCTTAATTCAGGGTTGATCTGCTGCAGCCATTTGCTGCAGACTGTAATTGCAGAACTGTTGTCAAAATTCTCTCCTTGGCTAGGGTGAGTGGACTTCCAAACCCGGAGGAAAAAGAATCCCCCAGACTCGGTCTGAAACTTATGTGGTCTATGGACCTTGCCCAGAGTACACCAGCCAGGAATTCAGATTCCTACTAAACAGCAGATTAACATTCAAGCATGGGCTGCTTCTGCTGCTGCTGGCTCCTGCTCATGTCTTCATCTGTTCACTGTGTGATGAAGCCCACGGATCGCCCATTTCAATACTAAGCACTCTAATCAAGGGCTGGAGAGATGGCTCAGTGGTTTAAGAGCACTGGCTGCTCTTCCAGAGGACCCAAGTTCAATTCCTAGCACCCACAGGGCAGCTCACAAGTGTCTGTAACTCCAGTTCTAGGGGATCTGGCATACTTACACAGACATACATAGAAGCAAAACACTAGAGCACATAAAATAAAAATAAATAAATTTTAAAAAATAAAAAAAGAACTCTAATCTATGCTGAGGAGATGGTCTTCAGACCGTTTGGGATCATTCAGGAGAGGCTCTGGGAAAACTCATTCTTTAGATTGATTTGCGGTTGTTGTTGCTGAGGTGTGTGTGTAGGTGGGTGTGGTGGTGTGTATGTGTGTGAAGGCGGGGGAGTGGTTAGGTGTGCCTGTGTTTGTTTTGAAGCAAGATCTCTATTCCAAGCTCACCTCCTGCCATGAAACAGACAATGACCTTGAACTTCCTCCTGCCTCTACCTCAGGAATGCTGGCAACACAGATGTTTACCACCATGCCTGGTTTATGTGGGGCTTGGGGTAAAACCAGACCTTCCCAAGAGTGCTTCAAACACTCTCCCAAATGAACAATATCCAGTCCCTAAACATGTTTCCCATGGGAGTAAGTGCTCCCGGAGGAAAAACTCATGCCTTTGGCTCCCAAGCCCTCATCCTCCACCCCCACTTTCTATATTGTAGGAAGTCTTAGCTGACTCTAAGTGAGTCTACAAATCTGATGTGGGGGCATGATATCTCACTCAGAGGGACAGGAGCAGGGCTCAGCTCCCACCATCTTCTTCTGCTGGACGACTTTAGGTAACTCACATCCGTCCTCCAGTCAAGAGGGCTGGACCGGGTGACCTCCAAAGGGCCTCTTGGCATCTCACCTTGTATACTTGTGCTCTGGGAGGGGCCTGGGGCCAGACTGAGTCACTTCCCTTCTGGGAAGGTCCCTCCTAGAAGCCAGTACTTCCTGGGCTATGAATGACAGGTGGGGTGGGCTCTCTGTGATGTGGACAAAGTGTGTTTAATTGCATTGGGTCTTCCTGCGGAGGGACTTCACCCTGGTGACCACAGCTGCCGGCTTCTCTTTCAGGGAAGTCAGCAATTCCAGCCTCCTTGGTTGGCACCTCTTGAGAACCATGCCAGGAGCATTTCGAGGACAGCATTTTCTTTGGCAGGTGTGCCTGCAGGCAGGGCCCACTTCAAGGATGTCAAGAGCAGGGAAACGGCAGCTGGGATCTATCTGTGGTTGTTGGTTTGCACATTTGGAGGGCGAGGTACAGAAGAACTGCCTTACACAGCGTGTTCTTACCCAGGCATAGGCCCAGTCTATATGAAGAAAAACACCAGGCTGGAAAAATAACCCACAAAGGCACCTGGGATGGGTCACCGAGTGGTCAGTTAAGAAACAGCTGGGTAGGTACACCCAGATGCCTTCTGACAAGTTTCCATGCTGGTACTTTCTGAGCAGGTCAGAGGAAGGGCTGCCCCTGTTTGAAAGGCTGTGGTCCAAGCCCCCAGGCCTATGAACAATGCTGGCTGGAAGTATTCTCAGTCTCTGTCTGAGTGCATGCTTGTCTATGAACCCTTTTCTGTATATTGTCTAGCAGGGCAAACTCAAACCCTTGTCCTTCTGCATTCCAGCCAGATCCACCAATAGTGCCATGTCTGCAGATTCCATACCGGATTCTATCTAGTTACCTTAATACCTGCTTCTATGTGACCATAGGTCTCCCAAACTTGAAGACCTTGCAATTATAGCCTTTGGCTTCTCCCTTTTGTCCTCAAAGCACAAGGCCAGTCCCACACAGCTGTTGAGCAGAAGGGGTCCAGGTCAGCAAAGCACTCTGGGTATAGCTGGGTCTCCATTTCTGGCTCAGAGTTCTAGGTGCATCATTCATCTCACCCTAGCATTTCCCAGTATGACAAGTGCCCACTCATCTCCACTCTCAGAAGAGAAGTCAACTTCCCTAGTTCCCAGAGCATGCAGGGCTGGGTCCCTGTCCCCATGGTCTTGCCATTTCCCCCTTCTTCTGAAGTAAAGACAGCTTGTCATGTGCACCATTACCCTTCTGAGAGTGTTGACTCCTTATGGGCAATGACAGAATCTTTCAAGGTGGTTTTTGTTTTTTTTTTCCCATTAAAGTCTATTGGATTTGTAGTTACCACATACCACACACACTTACTATGTAAAACAATTCATGATGGTTTCCTTACATGATATCCACATGAACTACAGGAAGTTTATATTATATTACTATCCTTATTTTATAGAGAGGAAAGCAGAGGCTGCTGGGGCTGGTCCATATTTGTAATGCTACCAATTACTATGGGCCCAGAGCTAATTGAATGCAAGGCCTGCACTCCATTTCACTGCTACTCAGCTTGCCTCTGACTCAATGCCTGACATAGCAACGAGGCTTGTTCCACAAAGATGTGTGAGGTAGTTGCCTCGGTGGTACAATAGAACTTTCTAGAGCTTTTCAGTGAGTGCTTTTCCTTCACTTTTTCCTCATTTTCTTCATCCTAGTTGTTTGTCCCGATAAACCTACTCAATAAGCATCCTGATTTGCTTTCTGTTGCCATGATAAAATACTGACCAAAACCAACCCGATGGGGAAAGAGTTTATCTGGCTTACATGACCTGATCATAGTCTATCACTGAGGGGAATTGGGGCAGGAATTCAAGGAGGAGCAGTCAAGAGCCATGAAGAAAAGCTGCTTATCGGCATCCCCCCTTTACCGCGCCCCCCCCCCCCCCCCCCACCGCCAGCCATTTGCTTGCAATTCTGCCCAAGCTGTGCATAGAGGTGGCCTGTGGGTCTCACCTCCCAGGGAAGAGCACATAGGCTGCAAAAGTCTATGGAGAGGAGGCTCCATCTACACAGGGAAGCCATCATTCACACTGGTGCTGAGACTCCCTTGCCCATGCTCTGTTGCAAGCAGGCCCAGTGAACCCATTGGTTGCCTCGGAGTGAGAGTTGGTTTGTCTCTGGGACCTTAGGAGGGAGGGCAAGATACTTCGCAACACTAGTCCTTCTTGGGTTATATCATTTGAAGTCAGGTTCCCATCAACTCTGCCAGATCCTGGGCTGTTTCCTCCTATTTTCTTTCCATGAGCATGGTTTTTGCTGTTTTTCTTTCTTCTTTTCCTTTTCTTGTATTTATTTTGGTTTTTGTTTCCTTTTACAGTAGTGGAGACTGAACCTTCTTGTTCCTATTTATTTTAAGATGAAGTCTTAGGAAGTTGCTAGGACTGGCCTTGAACTCACTCAGTAGGCCAGGCTGCCCTTGAACTTGTGACCTACACATGTGCACCTCCCTGGTTGTTGGGATCACAGGCCTGCACCACCAAGCCTGGCTTTCTAGCTGTTTTCTCCATGGTGGCTCTTCCAGGAACCCCAACAGGCAGTCCCTGCTGGCTTTTCTGCACCCTCCAACCTCCTCCCACCCCTAGAAATGGAAATGGCATCTGGCACTCTTACCCTCCCCTCCTCCGCTAGGCTCAATAAATATTTTTGGAAGATAGTGACTCAGGAATGGCGGTCTCAGAAACCGGATCGTGCTCGGATACGATGCCAGGGTCCCCCTTCCCCCAGCCTCTCCTTGGCATTGGAAATAGATTTTTTAAGCAGTGTTATATAGCAGTTCCTCTTCCAGATCCTCCTTTCCTTTTCTTTAGTAATGTCCATATAAATCACCGTTATAAAAATAAGGCAAGCAGAAGGAAAAATATGCAGTACCTAGAAACTGAAAATTCAAGTATTTGCTTTTTATGGGACACTTGAGGCTCTTAAAAAGGAGAAGTGCTAGAAAACTTAAATACAAAAAAATCACTGTATGATAGCATAAAAGCCCAACAGAACTGAATAGTTTATGAAAATAATTTGAATATTTACACTTCAATTTATGGTCTGAAAATCATCCTTGGACCACGTTCTTATTTTTAAATGGATTTTTCGAGAGAGTGTTAAATACGTTCTGATTATTTTGACACGGTGCCTACTCGGATATTCTGCGCAATGATTTGAAAGCCAAAAGGAAATTCCTTAAAAATCTAATGTAACTCTACGAGAATGTACATCTTATATATACAACGAGGCGTACATGTATAAGCATATGGGGTTTATAACAAACATCTTTACTTAAAGGAGTGCTTGGAGCTGTTATTATTGTTAGGGAAAATAATAGTAAATTTAACTCAAATGAAGCAGTGGGCTGAAATACACCATAATTCTCTTGACAGGGAAGCTCGGGTTCGAATTCATATCTTCTCATTTGCTAAGACTGAGTTTTGCATGATGGCTTAAAGCATGCTTCATCCCTGGCACTACAGCCACACAGAAGCGCGGCCCATCAAAGTGTTGATGAAACAGAGCCGGGTTTACCAAGCGCTTCTAGTTTCCTATTCTGTCATTGACTTTTCCCAGTAAGTCAGAGGATCTTCCACTCAGACTCTCCTTCATGCCACCTTTAGGAAGTGTACAGACAACAGTCACTCCCACTAAAGCATCAAATATCTAAGAAGTCAGTCTTCTGGCAAGAATAGAGGAAGCGCAATCCCGAACACTTTGTTTCTAAACTCAAGGGGTTAACAAAACACAAATATGGAGAACAGGCAACCACTCAGAGACAAAGAAAGGGCTTTTGAAGGCCAGGAAAGCACAGTATCCAGGATCAGTGATGGTCATTTCTTGTTCGTTTGTTTTTATTCAAGAACTTTAACAAGATCTCAACAGACACAAGACCTCTGGTTTAGTCTGAAGCACAAATCTTAGCAACTCAAACTTAGCAATAGGGGCAGCTGAGGATGTGTGAGGATGTGGGTAAAAGAATCCACTCAGGAGGTAACCCAGACCCAGAAAGACAAACGTGGTATGTGCTCACTTATGAGTAGATATTAGCTCTAAAGTAAAAGATCATCATGCTATGGTCCACAGAACCAGAGAGGCTAAGTAACAAGAAGGGCTTGGTGGAGGGGGGGGGGAATGCAAGGATCTCCCCAGGAAGGGGAAATAGAATAAATAGACTTCATGGGTGGACTGGGAGTGAGTGGGGGTGGGAACAGGAGGTATCAAGTGTTAGGGGGGAAAGACTGGGAGAAAAGACCTGGAATTAGAGGACACCTCAAGGATGAGTGGAAACCTAGTGCAATGGAAACTCCATGGAATCAACTAGAGTAACCCTAGCAAAGACTCCTCATGATGGAAGACACAGAGCCATCTTCTGTAACCAGGCAAGGTCTCAAGTGGAAGGATCAGGACACCAACCCAGCCACAAAACCTTCCACCTACAGCTTGTCCTGCCTGCAGAGTGTTCTGGGACTGGAGCCTAGCAGAATCCTCATCAAAGAGATCAGAGAGACTTCATCCAGCAACTGATGGGAGCAGACGCAGAGTCCCACAGCCAAACGTGAGCTCTGGGAGTCCTGCAGAGGAGAGGAAGGAAGGATCAGAGGAACCAAAGCGGCCAGGGACACCACAAGAACAGGGCCCACAGAATCAATTGACCAGGACCCATGTGGGCTTGCTGAGACTCAGGGAGCCTGTAGGGGTTTGACCTAGATCCTCTGCATATATGTTATGGCTGAGCAACTTGGTGTTCTTGTAGGATTCCTAACAGTGGGAGTAGGGGCGGTTGCTGACTCTTTTGCCTGCTTACGGGACCCTTTTCCTCCTACTGGGTTGCCTCATCCAGCCTTGATTTGAGCGTTTGTGCCTGGTCTTACAACAGCATATTATGCAGTGTTTGGTTGATAACCCTGGGAGGCCTGATCTTTTCTGAGGGGAGATGGAGGAAGGGTGGATCTGGGGGAGAGGGGAAGTAGGGGAGAAAGACTGGGGAAGGGAGGGAGGGAAATCTATGGTTGGAATGGAATATATGAGAGAATAAAAAAAGGAATCTACTCACTCACTACCCATTAAAGTTAGAAAGAAATACAAATAGCAAGAGAAATCCCTATTTCATCTGCCTTCTAAAGAAAGACGTCAATCCACGTGCCCCACAATAGGCAATGAGATGAAACTGAAAGTCAGGAGTGAAAGATACAAACCTGGCACCAAGGAAGCACAGGGAGGCACTTGATCAGCCTTACAACCATGCTTTCCTTTCCATCCTTCCCTCTGATTGGGATGTAAAGGAAAGCACAGCACTGTAAATAGGAGGTCACTTAACGCCACTCATGGCACTGTGATCTACTGGACTCCCAAGATCGAATATCCATCTACTTCTCTATTGTAGCCACAGCTGTGAACATACAGGGTAGGCTGAGGTCTATGTGCTGGAGCAGTCAGGGGAGACGGCAGAATCTCTGCCCCAGGGAAGTGACAAACAGACCTGGAGACAGACACATGTCAACAACAGAATAAAATTGGCTGACAGTCTCTTTTGTGGCCAATACATTGCTGAGCCCTGGCATGTCATATCACAGGTAATGCTGGTAGCTACCTGTGTCCTTGGGGTTATTTCTCCTGATTCACAAACAAAGGAATAAAGCTATGGGAAATTAAAGCCTTGGCCAAGGCTGCCCAGACATAAGACACCTAGAACTGTTCTGTTGGAAGCAGGTGTCAAGGCTCAAACTCCAGTGATTTCTAGGTCACAATAACAGCCATCCGAGCACAGAAAATCCTGCTCAAACTTAAACCCATATTCCTTCCTCAAAACAAGGCTCATTTCATGAAGGAGAGAATCATAGGCCTTGGTGTTGGTCTTCGTGATATCTTCATACTCCCCCAGCTAGCTGGAGACAAAGTAAGAACTGGTACTTAGATGCTAGACCCTGGCTTTTGCCAGCAACTCGGGCTGTCTTCACCAAGTCTTTCAAAAGCCAAAACAAGTTGCACAAGAGCACGTGACAGGCACCAGCCATGCAGGCACGTGTTGCTGGGTGTGTTAGCCTTGGCCTCTGTAGAAAACAGGAACCTGCCACCCACTTTGGCATCATGGAAGAGCCCCCCTTGTATGGGGTTGTTTTCTCAATCCTGGTTGCTGCCATCTAGTGGCAACAGGGATATGCCTTAATGGTTAGGCCTAAAGAGGCCTTGGTCACATGGCACATCTTACAGAGGTGAATACCATACTTACTTTTCAAAAACAAACACTGACAGCCCAATGTACATTAGAGCCACTGGAGGTAATTTGTACATTAAGACCTGTGTCCACATGACAGTTGCAAAATCCTGTGATAAAGTGGTCTCAAAAAGATGTTCTGGCCTGGTGAGTGGGTACCACAAGTGTGAGGTCCTGAGTCTGGATCCAAATGTGTCATTGAAAGCTGGGTGTGGTGGGTTGTGTCTCTAATCCTGTCTCTCTTACTGTGAGAAGGGAGACAAAGACAGGAGAATCCCCCGACACCATGAAAAACAAGAGACTCTCAAAGTAAACAGAAGTGACTGATACCCAAGCTGTCTGACCTCTAAGAGAGAGAGAGAGAGAGAGAGAGAGAGAGAGAGAGAGAGAGAGAGAGAGAGAGATACACATATATGTCCTATTAAAGGGGCAGATAAACTGATGATAACATAGGGAACCCTATGGGATGACCTGGTTTTAAGCTTACTCAGTGGTGGTGGTGGTAGTATCGATGGTGGTGGTGGTGATGATGGTGGTGGTGATGGTGGTGGTGATGGTGGTGGTGGTGGTGGTGATGGTGGTGGTGGTGGTGGTGGTAGTGATGGTGGTGGTGATGATGGTGATGGTGGTGGTGGTGGTGGTGGTGGTGGTGGTGGTGGTGATGGTGGTGGTGATGGTGGTGGTGATGGTGGTGGTGGTGATGGTGGTGGTAGCGGTAATGGTGGTGGTAGCGATGGTGATGATGATTATAGAAGTGTTTGTAGTGATGGTGGTAACAATACGCCCTAACACTTTAGGGTAAGATAGGCCACTGCAGAAATACCAGCAATTAGGCTTAGGGTGAAGAACATTTTGTCATATGGTATCACCTGTCCTGGAGGCCGAGACCAGCTCTGTGGCAATCAATCAATCAACCATGCCTAGGAGATGAGGTCTCAGTAGAGACTCTGGATCCTGGGTTTTGGTGGCCTTCCATGGCTAGCGGCCCTCCACAGTGCTGTCACACACATCAATCCCAGGATGACACTTTGTCTAGCCTCATAGAAGGGGACAGTGGCAGCTGAGTGTCTGCTGTCCTGTCTTCTACCTCCTGTGTCTCCTTCACTGAGTAATTGTCGCTGGTGCCCTTCTTGCCCTGCAGTAAACGACGACGATCAAGCACTTAGCAGTTTCCAGTTAACCTTATTAGTCTTTCTAGCAAATTATTAAACATGAGGTTAGTTTGAGGATCCCTCCAAATATGCCTTTGGTGTCAGAAATGAGGACAGTGTTAAGGCTTGCATCCTCTAATGAGGCTGTCCCCTCCCTCTGTAGAATGCTACTGAAAGTCTAGACCTGCACTCCACTTACTAAAACTGTCAGTATCTGAAAAAACATTCACCGGGGCACCACTTCTGATGGTTACTTCCTACTGTCTGCCTCATTAGATTAAGAAACACCTGGTGATGTAGCACAGTAGGTAGAACGCTCACCTAGCATGCAGGAGACCCTGGACTTCATCCTCAGCATGGCCTAAACTAGGTGTGGTGGCATATCCATGTAATCCTAGCACTTGGGAAGTAGAGACAGGAAGGAGGGGAGTTTGAGACCAGCCTGGGTTAGATAAGACTCTATCTTGAAAAGTAAAGGAAGGGAGAGACAGAGGGAAGGGATGGGGAGGGGAGGGGAGGGGAGTCTTCATGGTGTTAATGAGGCACACCTTTGGCTTTTCCAGGGGTCTGATGAGAAGGAAGGCCCACACAGATGTGGGTAGCATCACTCTGTGGGCTGGGGTTCTAGACTAAAGAGAAAAATGCCAACTGAGCCCTGGCATTCCCTTTTTTGCTCACCATCAACACCACCATGGACCAAGCTACACCCACTGCCCTACCTTCCCCAACGATGGATCATATCCTTCTGAACTGTGAGCCCAAATAAAGCCTCCTCCCTGAAATCACCTCCGGTCAGGTATTGGGTCCCAGCAACAAGAAAGGTAACCAATACACCCTCCTTCTTGTGCCCACCCCTGACCTTGGCAGATCCCACATTCACGGTCCATGCCACCTCCCACTCTTCTTTTCCTCATCAGAGAAAGGAGGATCGGAGCTGCTCGGACCACGTGACAAAGTTATTACGGTACTCGATTAAGATAATGACTGTGAAAACTCTTTGGAAGTGGTCACTTCAGTTCTAATTACAAGATACTCAAGCCATTGTTACTATTACTTTAGACTTTAAATGCTTTTAGAATTACACATACTCTTCATTTTCTCATCCTTCTGTGGGCTGAGGAAACCCAATCTTGACTCCATTGGCAGGGGCTGGGCTTATGTCAGCGAGAACTTTCATTAGCAGGTGATTTGAGTGAGGGAGAAGGAATGGAAAAACAAACCGGGGCCTTTTGACGGGACTGTATCTGTTCTGGCACAGCGCGCTTTCCAGGCTAATGTCTTTTCAAACAGCTCTGTTTTTGCCTGCAGACTTGAATACCCTCATTACAGTGTTTGAAAAAAAAGTTCCCTTATGTTTTTTTAAAGAGCGCCATTCTTCAAAAAGATGTCAAGGAGTTCTCTTTCTCCCCTCTGCTACAAGGTGTAATGTAGAGATAAGCACAAAATCTGGTTGGAAATGTCACCTATATTGGGACTGGGGAAAGCTTCAGATCATGCAAACAGCTAGGTGGCAAGAGGGTTTTTGTCCTCCCTGGCTGCTGGTATTTGGAGGAAAGTACCCCCACATATTATTCACAGGCACTGAGAACAGCCTGAAAGTCAATTATGGTGGTTTAGAAAAAAACTGGAATCATTTGTTCACAGAGTTCATGGGAGTTCTGAACAAGTCCCCGGCCGTCCTCACGACAGCCAAAGCCAGGTCTTTTGGAAAACATTTTATTTTCATGCTCAGCGTAATAAGAAGAGAAAAGTCGTGTTTTGCAGATGAAATGGGGCTGATAATGAAAAGTAGGTCACACTTTCTCTGTGTCTCCATCTCTTTAACTTTCCCTAAAAGACAAAGGAGAGTTTGGAAGACTTGAAGCAAGCAGGCCAGGCACCCGACCGGGTGCTCTCCGCACTTGGAATAAAAAAAAAAAAAAAAAAAAAAACTAGGAGCATATTTACTACGCAGGGCTGACATTTCATGAGAGCAAAGGACATGGAAACTGAAAGTGCTCTCTGAAGGGTTGCATGAAGAGGAGGGCAAGAACAGGCAGTCCACCTTCCAGCATTTGGAGTCAACCGAAAGCACAGTTAGCAGCCTTGACCTTAGGCCCTGGGGCAGCAAGACCTGTCTTCCTCTAGGGGGAGGTGACACTGTTGTACGTGACTGCTTACTTTGCTACTACATGGAAAGATTATACATCCCTGATTAGAAGGGGCTGAGGGCAGTGGTTTGAATGAGATGTGTTCCTCACAGACTATAAATGGCATTGGAATGCTTGGTCCCCAGTTGTTAGCACTGTTTGGGGAGGTTTAGTGGATGTGACCTTATTGGAGGAAGTGTGTCACTGGAGGTGGAATTTGAAGACTTGCTTCCTGTTCCTACCACCATGCCTTTGTTCCACAATCATTATCCCTCTGGAACAGTCAGCCCAAATAAACCCTTCCTTCTTGAAGTTGCTTTGGTCATGGTGTTTCATCACAATAATGGAAAAGTAATTAATACTCCTATTTGCTTCCTTGGACCAATCAAATAGAGCTGAAATGACAAGTGCCCCTTCTAAAAAGATAGCTGAAAAACTTGCTTTTTGTCTCTACTCCTCCCTTTCTTTTCTCCCTCTCCCTGTATTCCTCCTTCATTCTTCCTCTGTTCTTCCATCCTTCTCTCTGCTCCCTTCCTTCCA
Organism: Peromyscus leucopus; assembly: GCF_004664715.2. Lineage (NCBI taxonomy): Eukaryota > Metazoa > Chordata > Mammalia > Rodentia > Cricetidae > Peromyscus > Peromyscus leucopus. The sequence goes on along the minus strand of NC_051067.1, from coordinate 117,566,679 downwards.
AGCTGCCTTAAGGTGAACAGCATTGCTCTGCTACCCAGTCCCACCACTTGATACTCCACCTCACCACAAACCCACAGCAAAATGCTGCAAACACACCAAGTCCCATGGATTCCCAGGAAAAGACGGTCTTCAACATTCAGATGTAGTGTAGAATTGATTGTTATAAGATTGTGTCAGTGCCAAGGAGGCACATCTGAGGGATAAAAAAGGGAAGCTGGGTCCTGATCATTCATCCCCCAGAGCAATCTTTGCCTGTCCTCATTACAACTATCATATTTATAGTTATATTTTTATATTTTCTAGTTAATCCTATTTGGATGGGCTTCCTTCCATTTGCACTCAAAAGTGTTTGATATTATCATGTGCATATGGTGGAAAGTGGGAAACTCTTTTCTTGACCCTGGCTATTAAAACTGGATATCATGGCCCAGGATTGAGGACAGATTTCTCTTAGAGCCTATAGCATCCATGACTACTTTGATTCATTTTCAGATCTGAAAAGAACATGGCTGGCCTTGCCTTCCCTCTGACAGACTGTCTGGGACAGTTCAGTTCATATCTGTTGTCCCAGCACATGTGTTAATGTCTTGTCACTCTCAGAACTACCCAGGGTGGGATGGGATAATAGGACACCAGGTCATTCTCCGGGTAGGCCCCCTTTACAAAGATTGTTACTCTCCTTGAGAGCAGAACTCTCCAAATTCTTCTCAGAGATAACCATGGCTAATTATATGCCACAAATAATCTGCTCTTTCCAGTCTTCCCATGCTTGACTTTTGAGGGATTAATCATTGCTTTTGGTTGAACTGGGCTCTCGAAGGCTGGGTATTATTGTTTATCTAAAGGAAACCCCTACAAAATGGGGCCTTCATCCATCATAGCTCCCGGAGTAGAAAGAACTGATTAACACTTCCTGGCCTGCAAACTTGTTTGTTAACACGGGGCTTCCTCTCGACTGTCACTGCAAGGCCTTCAGAGTGCAATGTGTTTAGGATTGGGCTGACGAGCTATTTTATCAAGATGGGACAGTTATCTTTGCAGGGTGTGCAGAGCACTGGGAATCCAACCTCCTCTGTAAACACAATGATAACATCATGTCTGCACACTCCCCAAAGACAATGGGTCCAGATTCCCTTTTCCTAATTGGGATTTGAAACAATAGGTGGGAAATAGGAGACCCTGCTATCATTATCTATTGGCCTTCATTTCTGGGCATTGACTGAGCTTAGGCTGGTGTGTGTGTGTGTGTGTGTGTGTGTGTGTGTGTGTGTGTGTGTGTGTGTGTGTGTGTGTGAAGAAACAGCAAATTAAAATTCAGCCTTCTTCCATTTTTCTTCCTTGAATGTTAATCTTGTTATAAAGCTCAGGTGACAGAGATTAAACATAGGGAATAGAAGATGAGAGAGTTATAAACAGTTGTGAACAGGATCAGCTTTGCTTTCAAAATTACTTAATAAGCAAGGGCTTGAACAAGACAGAAAGTTGAAAAAGAAATGTTAACGGGTGAGGGTGGTCAGGAAGAGAATCTAGGGCTGGAGGTGTGGGAGGATGCTTGCCTAACATATGTGGAACGCTTGCTTTCACCCCAACATCATAAACAACAATAATTATAACGTAGAAGGAAGAGACATAGATATTTCTCCCAAAAGGTGATGAATTATTTGTCTTGAATCAATGAATTAACATCTTTGGTTTTCTTCTTTCTCACAGGAACCATCAACACCAAAGTACCATTTTAAAATCTGAAATGCTCAACACTTTGATAACATTTGATGTCATGATCTACAGGGTGTAGCATTTGCAAAGGTCAAAGTAGGCACATTGGTGGGCATGTTCAAAGGAATAGAGCTGTTAGGAACCATGAGCCATTTTACGACAATTTCCACTACTGTTACCATTTTTGAATAGAGAATTGTCCCTTTGGAACCTCAGATAGCACACAACTCTTTGTTCTCATGGGATTCAGCCAGGCAAAATGATCACCATGTGACTAAATTCTATGTGATGACTACAGAGGTTCTGTATGTGCTGGAAAGTTCCCCATTCGTACAACTCAAACCATGTGAGTAGATGATGGTAAAGGAAGAAAGGTGGAGGAAAATGGAAAGCAATATTTTATCTGCATTGTAAGTCTGAGTTGTCACTGAACCTCTATGGATCCAACTGAGTGGACATCCATTTTCCCCAGAGCCTCTCTCTAAGCCTCAGAGGAGACCAGGTTAACATGGTCATTCTTTGTGTGTCTGGTTTTAGCCACAATCTTATCACCTGCTACCTTCATTTGACTCTACCTGGTTTCCTCCTCATACTTGGTACCTAGCACAGCTCCTGGCACACTGGGTACTCAGTGTATCTCAGTTAAACCATAGATAGAAGATTCTAATTCCATTACTCAGAAATCTCCTTCATTGAAAAGGAAAAAAAAATTACATGAAACTAGAACTATTGAAAAAGTAAAGTGGGGGGCTGGAGAGATGGCTCAGCAGTTAAGAGCACTCATCGCTCTTTCAGAGGACCCAGCTCTGGTTCCCAGGATCTACATGATGGCTCACAACTGTCTATAATTTCAGTTCCAGGAGGGTCTGATGCCCTCTTCTGGCCTCCATGGGCACTGCACTCACATGGTACACATAAACATATACATTAAAATACTCATACACATAAAATAGAAATAAATATTTGGGGCGAAAGTAAAATGTGAAAGCTGAAACTCCTTCATTCACAAATCCATTCACATATTCATTCAATCATCAACAAATATTTAGGAAGCTCCTGTACATCAGGCACCATTCTAACTGCTGAAGATCAGGAGTAGACAGGACAGGTGAGGTTGTTACTTCCCTGCAGATTATGGTTGTTGGATTACTCAAATAATAAGCAAGCAATAAATGAACCACAGATGTATGGATAGGATTAGGCAATGGCAAATTTGGGGCAGAGAAATAAAATCGCCATTAGGTTGAGAAAGTGTGGCTACTTTGGACAAAAAGGCCAATGTGAACTCCAATGAAGGAACACAGTCCATATGGTAGAACAATGGGATCACATTTCATTCACTCTGGGCAGGGTTTGGTCTTCATTCTGACCAGCAATGTGGTTGAATTTACTGCTATAAGTATCTGCTCAAAATATCCATAACAGCAGAGGTGTCAGCTAAGAGAATACTAGTTTCTGTGATGACGGGGTTCAAGATTTTCATGTACTCCACAACCAGTATTTATTTTTTCTCTTTCTTCTTGTTCAGTGTGTGCATGTGTATGTGTGTGTGTGTATGTCCATGCATGCATATATAAGGAGTCCAGAGGTTAGCCACAGGTGTCTTCCTCAGTTGCTTTCCACCCTGCTTTTAAATTTTTGTTTATTTATTAATATTATTACAATTGTGTGTGTGATGTGTGCATGCCATGTGTACATAGGGTTCAGAGAAGAGCTTTGTGGAATCCATTTTCTCCCTCTACATTTATGTGCATCCCAGAGATGGAATTCAGGTTGATGGGCTTGTGTAGCAAGAACGTTTACTTGCTGAGTCAGATCATTGGCTGCCATCTTGCTTTTTGAGTCTCCCACTGAACCTGAAGCTGACCAGCTGCTCTACCATGCCTGGCTTTTCTTTTATAATCTGAGTTCTGGGGATGAAACTCAGGTCTTCATGCTTGCATGGTAAGCACTTTATGTACCATCTGAGTCATCTCCCCAGCCCCAGAACTAGTCTATCTAATTAACGCTTGGCTTTGCTCCGCTGTGTCTCCATCACTCTGTCTCTTTTTGTCTTGTATAGCCCTTCCATCTTTTAACCTTCAGCTTCCAATGTCATGATAGTCCTCAGCATCTGGCCTGTAGGAGCAGGGAACGGAGCTGTACAGGGCTGAAGTGTGTAAGTCAGTCTCACCCAACATTTCATTAGCCTGAACTTGGTCATGTGACCATGATGAACAGGAGAAGTTGGGAAAGGTAATCAAGAAAAAAGCAGGCTTGGGAATGGTGATGTTTCTAGGTCTGTCCATATGAACAGCAGCAAAAAAAACTTGTGAGGAGGGCAACGAGAAGCCTTCCCACTTCAAGTTCAGAGTTTCAGTCCTTAGATTGCATCGGCTACAGAAACCACATGATATGATCTATCTGTTCTGACTGGGTGGGAGGCAGAAGGTTGGATGTGGCAAGCAAAAGCTAGTCGCTGAAGCCCAATGGGTTAATTCACTAAGGGGAAAGCCCCAGACATGTTGTGCTCTCAGCCCCTGAGATGGAAGGCTAATTGTCCTTCTGGGATGCTGAGTTCTTCGTGGAGCCCTCAGAAGGGACCCCATGACCTTTCGAGGTTTCTCACTGCTCTGATCTTGTCTTAATGGATAGCATTTTTCAAGCTGATGGTGTTTTAAAGATACAGAATCTGACCAATGATAATACATCTGACCTCTTGAGGCAGAACCTTGTACATCTTACTCTCTTATTGGCCAATTACATAACTTGACTAGAAGTTGGCTTTAGAGAACCAATTTCACCATTACCTAATCACAAGGAAAGACCGTAAAGTTTTATGAAAGCCGAAGGGACTGCCTTTTATGGAGGTGAACTTAAACGAAAATGAAAGGGGGCATAAAATGGTAAGAAATGAAATTCCACAAGGTGTTTCCCCTGGACTGCAATTCTAAATTACAGGGTTGGGGAGATAATCTTACTGGTTATATCTTCCAAGGGAATGGAGGGAAGAGGAGAGAACCAACATTGTACAATCTCTGACAACACAATGAACAGACTACTCAGGGGCTTCAGCAAAAGTTGGGGAAGAAAAGCCCTCTATCCATCACCTCCTGATCACATGACCCTGGGCAAGTTCACTAACCCTCAGATCTGCACCATACAGACCATGACAGTGACCTCTCCAAGAGTCATTGTAAAGATGCAAGTAGACTGTACTGTGAGAGTTAATCTTGATTGTCAACTTGACTGGTTCTAGAATCAACTAAAAGGGAAGATGATGGGCATTCCTGGGAGGGATTTCCTTGATCAGATTATTTGGGGGAATACTCACCCTAAATGTGGGCAATGTCTTCCAGGGGCAGTCCAGATAAAGGGGAGATGAAAAGGGAAACTTTGCTTTTTGCCTGTTGGCCTTCACTCTCCCTGGTAAATCCATCTATCCCGGGGCTGCTGCTGCATTTCTTCACTGATATGAGAACCCACTTCTCCAGGATTCCAACACAAACTAAAGACCAACAGCTCTCCAGGAAACCCTCGGGCCTTAAGTCCAGATTGGGAATGATGAGACATCTGGCCTCACGGATTGAGAAATTCCCAGATTCTTGACTCTCCAGTATGAGGTAGCCATTTTTAGACTGCCCAGGTTGTATTGTGTCAGCCAATAAAATAAATCCTCTCTCTTCTTCCCCACTCCCACCCTTGCCCAGAACTCTGACAAATACACATACCAAAGGGGCTCTCACACACCGTGCTTACACTTACAGTGAGACTGCAGTTCAAGTGATCATTATCACTCCTGTAAATTAGTTTTAAAAGATTCAGGGGGAAAAAAAAACTTGGGGGATTTGTTCAGTTTCTATAAACAAGAACTAATGTTAAGTGTGGGTTGCTGTGTGACACCTGTGATAGTGCCATCTCCATTTCATAGATGAGGAAGTTGAAGTTCAAGGACATCGGAAAACTTGCCTGAAATAACAATGCATGATGGCCATCATGGGCTTCAGAATCTGGTTGTTACGGCTCTGAAGGTTAGCAAGGCTTCAATACACCATGGCCAGGGCTTTTCGGTGTATGGCATTGACCAGGCTGTCATAATCAGTCATCACACGGGTGGCTGGTTCTGTTTACTACCTCAGAATCCCCCAGAGGTGGGGGCTGGTGACCTGAATCCACAACCAGCATCATTTGTGACTCTTCTGAGTCACACATTCTGAGCTAGGTAGGGGCTGACTAAGGCTGGACTTCGTCTTACCCCACAGTGAGGAGAACACTCCTGAGTCTTCCTGCCTGCATATACCAAGAGCTGCCTCTTTCCTTTCATTTTTCCCATCCATCTCTTCCTCTGTCCTTCAACCATTGTATTTTCTGACACCTTTGTGCCTCTGCAGGAGGCAGAGATTGGCCAATGTTAGCCAGCAAGAGAAATAAAAGATTACTTCTCCACTCCTAATAAAACATGAAGATATAAGGGACTGACAAGATGGCTCAGTAGTTAAGAGCTCTTGCAGAGTACTTGGGTTCGGTTCCAAGCACCCACATCAGGTGGCTTACAACTGCCTTGTAACCCCAGCCCCAGGGCAATCTCATGCCTCTGGCCTCTGAAGGCACTTACAGTCACATGCACACACATATACACATAATTTACTTTTTAAAATTTAAAATTGAGAATACATTTTACAAATAATGTAATTTGTTGTAAAGGTGATCCATGCTGTGAAATGGAAACATGTTCCCATTATATTTGCCTTAAAAATACTGTGTTGCTCTGGACTTGACTTCAAAGCCAGAGGCTTGTTATCCCCAGACAGAAGGGAGAAATATTTGCAGAAATACAAAGAGTGATTACATTTATGAATAACAACAACAATAATAGCATAAATTCCTGACATGGGTTTTTTTGGACTATTAAAGCATGTGCATCTATATCTGCAAATTTTGATATTACTTTGAAGTCAAAATGATACTGTATCCCTGGATGTATAAAGAAGATGAAAGTTAGAAATAGGATTTCAATGAGAACAGAATCTTATTTATCAATGAATGTTTTGGTTCTTCCCATGCAATATGTCTTTTACCAAGCAGCACCATTTCCTCCACAGCCACTGACTTGGACATGGATGACATGGCCAATGCCTATTTGCCCAACTACATCTGGAGTAAATGGACCCATGGAACAACCTTATTCACACTCACAATAAGATGCAGGAATTTGAAAACTGAGCTATCTGACCCTGGCAAGAGGCATGCTGGTGGAGTGGAGAGAGGCAGATGTCACATGACCTTGTGCCCAGATTTCTGAATGTGAGCTACCGTTTAAGTAGAATGCCATTTCTAGAACACCTCCATGTGCAGCTGAGTTCTTCTTGGGGCTAATGGAGAGGCTGAGTAAGCGTTAAAACCAGCTACAAGGCAGATGATAGAGCCCTCATTATGACACTCGTGTAATAGCATGGCTGGTCCCTCTCCTTGTTTCTGTGGGGCTTATGGTCCATAAAGTTTAATAACAGTCTCAACAGCCAAAAAGGGAATGCACCACGCTCAAAGGCCACTCGTTCAGAGAGGATCAGGAGCTTTAATTTCTTCTCTCTTGACATTTCATCATATACATATCCCTGCCTGTCATTGTTGGCCATACATTGCTAGCCACGTGGCACCACGTGGCATGAGAGAAAAAGAAAATATTCCGCTGGTTCTTAAATAGAAAAATCAGCCCATACTTAGCTTTACCCTGGCTTAAAACTTTGAGGAAGCAAAAGTTATGAAGCTCCGTTGCCCTGCAATTTGGGTACCACAAACATCCATGATATACTAGGGACTGATGTGAAGAGCTAGACAACGGAGCAAACCCCCAATTCCTTCCTCTGGCTTTCAAAGCTGTGAGCTGCTCCCAGCCCCCTTGCCTTCCCTGACTGCTTACTGTGGTCAGGACCTCCAGTGCCTTGTAATAGGTGAATGCACCAACACTGGTCCTGCTAAGGGCTTGGTATCTCTGGCACATCTTTTGGGTTCTTCTCTCTCCCAGAGATGACTTCCACTTCATCTTCTACTGTTCAAATAGGATCTACTCAGAGAAGCTCTTGGGTCTTAACTGAAATCACACACCTCCTGCTAGTCTTTGATAACAAAGGACAGGGAGCCTGACATTTTGTACCTAGATAATAATGAATAGATCACCCTGGTGATACAAGGGATCAGGGGAACTCAGCACATGACTAAGAGTTAAAGGGACTTCTGCACTTTAATAGTGGTACACACAGTGAAGGAAGGATGAAATGACAGCCCACAGTGGGTTCTAGATCTACTCAAAGCCGGGCAGAGCCAAGCAACTATGCTTTAAGAGAATTCCAGGTGGGTCTTCTGGGAGGGCTAGGATGGGAGTGTGGGGTACACAACAGCTAAGTAAAAGGAAATCCCTATCAGGCTCATTTACATATTGAAGAGCTCTTCCTGCTGGGCTGCCTTTGCTCTGAACAAAGTCCACCCATTCAGAGCCTGGAGGCTTTCCTCTGGGACTCAATTCTGAAGCCACCCTCACTCCTCCTTGGTATCTATATAAGAGCTCCTATTACGAAAAGCCACCAGATCACTCATCTCTTTGGGAGCTTCCTAGGAACCAACTGTCCTAAAGTGAGTTGAGCTTTTTCACAGGAGTCCTAGGATTAGGGACTTCTATGGGACTCTCTTAAAATCGCTGTTTACCCAGAGAATAGACACATTGGAGTCTATGGGATTCATTCATTGATTCATTCATCTGTTCATACATCCATCTATTTTCCACTCAACCTACAAACACACCGAATGAATCATTCACTACTTAGTGCCTATGGAAAAGCTGTTTCTCCTTAATGGCACTTTGATTTTTTTTTTTTTTTTTTTTTTTTTTGTGAGCTAGAAAACCACTTTATTTGTTCTGGGGAGTTGTTCTGAGTCCCCTTAGAACTTCTTTAACTGCTTCTTGGTGCCAGCAGCCTTGGTGACCTTGAGCACATTGAAGCAGACTGTCTTGCTCAGGGGCCTGCACTCTCCCACAGTGACGATGTCGCCGATCTGTACATCCCTGAAACAGGGGAACAGGTGCACAGACATGTTCTTGTGGCGCTTCTCAAAGTGATTGTACTTCTGGATGTAATGGAGGTAGTCCCTGCAGATGACAATGGTCCTCTGCATCTTCACCTTGGTCACGACACCAGACAGGATCCGACTTCGGATGGAGACATTACCAGTGAAAGGGTATTTCTTGTCTATGTAGGTGCCCTGGATGGCCTCCTTGGGCGTCTTGAAGCCTAGACCGATGTTTTTATAGTACCGAGGGAGTTTTTCCTTGCCGGTTTCTCCAAGCAGGACATGCTTCTTGTTTTGAAAGATTGTGGGCTGCTTTTGGTAAGCATGTTCCATCTGAGTGTCCGCCATCTTCCCGGCAGCCTGAGAAAAAGGGAGGTGGGCTCACTCCCCGGTTTCCTTATTCGGCACTTTGATCTTTTAACACGTGGGAGGAGGCATCAAGAATGGCTGGCCTCTCCAACAAATTTAGACAATTTAGACAATCTGGGAGATGCATTTGATGGGACTATTGTTAGAAATTCAGAACCCCTTTGGCCCAGCCTTCTAAGAACTTCTTTGTAAAATGAGGTTCATGAATAGGATTCTGCTCTTGCATTCTGGTGGCTCACACCTTGTGTGTGTGGAGGGGTGGAGGTGAGAGGAAGAGGTTCCCTTTCATACCCTGTATGTGTGTGGAAGGGTATGGTTGGAATGTAGATTATCTTTATTGATAGTTTCCACCTTATTTTGTGAGATAAGGTCTCTCTGAACTGGGAACTCACTGTCCCCCCACAGCATTGAGATTACAGGTACACACAGCTGTGGCAGGGTTTTACAAGGATGCTAGGGATCCAAACTTGGGTCTTCAAGCACTTCTCTAACAGGTCCATCTCCCCAGCCCCTCCACCCTATTTTCTGAGACATTATCTTTCACTGAACCTGGAACTTGCCAATTCAGGTAGATTAGCTGGACAACAAGCTCCATGGACCCCCTGTCCCCACTTCCTTCAATAATGGGATTCCAGGCCCACATAGCCCTGTCTGTATTTTCATATAATGTTGGAGCTCAAGCTCAGGTCCTCAAGAGCAGGTGATAAGCAAGCACTTTACCAACTCAGCCATCTCCCTAGCCACAGGCAACAAAATCTTGAAAGTTGGCTATGTACTTGTTATCACTGGAAGAACTCTTGGGGCAAGGGGACATCAGTCTTCATCTGTCTTAGGTTTCTTTTGATAGACAAGAACTTTCCTAACTTTGATTTCCTTCTGGTGGTAAGTGAGTATGTGTGGCACCCATAACCAAAATGAGGATGCAATTTTCTTCTCATGCCCAAGGTAGCATCTTGGTACAACGCCTCAAATCAGATCAGTCCCAGGTCAGGATCACTAAAGACAGTGAACATCAACCATCACAAGTTCTAAGTAATGAAGAGGGTGTCCAGTTTTAAAAGAAAGAAAATGTGAGTGGTTTTTTTTTTTTTTAAAGAGAGATTTTTTTTTAAAAAAGTTGTTCCCACATCCTACTTAACTGTTCAGGATTCAGTGGCATAAGACCAAAAGTAACTAAACAACACCTACCAACCTCAAGATACAAAAACCCTGAAATTTCAGAAAATAGTTGAATTCAATGGCATAGAGCTGGGTTGACAAGATGTCTTGATTTACATCCAGTGCCCCAGTGTCATCTCTTCTGCTATCCTTTCCTATAACTAAGAGGCCCCAGTTTAGATAAATAATCACATGGGCAATCTCATAACAATGTAAACTCCTACAATTGTCATTTTTCTCTTTGCTATGACAAAAATACCCATCAATAGCAACTTAAGGAAGGAAAGTTTTACTTTGGCTCACAGTCTGAGGACACAGCCCACAGTTACAGCTCAGCTACATAGGGAGTGAGTCAGTTGAGCATCAGTACACACCATACACACACACACACACACACACACACACACACACACACACACACACCACACACATACACACGCCATACACACACACATACACACACACACATACACACACACATACACACGCCATACACACACATACACACATACATACACCACACACACACACACACACACACACCATACACACACATACACACACACATACACCACACACACCATACACACATACATACACACACACATACACCACACACACACACACACACACACACACACACACACACACACACTAACATTTCAAGTAGTTTGTGTATACATTGTGTGTGTATGTTTGTGGGTTTGCACCATATGTTACAATATGTATGTGGAGGTCATAGCACAACTTGTGGGAGTTAAATTTTCCTTTTACCACGTGTGTTCTGGGGATCAAATTCAGGTCATCAGGCTCGGCATCAGGTACTTTTACCTACTGAGCCATCTCAACAACACTTAGTTTCTCCTTTTTATTTCAATCTAGGACCCCAGATCATAGAATGGTACCACCAACATGGTGGGGTGGGACAGCACTTTCCACCTCAATTACCATAAACTTGAAAATTCCCCACAGACCTGCCCAGAAGTTTACCTCCTTAGTGTCCAAGCAACAAGCAAAATAGTCAATATAGATGTTCATGCCAATAATAATAGTAAGAGACAGGAATGTTTTTTAGCAGTGACTGGCTACCTGCAGAGTGGTACATGAAGTCTGAACATTCAAACAACCCTGCATGGGTCAGTGACATTAATACCTTTTACTGCCAAGGTGGAAGAGACATAGAGAGGAAAAATAAAACTGAGAAACACGAAGTTCTGTTCAGGAATTTGACCAGAGCTCAAAGAGTTACTAATGTTGAACTGACACGACTTTCTCACTATGCTCACATTTCATAAACCCGCTGCTTTTGAAAAAGGTATCTACGTTAAGACATAAAATCTTCCATTTCAAAGGTGCTTATCAAAACAAGGAGCTAGAAGAGAGCTCAGTTGGCAAAGCACTTGTTTTGTGAGCATGGAGGATCTGGGTTTGATGCCCAGAAAGAAACGTAAAAGTGGATATGGTGGCTCGTGAGCATTTATAAGCCCAGTGCTGGGGGTGGGGCGGAGATCCTAGAGACTCTCTGGACAGCCATCCTAACCTAACTGGTAAGAGGCCAGTGAGAAACCCTGTCTCAAGAAACAAGTTGGAGGGTGCCTGAGGGTAACATTCAAGGTTCAAGGTTGACCTCTGGCCTTACACACACACACACACACACACAGTGGGTACTCAATGTATGTTCATATAATGAACCTTTATCAAATTCTGGACTCTAATCGTGATTAGACCATTCAGAAGTTCACAGGTGATAGAACAACCTCAAGAAGCCCCATCTCCACTAGTGAGAGCCAGTGCACAGACCCTAGAATGTGAATCCCTGACCCTGGGCAGAATCTCTCATGGCTTTGCTCATCACTGCTTCATGGCAGAAATAGTCCAGTCCTTTCTGGCTTTTCCCTCATACTTGGAAGGGAAGCTAAAATTAGGTGGGGAGGAGGGAAAGAATCATGCCAATCAAGACTGTGCTAGGAAGTGGAGGATGCATCAGATGAAGTTCCGTTTCTAAAGGATGATGGATCTCCACTAGGGAAAGAGGTATCTTTTCCCACCCAGCAGGAACTAGTCAGCCTGCACTGATGCTTTTATTATGCTCTATGGGCTTTAGCTCAAGAGAACAGAAGAATCTTTTGTCCCGGGGAAGCTCTGGTCTGAGCCTCTGCAGCAGTCATAGGGAATGGCCTGAGTTGCTGCAGTCTACCAAGCTGTCTGGTATTTTGAAATGCTTCACCCTGGCTTTCCACTGGCCTCTCAGCCTTTGCTGATCTTCCCAGCCCCACGTGGAGCTGTAGGATACAAAGGGATTCAGTGGGAAGAGAAAAAGTCACCAGGCACTGTCCTTGAGGTAATTAATCAGCGGTGACTCTTTACCAGGGGAATAATATGACTCAGAATACATTCTGTCCCTGTAATATCACCTATGTAGTGGAGAGGCTGCTCCGAAAAAGACACGAAGGGATTTGGTGGGGCCTTGCTGCAAAGTGAGAATGTGGGGCTGTGGACACCATTGCACAAAAGATTGCTTCAAACAAGACCTGGTCTGCTGCCAAACTGCCCAATTCTCTAGGAAAGTGGTCCTTCCCCAGTTCACTGTGATTCTGAAATAGTCTGCTTTTCAGCTCTGAATCTGCTGCAGTGAGCTTTACAGCAGAAGGTGGCCTTAGCATACTCCTAGTGATCAGCACTGGTCCCTGTCACTTCTCCTCCCTCCTGTTAGCTAAAGCTTCAGTACAGAAAGTCCCACACCTCGGACCAGGGTTGGGACCTTTCACCCTCAAAGTGAGGCACTCACGGTTCACTTGATGTGTCCTCAGATTATGGGTCACACAAGTGAGAATTTGTCATCCTTTCTCTATACCAGACATCAACAGAATTAGAATGTACCTGGATGTTAAGAACACTGACTACCAGATAGATAAAAATCTGAGGTGAGGCAGGGGAGGAAGAGAAGAAGGGGGGGAGAGGAGAAAAGGAAGGAAGAAAGGGAGGAGAAAGAGGAAGAGGAAGAAAAGGGGGAAGAGGAGGAGGAAGAGGAAGGAGGTAAGAAAGAAGGAGAGTAGGAGGGAGAGGAGAAAATAGAAGGGAGAGAGACCAATAAAGGGATTGGGAAAGGAAAAGAAAAGGAAAGAATTCAAGCCCAAACCCACCCCTCATCAAAACTCATCTCTGTAGCATCCATATTCTGCAGCTTGTTGGACACTGAGACATTGCTTACTATTACTGCCCATGCAAATTCAAACTCTCTGACCTTCTGCTCTCTCACAAACTTGTGGTTTCTTGCCAAGCTGTTTCTTCCACTCTATCTCCTCATCCTGTCTAGGGGATGGGGGATGGCACTGTGAAGATGGACTCTGAGGACCTGCTTGAAGGAGAAAGGTGTCCATGCATAGGAGTTTGGGGATATGAGCAAATGCCAAAGAAAGGCTGGCTGAGAGCCTAGAGGAATGGGCCACCCTGCCGGATGCATTCTTCAAAGCCTCAGCAAAGTGCTCACTGAAACCCGGGTACCCTTCTAGACAGATCAGCACTGGGCTCCTTGGGAAAGAATGCTGAAGAGACCATGGGGTGGAGCTGGGTTATAGCCATTGCCCCCAGGAAAAGCTGTCCTTTAAAAATAAAAATGCTTCTGATTAAAAGTCTACTTTTAGAATCCTACCCACAGGTGAGGCTGTAAAGGCAGCATCCAGGGAAGCCAATGCTGATACAGTTGTTTAAATGATTCCCTTAATTCAAAATGAAAATCAGCACTCACCAACTATCTCACCTGATGAGTAATAGACTTCTAAAGCCACCAAAGAGAAGAGACAGACTGGAGAAATAACTACTAGATTCCAGGATGTTCTTGTTTGTGGACTAGTTACAGATAAGCTGCAGATCACAAGATATCCTCCAGGTCCCTCAGATGGGAAATTCTATTGGGAAAATTCCATAAGAATCAGAGAATTTTGATTTTTTTTTCTTTTGAGAGTGAGGGAAGGTCTTCAAATATTGTTTTGCTAAAAGAAGATCTCACTGTGCATGGGTTGTACAGACACATGTTCGTGTTTGTGCCATTGTGTAGATTCATTATGTGTTTCTATGTGTATGAATGTTCACGTGTGTACCTGTTCAGATGCACATGTGTGTGCATGTTTATGTGTGTGCCAATATAGATGCATGTGTTTATATGTGTGTGTGATGTTTACATGTGTGCCAGTGTAGATAGATGCATGTGTGTATGCATGTATGTTCATGTGTGTAGTGTACATGAATGTGGGGGTGGTCACAGAAAATACCAATTGTTGTTCCTCGGCCACCATCTGCCCATCTTTTGAGATAAGGTCCTAATTGGCCTAGATCTCTCCATCAAGGCTAGTCTGGCTGGCCAGTGAAGTCCAGAGATCCACCTGTCTCCATCTCCCAGTACTGGGATTATATGCATGTTGACACTCCAGCTTTTTTTCCCCTTAACCTAGGTTCTAGGTATCAAACTCAGGTTCTCATGCTTGCAAGCCACAAGTCAGCTCTATCGCCCAAACAATCCCATTATAAGAAAAAATAGACATAAATACAAATTGCTTGGGTCCCCAGCATATTGCCTGCCTAGTTTTAGATAATATCAAAGCTCATTCCTGAACAACAGATCCTTTGGTTTACAGCACAGTCTTGGTTGTGTTTGGTGTCCAGAGAAAGTCAGCCAGCCACTTTCCATTCTTGAGTCTCAGAGGACCCGGAACAGAGGTGAGGGCTTTAATCTCACCATAAACAGACGTGTGCATCTGCTTCATACCCTCCACTGGCAAAATGGTAAAGGGTTTGTCACTGACTTTTTTTAATTAAAAAAATAGTAACAAAGGAATACAATGGAGAGCAAACAGCAATGCCTTCTTCAGAAAAGAGAAGAAATAGAGAAAGAAACTGAGGAAAGAAGAGGTGGGTGTAGACAGAAACACAAAACACAACAGAGGGTGGAGGCCGAAGACTGCACAGCTCCATTTTGGTAACCCAAAGAGGGAATATAAGCTTAAAGTCCTGAATTTAACAAACCTAATTATCAAGGCTTAATTAGTACCAAGGGTACAGCTCTGTGGAACACCTGCAGACTTAATTTATGTCCTGACAGGGAGGAACAAGTGTTAATGGGCTGTATTTATGTTAATACCTGAACCTTAGGAGCCCGTGGAACAAAACAGACCGTGTGCTGGTTTTTCAAAGCTACAGAACAAATATAAAAGATTTTCATCTTAATGCTAGTCTGCATGCAATTCTTTGGGGATCACACAGATCTACTTAAACTTTTAGAACTAGTCCACAGAAAAAGCAGAGCTGTTCAGGGTCTTTGTCAAAGTCTCGGGAGATCAACCCACAGATGAGAGGTTACATCTTGTCTTCAATACATGGAGTGGAGAACTAGGCTAATATTGACAGTGTTTGTGGTGTTTTTAAAGATAATTATTGTTTAAAATTGTGTGTGTGTGTGTGTGTGTGTGTGTGTGTGTGTGTGTGTGTGCAGGTGCCCTCTGAGGCCAGAAGAGAGACTAAGATTCTGTGGAGCTGGAGTTACCGGCAGGCAGTTGTCAGCTGTCTGACATCAGTGCTGGGAACTGAACTCGGGTCCCTTCCTCTACAAGTGCAATGCACACTCTTAAGTGCTGAGCCATCTCTCCAGCCCCAAATGGTGCTTTTCATGAAGTGTTCAGGATAAACACTATTGTTCCTATGAACACGGTAGAATTAAAATGATGACTGGCATGGACAGAGAGATTGTCATATGTCCACCAACATGTTGAGATGTTTGCAGACATGCTTTAGTTTACAGATGAAGAAACCAAGAGAGACAGGACAGAAGAATGTTCCCCAGGCCAGGCATTCAGGCAGTCTAGAGATGTAGAATATCACTTCCATCACAAACCTTATGACCTATGAGTCCAACTCCCTCAAATACACACCATAATAATAACAATGACCACAATAATCAGAATATTAAAAATACTTGTAAATGCTTATTTAAAATAGGTCTCAGCAAATTAGAAATCAGTGTAAAATGCTCGCAGTAAAGAACATGCACACACACAAAAAAAAAAACAAAAAAAAAAAAAACAAAAACAAAAACAAAAACAAAAAACCCCCTGTTATTTACATCATAGATAATGGAGAAACTCCTATTAAGGCAATGATACTCCTCTCATCATGCATGGTCAGCATCATCCTAAGAGTATTAAAAAAGGGGGAAAAAAGCCATCAAGTTGAAGAAGTAAAACTACATTCAGAGATGTGGAAATATCCTCTGTAGAAAGAAGCTAATAGCCAGGTGGGGGTGGTGCATGCCTTTAATCCTAGCACTCAGGACGCAGAGGCAGGTGGAGCTCTGTGAGTTTGAGGCCAGCCTGGGCTACAGAGCGAGAGCCAGAACAGGCTCCAAAGCTACAGAGAGATTGCTCAGTGGTTAAGAGCACTTGCTGCTTTTGCAAGCACAAGGGTGTTGGTCCCTAACACCCAAGGCAGGTGGCTCACAATTCCTTGTAACTCAAGCTTCAGAGGATCCAATGCAGACTCGAGCCTCCACAGGCACTGTACTCTTGTGCACATACCCCTCATAAGCATACATATACATAATTTTTTAATTTTTTAAAAATAGGACAAAAATTCAACATTTGACAATGAATAAAACCAAAAAGTATGTAAGACCCCCCCCCCATTTCAAACTTGTAAGACATCACTGAAGTATAAAAGTATAAAAAGATACATGTATATGGGAAAGGTGTGTGTGTGTGTGTGTGTGTGTGTGTGTGTGTGTGTGTGTGTGTGTGATGGGCTGAGACACTTAATATTGTTAGGTTGTCAATCATCCTCAAGTTAAGCAATAGATTCAATTCCATACCAAGTAAAATCCAAGCAGGCATTTTAAAAAATCAATGGGGAAGTTGATCCTAAAATTTATGTAGGTAAACAAAGTATCTACAAGAGTCAAAACAGCTGGGCGGTGGTGGTGCATGCCTTTAATCCCAGCACTCGGGAGGCAGAGGCAGGCGGATCTCTAGGCCAGCCTGGGTTACAGAGTGAGTTCCAGGAAAGGTTCAAAGCTACACAGAGAAACCCTGTCTCGAAAAACCAAATAAAATAAAATAAAATAGTCAAAACAATCTTACAACAAAGAGTCAAGTTGGGGTCTTTATATTAGCTAGCTTCAAAAGTGACTATAAAGATACATAATTAATACAGTAGTCACAGGTATAAGAAAAGAAAAAACAATTGGATCGAAGAAGTACAACAGAGAAGTCAGAAATGGACCCAGGTCTACATAACCAATTGCCTTTTGACAGAGGTGCTAAGGAAATTCAAAAAAGGGGAGATTAGACTTTGAACAAATAGCATTGAATCTACATGGGAAGAAATACAAACCTCTACCCTTTACCTCACACCATACACAAAGATGAATCTAAGATGGGAAATAGGAATAAGTGCAAAGTCTGAACTCATGAAGCTTCTAGAAGGAAACTGAAAAAAAAATCTTTGTTACCTTGTGATTGGCAAGGAGTTCTTAGAAAAATTAAACAAAGACACTGACAATAGAAACAGAGGAGGAATTTGGTGTCATCAAGATTTAAGACAAAATACAACATTAGAGAAGACTGAATACAAAAGGCAGGTAAGGAAAAACCACAGAATGCCGAAGAGGCTTGTCTCTCCAATATGTATAATTTCTACAACCTAGTGTTAAAAAGAAAACTAAACTTAAAAAAAAAATGTTCAAATAAATGAATAGATATTCCACAGCAAGAACAAATGAGTGGAATGGCCGGTGAGATTGGGGCGGTGGGGGGAAGCATTAGTCATCAGGAAAATGCAAAATAGACCAAGCAAAAGAGAGCATCTCACACCTACTGCCAAGGCTATAATTAAAAGGCTGAAATTTCCAAGTATCAATGAGGATGTGAGGCAATGTGACTTCTCACACAGTTCTAGAAGGAGCTGAAAATGGTTCAACCACTTTAGACGACTGCTTGGTGGCACCTTAACTGAACACCCTGAGAGCCAACAATCCTCCACCTGGGTGTATATAGAAAAGAGGTACTGTACTGTACCAAAGAGACATCTGTGCCCCTTGTTTACTGCAGCACTATTTAAACAGCTTTGATATGCAATCCAGGTGAGGTATCCATGGGTGAATAATGGATAAAAAAAATGTGGTTCCTACACACAGTGGCTTATCAGTCAGCCATGAAACAAAATGGGGGAGGCTGAGAGATGGCTTGGAATCTCTAAACTATAATAGGAGTCTGTCATTTGGGACAAAATGGATGTGGCAGGAGGGCACTGTGTTAAGTGAAATAAGCCAGAAACAGGAAGGCAAATGCTATGTTATTTCTACTCAAATGTAGAAATAAAAACCAGCAGATTTGAAGAAAGTAAACAGTAGAATAGTGGTAGAAAAATAGGAAGGCTAAGAAGTAGGCATAGAGGGAAGGTTATGAGTAGAAGACAATGGGTACATAGATGAGTGTGCTCTGATATCTACATAGAACTGAAGGGCAATAGCAGTTCATGTTAATTGTATACTTTATGAGAAACTGGAAGAAAGGAGTTTGAGGTTCCCAACACAAAGAGATGATAACTGAGCCAGCAGTGGTGGCACATGCCTTTAATCCCAGCACTCAGGAGGCAGAGGCAGGTGGGTCTCAGTGAGTTCAAGGCTATCCTGGCTTACAGAATGAGTTCTAGGTCAGCGCGGGCTATATAAAGACACCCTATCTGAAAAAGAAAAAAGAAAAGAAAAGAATGATAAGTGTTTAAAGAACAAGAATGCTCATGGCTCTGATCTGATCTTCGCACATTTATCACATAGATCACATTATTAATTACACAGTGGCACTGGAGAGATGGCTTGGTGGTTAAGAGCACTTGTTGCTCCTGCAAAGGACCCAGTCTAGTTTCCAGGAGCCACATAGAGAAGGTTACAACCACCTGTAACTCTAGCTCCAGGGGCATCAATGCCCTCTTCTGGCTTCTGCAGGAACCTGTGTGTTATGGGTGTGATCTTGCTGGGACCACACCCAGAGCACCTATATACATATAAATAAAAAATAAGATAAATATTTTTTAAAGTATATCCCAAGCATGTGTCAATTAAGTTGCAACACTTTGTGCAAGACTATTTATGGAAACAGAAACATCCCAATTTTTACCAATAGGTGACTGGTTAATTAAATTGCAGCATAATTTTCCAAAGGAAGAGTATTCCAAACTGGAAAAGAGAGGTATTAATGCATAAACCAATGTGTATGAGTTTCAGAAACATGTTAGTTGTTAAATAAAGCAACAACAAAAAATCCATACACAAAAGGCAGATACACCTTGCATTAAATGACGTTTCAGAGCAGGTAAGGCCATGGTGTGGACATGATGGATGCAGGAGCAGTGTTTGCCTCTGAGGGCATAAGGATATACTGGAAAATAAACTCAGTCACCTATGGGGAGATAGAATGTTGTATATCTGAGGAACAGTGATGACCCCACAAGTGTATGGACATGTTTGCCCAAGACTAGGGAATTGTATCTTTTAAAATGTTAATTCTGTGGTATGTAAATTATACTTTAATAGAGTATGTATATGTGTACACATATAAATATTCTCTCACTCATACAAAAATACAAACACTTACTTGTAAGAGAGTTTATTTCACTGATGAATTTTAGTCTATCAACTGTTGTTTGCTTGTTTGTTTGTTTGTTTGTTTGTTTATTTCCAGGATCACACCCAGAGCCTTATACAAGGAAGTAAAACTTAAATTAGTGAAGGAGAGAGACCTTTCACATTAGGGGTAAAATCCAACCCACTAAAGTCCTCAGAAGTTTCATGTTAAGGTGACTTTAAGAAAATGCTTGTGGTGGTGCACACTTTTAATGCCAGCACTAGGGAAGCAGAGGCAGGTGGATCTCTGTGAGTTTGAGCCCAGACTGGTCTACAAAGTGCATTCCAGGACAGCCAAGGCTGTTACACAGAAAAGTCCTGTCTCATAAGAAAGAAATAAAACAAACAAACAAACAAGAGAAATACCAAACAAAAAAGAAATAGCTTATTTTTTAATGTTTACAAAATATTTATTTTTCTGTGTATGTGTGTGTCCATGTGAGATAATGTATACCATGTGAATGCAAGCACCTAAGGAGACCAGAAGAAGGCGTGAGATCCCCTAGAATTCAAGTTACATATAGGTGGTTGTGAGCCCCCATGTGGGTGCTGGAAACAGAACCCAAAATCTGCATCCTCTACAAGAGCAGCTAGTGCTCTGAACCATTGAACCACCTCTCCAGCCCCTGAAGTTGTTTATGAATTCTGGTCTGAGTGTATCCAGCTTTGGAGGAAGAGACTGGGCTTAGGATTCAAAGGTCACCATCTTGGTTTCTCTTCTCATTAGCTGTGTAACCTTGGGCAAGTTAATCATCAGGAAGTGTACTGGTTTTGTGGGGAGGGGATGTTCTGGGTTCAGTGAAGGGCTCGGCTTTTTTTTTTTTTTCTCTTCATCATCAGCCCATTTCTGACACTTTGTAAACATCGCTTGGCTTTAGTACAAAAATCACTTAAACATTTATCCAAACTCCTGCTTCTGATGATGACTGTGTGAGAACAACCAAAACCATTCAATGACTTTCCTTTTTAATGAGTAAGTGGATTCTGGAAATGCTTAATTATTTTAAAAAACTAATTTAGAACACATTCTTTTTGCCAGCAGTAGTTGACCTGGGGCACTAAGTTATAGTTGAGACCAAATTCATAAGATTACTATTTTCTTGGAGAGACTGCTGGGCTAACACACATGAAATACTGGCGTTCTTCTGAGCTGCATCTGTATGTGGGAATGTCTATAGATCATGTACAGTTAGATTCTATGAGTCAACCAGCCTGTCCTTTAAAAGAAAAATCTTATTTTTTGTTAGACAGAATTCACCAGAACCATACTGCATGTAAATTTGTATTTCCCCATTGATCTGACCAGTGTATATTTTAAAGATCAGTGGGTGGTCTAGTAGCAGCAGAAACCAAATCCATAATGACAATAATTTCCTGTGGGGGTTTTACACTACCAAACTGGTCAGGCTCTCGATGGAACACCACTATCCAATTCTTAAGGTGAATAGGCCTTAGCCTGTACTCTGTGCAAGTTACATGATAAGTGCAAGTCAGAAGCTGGGCCCCTGTCACGCTGGGAGGTACCGCAGACAAGAGTTTGGGCTCTTTTAGACCTTTAATCCCAGCACTCGGGAGGCAGAGCCAGGCGGATCTCTGTGAGTTCGAGGCCAGCCTGGGCTACCAAGTGAGTCCCAGGAAAGGCGCAAAGCTACACAGAGAAACCCTGTCTCAGAAAAAAAAAAAAAAAAAGAAGGTGACACACCAATCCTCTTCCGTGAACCCTTGCGTGTTCAGGTTACCAGGAATCAGCAAGGAAGAGGCTACCATATATAGAAACTTGGGTCCTTTACTCCGTTGAGAAAGGAAAAGAAACCCACAGAAAGTTGAGGGAAACCCACTGGTGACTAGGCAGGTCTTATTTGTCTTAATAGGATGAGCGTGAGTTCTTGTGAGGGTTCCCAAGTCGACAACGCTACGGACTCTGAAGTGTGGTTTGCAAAAGCGGATATTACACATTAACATATCTAGCAACTACCCTCACTATGGAAACCTTTACAGAAATCATTGAGCTTGCTTTCCTAACCCTGCAACCGAGGTAAGACACACACAGGGTTCTCGTAAACTGGTGCCCGGAGTGATGGGAAGTTGGGGCTCCGCAGGCCACAAGTGGGGATGTGTGGGACCTTGCTCTGGCTTCCACACACTTCTTCGTGGAAGTGCCTAGGTGGATCTGCTGGAACCCAGGTGGGTGTGCAGAATTGGTCCAGTCATCAGATAATTTCTGATTGAAAATTCTGAGAAGTAAGCAATATGCCAAGTTCAGTTAGTCACGGGGTTTCTCAAAAAGCTGCAGTGCAAAAAAAAAAAAAGCAAAGCCCATTTGGGGGTCATGAGGTCAGTCTTATGTGTTAGAACCCTCTGGGTTCAGGTTGAGTCCTGACTTTTTGCCCAACCTTCCCTCCAATGAGGATTCCTTCCCTGTGACTCTGTTTCACACCGCCTCATGCCAGCCCAAGGCACGCCGAGAAGCCTGAGCAGGAGGGTTGGTTTCTGGACACATTAAAAAAATTGTAAAATGGAAGAGAAAAAAAGAAAAGAAAACCAAAAACCAAAAAAAAAAAAAAAACCAAAAAAAAAAAAAAAAAACAGTGATGCTCATTAAAAATTTAGAACAAAGCTGGATGGAGATGGCCACAAGAATTAGGGGAGCAGAGAGCCAATGTTAAGATGTGTTCTAACTAGTGGAAACTAAGCATGGGCAGCAATTAAAATGTGGGGTTGGGGTTAGAGTTCAGTTAGCTCTCAGAGTGCTTGTCTGGTATGCAGGAGGCCCTGGGGTTGATTCCCAGGACTGCATAAGCCAGGCTTGATGGTAGTAGAGGCCTGCAATCCCAGCACTTGGAAAGTAGAGTCAGGAGGATCAGGAGTTCAAGGTCATCATGACTACACGGTGGCTTCAAGACAAGTCTGGAATACGTGAGACCCTATCTCTATAATAATAATGAAGAAGGAGAAGAAGAAGAAGAAGAAGAAGAAGAAGAAGAAGAAGAAGAAGAAGAAGAAGAAGAAGAAGAAGAAGAAGAAGAAGAAGAAGAAGAAGAAGAAGAAGATCTAAACAAACAGTTGCTCGGGGATTTATGATATACATACCAGACACTACTGAAAATTAGAAATTTTGATGTCCAAAGTACATTTAGGGGACACTATCCCTTTTTCTATTGCAGTAAAGAAAAGAAAAAAGACTGAATTCTAAATATTCCCATGAACTCAGCACCATAAGAATGCTGGTGGTGGTGATAGTGGTGGTTGGGGGAACTGGTGTGTAACTTTTGTTTTTCTGAGACAGAGTTTTATTACATTGCCCAGATTGGCCTTGGACTATTGACCTGAAGAGATCACTGCCTCAGCTTTCAGAGTAGCTGGGTCTACAGGCATGTCCTGGTCAAGCTTCTGTGAAACTTTAAAATTAAAATAATAATAATAATAATAATAATAATAATAATAATAATAATGCTAATTGAGGAAATGAAGGTAAACATTAAAAATTGCCACACAAAGGAAATTTTTCTGCAGCGTTGGGTGGGGGAGGGAACTCAGAACAGGTTACACATACCGCTCATCCGGTGACAGATATGTCAAGGAAACTAGTGTGCGTCAACCCAAAAGACCCACCTAAACAAAGCCTGCTGATCGGTCTTGGAAAACAGCAGGCGTGACTTCAGCTTCCTCTTACCTGTGTGAACCAAAAGTGTGAAGGAGAAGATGAAAGAACCCTCCTGATTGGGAAGTAACTTAGAAGGGGCACTTTCAAGAACAAGAAAAATAGAAGCCACTAAGTGCTAGGCAGCCTCCCTCAGAGAATAGCAGGGAGTCCCAGAGAAAAGAATGAGAGAGAGAGAGAGAGAGAGAGAGAGAGAGAGAGAGAGAGAGAGAGAGAGAGAGAGAGAGAGAGAGAGAGAAACAAGCAATCAGGACAGGACAATATATAAAATACAAAGTGAAGGCAAAACACACAGGGAAATGGCAGGCGTGTGGGAATCAGGGCAAGGGGGCAGAGTTGAGAGATGAGTGGGTGGGAGGTAAGCTCTCTGTTTCTGCCATGTCTGTCTGTCTGTCTGGAGACAGTTTTCTAAGAAACAACAGATTTTTTTTTTTAATATTTTTTTAAAAAGATGATCTAGACTAGCTAAAAATAAAGGGCCCATGTTGATGGGAACCTGATGTGAGTGTCTCACAAACCCAGACTCTCACAAGAGAGACAGGCAAGAGGATTGGAACTTGTCCTCCTCAAGAACTGGTCTAGGCCAAGAGGGACTCAAGTTCCAATGGTCCAGGTCTCAGGTGGGACACAGCTGAGGTATGAGGCATCCATCATACTGGTGAGCCTTGCCTGCCTGGGTAACCATTGTTCACAATCAAAAGACTGACCCCTGATTCCAGATGCTTCTTTGGTCTTGAGATCTGGGCTCCTTCCTGTTACCCTGTTTATGTTTTTGAGGTAGGGTCTCACATATTCTCAGCTATGTAGCTGAGAATGACCTTGAACTTCTGATCACCCTGCCTCCATCTCCTGACTACACTGCTACACTCAGAGTGGATGGTGCCAAAGATGTAACCCAGGGCTTTGTGCATGATTCGCAAGCACTCTAAGAACTGAGCGACATCGCCAGCCCCTTCCTGATGTCCCTCTTGTGGGGAGGAATGGAGGGTTATGGGAACTGGAGAAGAGACATGACATCTTGCCACACTGTGAACTCAGTCACAGGAGTGAACATTCAGAAATGCATGAAGCCAGCATGCTCAAGCAACAGAGCCCATCCCAGAGGGTCCAGACCATGTGCCACAAAGATGAAAAGACCCCCCCACAGTATCCGAATCCCTTGCCCCGAGTATCTTGGGCTCACTGATTTGGGGCAGGGGAGATTATGTTTTTCTAGTCAGCACCTCAAAGCACCAACCAAGGAGGGCAGAAGCCACTTACAGTTCAGTAGTTTGGAGCACCGGCTGCTCTTCCAGAGGATCAGGGCTCAGATTCTAGCACCTACACCGTGGCTCACAACAGTCTGTAACTCTAGTTCTAGAGCATCAATGCCCTCTCCTGGCCTCTGCAGGAACGCACTGGGCTTAGAAACACAGAGGCAGCTGTCCCCACACATAAAACAAAAATAAACCCTTACACAAATCCAGGGAAAGATGTTTTGGCAAAAGACAATGTTGCTTGGCTCCCCGGGCTTCTGCTGTGAGTCACATAGGCCTGGTGACCTGTTGAAATCTACCATTCCCAGTGACAGAAGAGCCACTCCTGGAACGTCTACTGTCCCCAGATGAAACCGTCTGTTTCCTTCTTAGACAACAAGCTTACCATGGGAAGCCCCCCTGTCAGACCCCTGCATCCCTGCTGCTCTCCTCTGTGCACAGGTGTGTGTGTATGTGCGTGTGCGTGTGTGTGTGCGCGCGCGTTCATGGAAGGACTTCTGTTTTATCTCGTGATTCATTCTAGCCCTTACTTGGCCACCTGAGTGACCTGTTTCTGGAATCAGACAAAAGCCTAGGCTGGTAATGGATGACTTAACCTTTTCCTTCTGGCCCCTGAAACCCCTACTATTCAGCAGCCTGGATTTTCCAGTGCTTAGTGACACACAAAGAATCATCGTGGAAGAGAAAGCTTTGATGCAAGTGACATTGTTTAAGCAGAACTGGAAGACACAGATGGAGCGAGGAAAGGAATCACAGAAAGGTTTACCCGATTTCAGGCCTCCATTTCCCACCCTCTCTTCCCTCCTTCCTTCTTCCCTCTCTCCCTGTCTTTCCTTCCTTCCTTCCTCCCTCCCTCCCTCCTTCCTCCCTCCCTCCTTCCTCCCTCCCTTCCTTTCTCCTTCCCTTCCTTACTTGTTCCTTCCTTCCATCCCCGCCCCACTTCCCCCTTCTCTCCCTTCCTTTTTATTTTCTCTAAAATCCTCACTGCTTACCTATGTTAGATTAGGATTTCTCAAGTCACTTAAGACCTCTCTTCGCCAAGGGTGGTGGCGTCTAAGAAAACAGGAAAACTCAAGGCGGGTTATTCGTTTATTAGGATTGAAGAAGTAAAATAGAGTGTTAGTTAGTGGTTCCCCCAGCTCTGTGCCTTCATCTGTGAATCTCTACTGGGGCATCTCAGTGTCCTTAGAAAACTGCCCAGCAGTGGCTCAGTCCTTGTCATCTTTCAAGATCCGAGAGTCTTTCTTGACCAATTTGTAACAGAGGGATGCTGTGGCAAACAGACAGGCTAGCCGCTAATGACGGGCCACACTTCAATATTTTATGCCACCTTAAAAAAGTTTCAGTAACTGAAGGTGTTCGCGCATTAATTCTTTGCATCAATTATTGACAGAGAATTTAATTTAAAGGCAACTAGTCAGTAACCTAGGGGTAGCGTATTAAATAATTTATAATTGTGGCATGGGTGTAATCATATTGCTATTGATTAGGATCTAGTCACTTCCATGGGTCCAGCAGGTCTTATGCTAATTATTTTTGGTGCGATCACCTTTTTAACTCCGTATTCCCTGGTAACAGGGACTCATTATAAGAATAATTTAATGAAGTGCAATCTTCTAAGGTCTGTGCAGAGATGAAGGTAAGGAGGACGGAGACTAGAACTTCTAAGATAGCCAGGCATTGTTCTGTGATTGGTAGATAGCGGATTGTAAATCGGGATTTGCATATTGTTATTAGCCAGCTGATAGGACAGTAGAGGTGAAAAGTGGTGCTTATGGAGCAGGGATCACAGAAAAAAGATACAGGAAGACTTAGATACATTTTTTTGTTGGGTACCTGTGCCTGTGTGTTTATAATTCTCGACGTGTGTGGGTGTGTGTGTGGGTGTGTGTGTGCGCACATCTGTGACTGTAGCCAACTCTCTCTGCCTCTCTCTCTGTGTGTATATTATTGGAGACTTGTTTTTGTGCATGTGTGTGCATGCATGAATGACTGTAGACACTTCCCTCTGTATGTGTATGCATGAATGCATGTGTGGAGGCCAGACAACCACAGCTAGCTTTTTAACAAGGTTGCTGGGACCAAACTCTGGTCCTCTTGAGCACTTTACTGACTGAATCATCTCCCCACTCCTGTGTTGGGTGACTTGTTTTCATTCTCTATGAAATAGACTAGCAGTCACTTAGAGGGATTTGGGAAATGCAATTGGTAATGTATTAGAAATGTGGACGAATGAGGCTTACTCTTCCCTTGGCCTTGAGCAACATGAACCATAAAAAGAGTTCACAGCAGAAGGATTCTGGAAGCCAAGCAGTGAGGGCAGACCTGAACAGTTGACAGCTGTAGGCACCTTTTATTGAGAAGTGATAAAAAGATCTGAAACTTGGTTTTCTGTGAAGCATTACCTGGAATGAGACTAAGGCTGGTGTTTACACAAACAGAAAGTGAGTGAGAAAGTAACTGGTCAATAATGTCCCAGGTTAGGAGTAATCTGTTTAGGAAACCACAGTCAAGCGAACAAATGGAGTCAGGACCCCCGCCCCATTCTGGCTTGGCTCTCCTAGTTAAGACAGCCTTGTCAGAGCTGAAAAGAGAATCGGAAGGGGAGAAATTGGCACCATTGTTGGGAGGCCAGTTGGAAAAGGGACTGTGGATGAGCTGCCATGACTGTGACGTGTGTCCTGGGGACAACTGCCCAACACTCAGGGACTAAGGGTGGGATGAGTGCTCAGGGGGAACCTGAGAGGTCAGAGGAATGGAGAGCCACCCCTGAAGACAATAATGACGGTCTTTGCTCATAGATTTTGTTTAAAATTTGTTTTCACAACTTAGGCTGGGGATGTGGCTCAGTGGACAGAGTGCTTGCCCAGCATGGACAAAGCCCTAGGTTCAGTCCCCAGAACTGCATAGACCCTGGATGGTGGCACATGGCTGTAATCCCAGCACTCAGAATGTGGAGGCAGGAGTCTATCAGGAAGTACAAGTATATAGTAAGATGGAGGCCAACCTGGGCTATGTGAGAGATCCTGTTGTGTGTGTGTGTGTGTGTGTTCTGATTTTAAATAACCATACGTCAACAGCAAATATGAAATATGCCCCTTTTACCAAAAGTGTGTCAGTGTACATTTGCTACAAAACTGTTGGCCTCACTTAGTAAAAAGACAAAGTGTCCCTATGTCACCGCAGTGGGACTTACAGAATAAGCACAAGTGATTGGTGATACTTGTTTTCAGGTGTTGGAGAACTCCTAATGTGAATGAGAGAAGAAAAAGAGGAAAAGGAGGAGGAACAGGGTGGTGCATCTATAATGTAATCCAAATGATCCGGGTGGCCTGGAAGCAGCAGACACTAACAGGGGCATAGATGTTCAACGAAGACCGCACAGGAAACTGTTGCTCTGGAGGCGAGGACGTGCTTGGAAACCTGACATGACGCTATTGCTACAGCTGTGAGACAAAACATGGCCCTAAGATCTTGCAAGTTAAAAGATAAGGGGAAAACTCGTCACCTGCCCACACTGAGAGCTAGTTCAACGAATGCAGTTCTCACCAAGGCCTAATGAAAAGAAAACAACAGATTCAAGCTAATTCCATTTCCTCTGGGCCTGCATAACACTCTTACACCAGCCAGGTTTTCTCATGAGAGGCAGTTCTCATGGCTAGTTTAGCTCACCAAAACACATTTGAAGCTATGAGAGTACAGCATGTGCTGCCTAGAGACAGAGTATTCCCTGTCAGTTTCACTGGAGAGCCTGGGGTAGGGGCCTGGACAGCTGGATTCAGGCTCTGGTTCCAGGGTAGACACCAGAAGTTGACAAATTCCTTCCCTTCCTTTCTGGTCCTCTCCCCACCTTCCTTCTTCCCTTCCCTACTCTTCTCTCCTCCTTTCCCTTCCTTTCCCTTCCCTTCCCTCCTTCCTTCCCCTTCCCTTCCTCTTCCTCCCTTCCGTCTCCTTCCTTCCTCCTGTCTCC
The DNA here is from genome assembly GCF_004664715.2 of Peromyscus leucopus. NCBI lineage: Eukaryota > Metazoa > Chordata > Mammalia > Rodentia > Cricetidae > Peromyscus > Peromyscus leucopus. Next base: position 117,537,838 of record NC_051067.1, on the reverse strand, counting down.
TCCCCTCCCTTCTCCTCTCTTCTCCCTCCTCCCTCCTCTCCCCTCCCCCTTCCCCTCTGTCTTCTCTTTCCCCCTTACCCCTCTCCCCTCCCTTCTCCTCCCTCTTTCCTTCTTGTCTTCATCCTTGGCCCCTTTTTCTCCTCATCATTTCTCCCCAGGCCTTTCATGCCTTCCTAGGCCTGAAACTCACCATGGCCCTGCCTCAGCCTCTTTGGTGCTGGGATTACAGGCATGTACCACCATCCCTGACAAGTGTTCTCTCTGAAGAGTCATTTGAAAATGACTTCTGTATTGCGAGCCAGTGCCTCTGGTGAATACTCGGTTCTGACACTGCAGCAATGAAGAATTGAGGAGTTTTTTGTTTTTTTTTTTAAACTGCATAAACCAGACAACAGCTGCCATCTGCCAATCCAGGTTTGAGTTGACACCTCTCTGCAGTTTAGCAGTATTTCTCAAGTGAGGAATAAAAAGCAAGAGGCACAGGGCAGGCATCGCCAACATGAGCGTCAGATTCAAAGGGGGCCAGGCAGTCCTGTTCTGGGGAGAGATGGGGAGCATGCTAGGAACTGAGTGCTAGAAATGGACTGAGTGCTGGGGACTAAGTTGCTAGAGACTGAGTCCTAGGAAATGAGTGCTGGGGACTGAGTGAGAGAAAGCATGTTTCATCTCAGTGAACCAAAGGGAGGGAGGGCCACGGGAGGGAGATAACAAGCGGCAAGCCTTGAGGTCTTAAGAGACAGATGTTGCCACTAGGAGGAAACAGAAGAGAAATGAGATTCAGAAAACTGTACTTCAGCGCAATCTGGAGAATATGGTTGAAAACATGGATTTAAAAGGAGAAAGAAATAAAAAAAAAAAATTAAAAAAAATCATTATCCAAACACCACTACGCCAATGGTGACAACTCAAAACTAATCCCAGGAAGCAATTGTATTGTCCAGAGACCAGAGGTTACACTCAGTGGCAGTGACAGCTAACAAGGAACTGTGTGTGTGTGTGTGTGTGTGTGTGTGTGTGTGTGTGTGTGTGAGAGAGAGAGAGAGAGAGAGAGAGAGAGAGAGAGAGAGAGAGAGAGAGAGATCTTGTGCATGTACCATGTATCACTGCACATTAGTGGAGGTCAGAGGACAACTTTAGGGAGGAGTTGGTTCTTTCCATCTACTGTCTGGGTCCCTGGGACTAGATTTCGGTTGTCAGGCTAATCAGCAAGCACCTTCATCTACTGGGCCATCTTCTCTGACCCAGGTTCTCGAATATTCTACAGGGAGATACTTAAATCTATGGTCAGACAGACAGCTCCCTTCACTTAACAGCTTTTTAAGAAGATGGATATTGTGGGCCTTAGGATCTGCGGAACACAGACAGATGGCTGGTGACACCTGACAGCAGATGTCCAAGGGCCATGGCTGCCTCTAGTTGGGTCCCCAGAACTCAGTTCTGAGAGGAGCAGCAGCAGTCTAGGAACACCTTCTCCTGGTGCTCATGTCAGCCGCAGAGTCCCCGATTTCAGCGGAGGGGTGGGAGGTATGCCGCCGCCGCCGGGTCCCCAGCCCCTCAGGTTGGGGGGGAGGCAGCTTCGGCCGCGTCAGCATCTTTCCCGAGCTCACCTTTTGAAAAAGGAGCCGGCTTTTTGTTGTAAATGGCACTGACACTACAACAAGAAAGTTCATTTCACGAAGATGATTCATTAAGAAATAAAATATTCATGGCTGACAGCTTGAAGGATCGCCATGGAGTTATATTCTAATGCACCTGTCCTCTCTGTCAGGTCCAATGTGGGATGTCATGTCGCCAAAGTTTTATTTAGAAATTGTTTGTCAGAGTGAGCTTTCTAATGTGAATGAAAAATTCATCCCCTCATTAAGAAGATTCTACATGAAATGTCTAGGATTTTCAATGAACGCAGGGACATGAACCAATTACTGTTAAACACTTAAAGAGACAGAGTCCTGAGCTCACTCAGCAAAACCCTTAATTGCACAAGTGTGGAGGGGGAGAAAACCCAACACCTCGGAAGGCAAATGGGAATTGTGATTTGGAAATGTCTTCTCCTTTGTCACGTCTGGAAGACCCTTGTCTTTAAGAAGACTTGGGGGGATTTCAACTGAGCTCTTATATGGGATCTGGACAGGTGTCCCCATGTCTGGCCCTTCTGTGCTGACACACATACCATGAGATAGTCTCTGAGGTGTTCATGAACTTCAACCTTCCAGAGAAAGTGATTAAAATGTTCTGGGAAACTTTTCAGTTGCTCTTAGTAATTTTTTAATATTCCTTTTGTTTTCTTCTTTCTAAATTATACTCTGTTGTCTTTTGTACTATGTACTTCTTATACTTCTTATGTTACTTTCATAGTAGCGTAAATATTAAACAGGTGTCTCCCAGGCAAATGACTTAATGATTCCAAAATGGTTGGAGTTGGGAGACAGGGAAGAAAAGCACAGCAGTGGGTAGTAGACTCAAAGCAGTTCAGAAGGTCTGAGGCGCCTTAAGGGAATTGCTTATGTAATAAAATGGCCTTTTACAGCAGCGACAATGGTCTAGATTCAAATTGAAATTATGTCCTGATAGACAGTCTGGTTCAGCTTACTCTGTGGTAGAAAAATAGTTCATTACTCAAACTTATCACTAGAGTCTCTCTCTCTCTCTCTCTCTCTCTCTCTCTCTCTCTCTCTCTCTCTCTCTCTGTATATATAATTTCTAAAAATTTGAAACTGACAATATGGAGACTGAAACCAACAGACTCCATGGACTATAAGGATTCCATATTGAACTACTTCAAGGAAAAAATTGCTTTGACACCAGAATTGTGTTTCCATCCTTCAAGGCTCTGATGATGCCCTCAAAAAGAAACAAGTGTGGACATACCCTATACCCCATACCTCTTGCAGGTGGAAACCCCGATCTGAATTTCTTTCTTTGTTTAATTAGAGTTGTCTTTGCAGTTTCTCTGCATTTGCTTGATTTTTATTTTTATTGTTTTGAGAGTGTCTTGCATAGCCCAGGTTGGCCTCAAACTTACTATGTAAGCTAGAGTGGCCTTAACCTCCTCATCCTCCCGCCTCTATCTTCTGAGTGCTGGGATGACAGGCATGCGCCACCACACCCAGGTTTCTTTGCATTTATATTTAGATGTAGATATAGATATACATGAAACCTTTTTATCTATCAATCTATCTACATATACATTTCTTCCTTTATATATATATATATATATATATATATATATATATATATAGTGTGTATAATTTCTCACTTTGTGGAATACATCAGATAATATGTATGTATCAGGATCCTAAAATAGTTTTGATGTGAGATGAAATTTCACGCATCAGGCATCTTAAAAAGTATATACAATCCAGATAAGGGATTCTGCACAGAGATATTCAATGACATGTCATTTAAAATGGGAAACCGGGCCAGGGAGATGGCTCAGTGGGAAAGAGCCTGAGTTTGAATCCCTGGCACCATGTAAAAACAAAACACAACACAACAAAATGAAAAGAAGCGCTAGCAGCCTCTCTTGCCTATAAGCTCAGCACTGTGAGGAGGTGGTGAGAAGGGGATTGCGTGAGCTAGCTGCTGTTAGTTTCCCTCCAGGGTTAGTGAGAAACCCCTTTGAAGGGAGTAAGGGAGAGGGTGACAGAGAGGATACCCCATATCCTATTCTTATCTGCATTCATGTATGTTTGTGTATACACCAACACACACACACACACACATTTGAAAACTTACATGTCCAAAAGAAGAGGAGACATTTCTTTGCTAACCCACTATTTAAAATCATATTTAGGGTTTAATCTCACATTTAATGTTGAGTAAATAAACATTGCAGAATTCAGATGGTATTAAATGTATTGGGAGTTTCATGAGAAAAAAATCCATCTTTTAAAGAAAAAGATACATGTTTTAAGTGGGTGTAGGCATATGGGCAATAATTTATTTTCTTATTTTTCTTTTAAAAAAGTTTTTCCATACTCACCCCTAAACATGCATGCAATTAAAAGCCAAGACAAATTCTTGACATTTATATAGCATAGGAAAAAGCTGTCTTTCCCCCCCCCAAACTTATAGTCCTAAGAAAGAAGGGGAAAACTCTCTGATTCTTTTACAAAGTAAATTAAATCAGTACTTACCCCCCCCCCAAAAAAAAGACCCCCTCAACTTCTTCCATTTATGAGATGTATCCAGTTACCTACACAGAAACTATGGGAAGTATTTGTGTAAGTCCTCCACGCTACTAGATTTCAACTTGCTCCAATAAATCAGGCATCCATCTCTGGCCCTCTTGAATTTTGGTTAGTGGAACTCTGCATTGGAAATCGCATCCAATACGTTTTTCACAATCTGCCCATAATTAGTTTCACTGGGAAAACTGCGAAGAAGTATTTTGCTGCTTTTAAATTCATAATTTTGGTTCAAGAGCCCCAGAATAAGATGTTTAGACAGAGTGAAAACTATTTTCTAACAAATCAATATTAATTTCTCTGACTGCTATGGTCTCAGGAGCCAGAAGAGCTCTCGTACTGAGCTGACAGGAAAGATTTTTATCCTGACCAAATGTTATTCAAATATTTATAAGACTGGATAATTTAGTAAAGAAAATACAGATGGAAGGAGGCAAGAGGATTTTTTTTCCATGCTCCTTTCCCATTTAAAAATGAGAAGAACTATAGAAAAAGTATATAGAGCGATTGCTAGCCCCCTGGCCCGGCAGTGAGCTCCTGACAGCTGACGGCTAACACACAGAGATCTCCAGGCATTTTTCTGCTAGTGTGCCCCGGAATTGGGGTGCCATTTCGGTCACAAACACAACAAGTGCTTTACAGTGGAAGAAGCATTCTCGGAGGAGCACGTCAAGAGCTGGGTGTCATGGAGGGGGCCTCAGCAGGGACCAAGTGAAGACTGTAGTTCTGGGTAAGAGTAGCAGAGAAGTGAATCAAAGGCATGGAGGCAAACTCACTTCTTATCCTGAGCTCTCGGAGGGAGTGTGAAATCAGAGCCTTTGCACGTACCTGGAAGCTTGCATTGGGATATGACATATATGTAACAAGATTACAGCATATGTACCTGTCATTAAATGCATCTTTTAAGAGCCACGTGTGGTAGTGCACACTTAGAATCCCAGCACTGGTGAGGCTGAGGGAGGGAGTCATGAGTTTGAGGCCAGTATGGGCTGTACAGTAGGACCTGCACAGCAGGCCAGGGAGGTAGAATTATCAGTTAAATGCTGGCTGCAAAAGCATGGAGGCCTGGGTTTGCTCCTCAGCATCCTCATAAAAACACAGGTGCAGTGGCATGCACTTGTAATGCCAAAGATGGGGAGGTGGAGACAGGAAGGAAGATCCTTAGGGCTTACTGGCCACCCAGCCTAGTCTACTTGGCAAGTTTCAGACTGGTGAGAAACCCTGCCTCATGGGACAAGGTGGACAGCAGTCATTCCTGAGGAATTATACCCGAGGTTGACCTCTGTCCCCCATATACATGTACACACGAGTGCACTTACAGACACGTGAACAGGAAACAGCATAGGAGCCTATGACAGTGACTTCCTGCCCCATCCAATCTCAGCCCTAGCTAACATTAGGACCATTAGTAAGCTCCTCTTAGTCAACACTATGTAGGAAGCACCTTTGTCCTTGCCAAGTCCAGACCACAATGGAGAGACTGAGTCACGCTGCTGGTTCAGTTATTGGATTTCTTTTTGCTCTCTTGCGTGCATTCTGTCTCAGCACAGACTTGGGAGTGGGATTGCTAGGGGGCCAGATCTGTTTCAGGACCTCAGGATCGTTATGGTATTGGCAAGTCTTCCAGTTGACAGTATTCCTTTAAGCAATCTGTTTTAGGATACTTTTCATTTTACAGGCACTCTCAATGTGTTTGTTGAATGAATATTTAATTGTCTAATCCAAGTGGTGTATTAAATGTTGATTCTTTGAGTTTCACTTTTAAAAAAAAAAGTCTTAATTAAAACCTATTAATCAGTTTTCTAAAAGTTCTGACCTCCAATAAAAACCTGACTAAATGAGATGGCACCAGTTTTTAGATTTTACTAGCAAGCAGTGACTATGTAGGTAAACTTTTCTAAGAAACTTCAAGGAAGCAGGGTATGGTGGCTCAAACTTGCAATCCCAGTACTTAAGGAGGCTGAGACAGGAGGAACACTGTGAGTTGGAGACTAGCCTGGGTTACATAGCAAGTTTCAGGGTAGCCTGGGCTACAGAGTAAGACTGTCTCCAAAATAACAATAACACAATAATAAAGTGAATCTCTGGTGATTAAAGAGGAACCTCTCAATGAGAATCTGTTTTGGAACAAAGAAAAATGGGTTGTTAGGTTTTAGTGAGGGAAGGAGGAAAGAGAAGAAGAGGAGGGGAGGGGGAGAGAGGACAGGGAGCAGGAGACAGTGAATGGAACCATCCTCAGACAAGATACTTATCAGTCTTCAAAGGCAGTATAGCAAGGGTCTGAAGGAGTTTCAGCCCTTGATCTAGAGGAAGCAGGCTCAGTTAACGTGGGGCCTGTGCTAGGTGACAGAGGTGAGAGAGCAGGGCACACGTGATTTAGGCTACATGACAGGCCTCAATCTTTTCCAGGGTAGGGGTGTGGGGCTTAGCCGATGTGTGACCCACACGCTGTGACAGTAGTCAGGCTGGGTGTGCTCTTGCCGGGCTCTTGCCCTGGCTGCAAAGGGTCTGGTTACCTGGAGGGCCGGGGTTCTCAAACAGCACTCTGAATCATGAACTGATCCCACATAAGATCATGTTGAGAGAGCAAATTGTCTGCCCACTAAATATATCAACTTCTTTGAGCTCACTCTGTCCCGATGGTGATATTGTCAAAAAAAGAAAAGAAAAAAAAAAAAAAAGCCGCTCACACGTCCACGGACTCTCAAATGGACCGGCCGTCCAGGAGAACATCAGCAAGTCAGACAAGTGAATTCCCCTGCCTATAATAAATAAGCAGAGGGACTGAGGAAGGGCATGCTGGCTGGATGCCAAGTTGTGGAAACCTGCCTATCCACCTTCAAAATCATGCAAGATTGCAGTTTGTTTAATGTTCATCTTATGTGCTTAATTACCAATAGCGCTTGACTAATTATTTCTTGTTTTGTAGACGATTTAAACAGAGCTGGGGAAGCGGCTCCACACTTTGGTAGCGCAGGTGAGGATTTGTAACTCATTTTTGTAATCGCATAATTCCCGGAGGGCTTCATTACAAACTCGAAAGAAAACAGTGTGCTCAAAGCAGGTGACAGTCTCATTTCCACAGGTACGGGGCATGCGGGGGGGGGGGGGGGGTGCACAAGCATTAGAGTGAAGTGATGGGAAGTAAAGTAAAAAATAGCCTTTAGATGTTTCCGACCATGTAAGGTGTTTTCATGTTAATAGGAAGAAAAGTGCGAAGACAGCAGAGTCACCGGGATTCGGAACTGGCGTTTCTTCCGATGCCTGACTGGATCTAATGTCCCTGCAAGATGAGAAAGTAAGCCACAAAATAGACCCTGGCTTTCTTCCTCCCACATGTAATTCTGGGTGAAGTGTAGACAGTACCTTCAGGACCATTTCTTTTTTTTTTTATCCTTTAACCAAACGTACTTTCATTTTTTGTTATGTATGAGCATGCATGTGTGTGTGTGTGTGTGTGTGTGTATGCATCGAGCATGTATGAATAGGTCCATGTGCACGTGTGTATATATGCATGTGAATGGCAGAGGTCGTCCTGGATTTTGCTCCTTAGGAGCCCCCACCTTAATTTTGAGACAGGGCTTCTCACTGGCCTGCAACTGGCATGAGGCTAGCCTAGCCCAGCTGGCCTGTGAACCCTAGAGGTCTGCCTGTCTATGCCTCCCCAGCTGCTGGGATTTCCAAGCATGCTTATCACAGATAGCTTTTTAAAGTGAGTTCTGGGGATCAAACTCGGGTCTTCTTGCTTATGCAGCAAGCATTTTAGCAACTAAGTCACCTCTCCAGCCTCCTACAATTACTTTTAAATATAAACTTGGCCAGCTCTAACCAGTCTGCTCTCCCCAGACTTCCCAATGTTTAGAAAAAGCTAAGGCTTAAACTTCAAAGTCATACAAGAGTCTATGAAAAATTCTTGAGGCTTGTTGTTAGGTACAATGATGCTACCTCTTTGATGAAAATTAGTAGCCAAGCATGGTTATGTGTGCTTGTAATCTCAGTACGCAAGAAGCAGAGACAGGGGTGTCAAAATAAGTTTGAGACCAACTATATAGTGAGTTCCAAGGAGACATAGTAAAACCCAGTCCTCCCCTTACCCCAAAACAAAGCAAACACAAGACAAAGCTGAGCTCAATTGCAGCTGATTCTATGTCCATGGTGGATGGAGATGTCTGGAGATGTGGGGAAATCTTGATAAAGCAGGTGCGTAGATTTTGCCTTTAAATCCTGAACAAATGCATGGAGAATGGGAAACGTTTGAAACGACAGCAAGCACCATCTTCCTTTTATATTGGCATTGTGGAAGGAGCCGTCATCTATTACAGATGTGCTGGGTCTCAAAGTAAGCTACACATACTCCGTGTGGTGTATAATAACAAAATGTTCCTCACTGGCTCATGCATTTGAACATCTTGTCCCCGACAGATAAGGTAGTGAGGGGTTGTGGTGGTTTGAATGAAAATGGCCCCCATAGGCTCATAGGGGGTGGCACTATGAGAAGATCTGGTCTTACAGTAGGTGTGGGCTTGTTTGAAGAAGTGTTGTCACTGAAGGTGGGCTTTGAGGTTTCAAATGCTCAAGCCAGGCCCAGTGTCTATCTTTCTTCCTGCTTCCTGACTATGCTTACATAGAACTCTCAGCTCCTTCTCCAGCACCATCTCTGCCTGCATGCCTCCATGTTTCCTGCCATGATGATAATGAACTAAACTTCCAAAGAGTAAACCAGGCCCAATTAAATGTTTTCATTTGTAAGAGTTGTTGTGGTCATGGTGTCTCTTCACACAAATGGGATCATGGAAGACAGTGGTGCTGAGTTTGATTTGAACTGTGGGGTCCCAGGTCAAAAGGTTGCAGAGGAGAAGAATATTAGTATGTGGTCTAGAGATTGTTCTTACGATATTTGGCAAAGAATATGGTTGCTTTTTGCCCTTACTTGTCCAGATAGTCTTCCTGAGGCAAAATTGAGACATGGGGTTCAGCTAGCAGAAAAGAGTTGCTATGGGGTAGACCTTGAAAGTGGTCTTTGCTTCTGCTTCTGCCCCAAGAGCTCTGCCTCCCAACCCACCATGATGTGAATAAGCCATGCCTCCAGCTGCCACCACCATGGATGAAGGTGCCAGCTGCCATGCCTTCCCAGTCATGATGAACAGATACCATCTGAAACTGTGAGCCAAAATAAGTGTTTCTCCCCTTAAATTGTCTCTGTAGAGTATTTTGTAACAGCTATGAGAAGAGTAACTAATACAGTTCACGTGATCATGAAAACCTGACCAATGGACAAGCAAGCCCCTTTTCTGAGGCTTGAAACTTCAGTCCATGACCTTGAAGCCTATATTCTTTACACTCAATCTCCCATTTTCCTCCTTGGATTCCTTCCCACCACACACAATACTGAGGGTCATAAAAGTTCTACGTTGCATTTGTAACACAGTTGGAGTTGGGAGCCAGCCTGCTGAGCCTTGGAAGCAAGCAGGACAGAGGGGAAGTTAAGAAAAGAACTGAGAACATTTATGGAACTCTCTGTGGCTCTGGGTCTCATCCACAGTTTAACTTTCCAACACTACTGCGACACTACTGCCCTAAGGAAGGTCAGCTGCCCAAGAGACCAGTCAGTGATAGTCAAATCTCCAAGGGTACTTTTCATGCCAGTATAATATATGCTAAGAGATGCAAAAACCAGAAGGAGTCTGTGGCCATAGTAACCATATGCGCTGGGTCTTATCCAATCTCAGAAGCTCAGACTAGTTGTGCCTGGTTAATACTTGGATAGGTGAGGTGCAGATGAGCCTTGTCTGTAGGACTTTCATCTCTGATGACAGGTCCAAGGGAGAACAGAGTGTTGGGAAACAATCAGCTCTAAATTCATTCAGTATCTATGATACAGATAGAGACCACGGTACATGTGGTGGTTTGAATGAGAATGGTCCCCTGTGGGCTCATATGTTTGAATACCTGGTCTCCAGTTAGAACTGTTTGGGAAGGATTGAGAGGTGTGGCCCTGTTAGAGGAGGTGAGTTACTAGGTGGGGGATTTGAGCTTTCAAAAGACTAATGCCATCCCCAGTGTATGCTCCACTCTGCTTCCTGCTTATGGATCAAGATGTGAGCTCTCAGCTGTTTCTGCCACCATACCTTCACTGCCCAGCATGGGTTCTAACCTTCTGAGACTGCAAGCCCAAGCAAGCCCTTTATTTCATGTTACCCTGTTCATGGTGTTTTGTCAGAGCAATAGAAAAGTAACTAATACCGTAAATTACTTGCTTGTCTTGCTGCACCAAACCCCTAACAGAAGCATCTTAAGGAAGAGGGGTTTACTTTGGCTCATGGTGTGAGGATGCTGTCCATCATGATGAGGAAAGCATGGCAGCAGGAGTGTGAGGCAGCTGGCTGGTCACACTGTGTCTACAGTCAGGCAGTAGAGATGAACGCTGGTGCTCAGCTCACTTTTCCCCTTTTATTCAGTCCAGGATCCCAGATTTGGGATGTTGCCACCTGCATTTAGGGTGGCCTTCCCATTTTAGTTAATCCAATCTAGAAGCCTCCTTACAGATGTGCCTAGAGGTTTGTATCCTGAGGGATTCTAGAGCCTGTCATGCTGGCAGTCAACAATAACAGTCATGGGGGGAATCTGGATTTGAACAGTCAATAGTAACAGTCATAGGGGGATCTGGATTTAAGCACAGCTAGTTTCAAATCCCCTTATCCAGTTCCTTATCTAAAACCCTGAGTAAGTCAGTCCATGTTGGGGGGCTGTTTTGCTAAAGTATAAAATGCACTAAATACTGTGTGGCTACTTGGCAGAGTAGGGGACAGGATATATCTGTGACCTCTTCTAGAGTCACCCACTCAGTAAGTGTTTATTGTCTCCCATGTGCTGGAAAAGATAACATTTTTAAAAATATTTAAAAATCTGCACTCTTAGGATTTTTTTATTCTTTGGAGTGAAGGAACAAACAAAACCTCATGTACATCCCTGAGCACACCTGTATGGTCAGAGCACGATGTAGTAAGTGCCTCAAGAAGAGGGCGTGAGGGTCGTGGGTGTAGGCTAGTGGGTCAGTGGAGAAGACAGGCTCCCAGAGAAAGAGACATGCAAGCAAGGCCCTGGGCTGGAGAGGGCTAGTCCATGGGCCCATGAGAGAAGCACATTCCAGGAAAAGGGAAAAGCAGAGACACAGCCATGGGAACAGGGGCACAACTGGGTGTCTGAGGAATGGCAAAAATAGAAGGAGAGAAGAGAATAGATGGAGAAGAGGCAGAGAGAAGAGGCAGGTGGGCCAGAAGAGGTAGGCAGGTAAGAGGAAAAGGCAGGTCAGAAAGGGGAGGCACACAGGCCAGAGGAATGAAGCAGGTAGACCAGATGGAGGAAGCAGACAGGCCAGAGGAACAAACAAGCAGGTCAGGGGGAGGAGGCACACAGGCCTGAGGGCAGAAGCAGGCAGTCAGAGAGAGGAGGCAGGCAGGTCAGACAGGGAAGGTCTCCTATCCTATGATATAGATTTTGCCTTTTACTCAGGCTGAAATAGGATACAGTGAACAAAGTCCTAGACTGATGAAGCCTAGCTAACGTTCTTGGCTTTCCCACTCACCTGTATAACAGAAGAAGCAAGGGAATGTCTAAATGCAAGACCGGCTTCCTTGCTCAGGTGAGCCTGTGACTCAGTTCTGAGAGGGCTTTCAAGGAAAAGCGTTTTCTTCAGAAGAGGCTTTTAAATGTTCTGGGGGCTCTTTGGAGCAGCAGAGCTAGGAAGTACTTAACATAACAGGCACAGTAAGAAGACCATAGGAGGACTTTCACATTCTCATTCCTAGAGCCTTCATTTTAAGGAGGGATGCTGCCTCTCCTGTAGGAATGCAGACTGTTATCTTATTTCATGCCCCAAACTAGAAAGTGCATTCCACTGGGTCTGCTAAGCCCTTAAGATGAAAATATCTGTTTGAGCACAGCGTAATAGATGAGGTGTTTAAGGCATTTTTTCCCTTATATTTTTTGGTTAATCTTCTTTTAGTTAATTTTCGGAGATAAAATCCAGTTATAAATAACCTGGGGGTACCTTAACTGGGATTCTGAGAATGGCAAATCTTTAACAGCCAGGATTTCTGCTTTTTAGAGATCTCTGGAGGAAGCGGTACTTTGAAAATTATCTAAAGCAGAGTAAGTAGAGAACATTAACAAATTAAAGAGCGAGGGAGAGAGAGAGAAGAAAGGGGCCAATGAGAAAGCTCCTTTGACATTCACAAGGTAGCAGATCTTACCCTTGAAACTCCTTTAGGAAAAAAAAAAAGTCAAACATTCAAAATCTATTTGCTGATTACAGTGGAGAATTGGCAGGTTTCTGTCATGGGAAGGTACAGGGAAACTCATCCTTTTTACAAAAGGGAAGCAGATATGGATCCAGACAGGAGCCAGAGTGCAGGAGAACAGAGCATCCATCGCTGGAGAGAGCCATTACCCTGTCTGAAGGACCAAGGGACTAACGTTAAAATAAGAAGTTTTGGCTCTGCTTTTAAAGGAAGGAAAGAAAACCTGTATGCCTTCTCTGTGCACAACATAAAGTAAAATTTATAAAAAAAAAAAAAAAAAAAAAAAAAAAAAAAAGGACTGCAAGGAGGCCATCTAAGGTCGGCATGTAATCTACCTGAAATACAAACGTTTCCTCAGCCCAGAGATGGACTGTGGGCTGCTATCCACCAGGGTGTCTCTGTTACCACTCCGTCTGTTCATGAAAATAAAACAAGGTGGGAGACATAGAGAGGGTATCCCTCTGAACAACAACAACACAACACAACACAACACAAAATAAAATAAAACAAACAAACAAAAAACCCTGCAGGATTCCACAAGAAAACTGATTCTTCCTAGGTGCTCACAGGGTAAGGAGCATGGGGGAGGGGAGGTCACCACCAAGGTCTGTAAAGCTGTCAGAGTATAGGAAATCTACCTTCCCATTTGTGGTGCGAGTGTGTGTGTGTGTGTGCGCGCGAGCGTGCGCGCGCGCATATGGAAATCAGAAGACAACCCCAGTTGCTGTTTCTCAGGCACCTTCTGTTGAGTACACAGCCTCTCATTAGCCAGGGCTCTCACCAAGCACATTGGACTACCTCACCTGTGAGCTCCAAGGATCTGCCTCCCATTCACCCTGGCTGAGATTACTTCTGTATGCTACCATAACTCTTTTTTTTTTTTAATTAACTTGGGTCATGGGAATCCAGGCTGCTGAAGGCCTTAAGCTTGCAAGGTAAAGCTCTGGAGTCATTTCCCAAACTCAGGGAATTCCTATTTTTAAAAAAGTGAGACCTGGGGCTAGGGAGTTGGCTAGATGGTTAAGAGCACTTCCTGCTCTTCCACTGGATCTGAGTTCAGTTCTCAGCACTCACATCAAGTGGCTCACAGCTGCCTGTGACTCCAACTCCAGGGGATCCAGTGTTCTCCTCTGGCCTCCATAGGCACCCATATATACAAGCACATACCTCCATATAGGCACACACGTCTGTGTAATAAAAATTAAACAATTTTTAAAAAGTGAGTCCAGGGGCTGAAAAGAATGCTCAGAAATCCTTTACCATTAACAGCATCAAGCACCCCCAGCCCTTAGCCAGGCACTGTAGTTGGCAGAAAGCCAGTGATGGCTTAGACACGGAGGGACTTCAAGTGACACAGGTGGAATCAGCAAAATGGGGAACTAGTTCCGGAAGGGTGGTGCTCATTCCTTCTCTGGGTCAGCTCTCCTCATCAACCAGATGGTGATGCCTTAGGTTCCAGCTCCGCAGTTACATGCCCACCCTAGTGTGCCCTTCTCCACAGGGACCCTTCACTGTGGTGGAAAATCGCACATTTGTTGTAGTAGACTGCAGTTAATTGGGTTCCTCATTCTGGAGGCTGGCACATGCAGATGGCATGGTGCTGGTCTCCTGGAGAGGGGGCATAAGGCTGGCTGCCTTACACTGTGGCAAGACAGCAGCAATGAAAAGGCCATAGGAGAGGCAGACGGGTGCCGTGTGTTTGGGACGGTCCGACTTTGTAGTGCTGATGGTTAATCTGATGGTCGGCTTGGCTGGCCCTGGAATCACAAGCCTTCAGACACGTCTTTGAGGGAATTTCTAAGCTAAGTGAACTGAGGTGGGAAGAGCAACCCTAAATGTGGGCAACATCATTCCTCAGACTGCTGTCCTGGACTGAACAAAAAAGGAGAAAGTGAGCTGAGCACCAGCATTCCTTACTCACTTCCTGACTGCTGATGCAATGTGACTGTATCTCTTAGACTGCGAGCCAAGATTAACCCTTCTTCCATCACATTTCTTTGTCAATGTTCTATCACAGTGACAAGAGAAGAACCTTGTGACAACACTTCTCTTGAGAGATCTGATCTTGTCACACAAGACCCAAGCCACTCCTAAGAGGTAGCATGAATCCACTCATGAGGGTGGAGTACGACCTCCTTATAGTTCCCAGTTCTTACAGGGACCACCTTAGCACTGCCACAGTGCAAATCAAGTTTTCATATCATGAAACTGTGGGGGACAAAATGCATTCAAACCACAGCCCTACTCGAGATTCCTACGGCCAGAGCAACCAGCCTGGCAAATAAGAAGTACTAAGGATTCTATCTATCTATCTATCTATCTATCTATCTATCTATCTATCTATCTATCTATCTACCTACCTATCTATCATGTCAATCTATCACCTATTTATCAATGACCTATCTATCATCTATCAACCAATCTATCATCTATATAATTAATCATCTATCAATCAATCAGTCATCTATCTATTTTTGAGGCAGAACCACATGTAGTCCAAACTCTCCTGGAACCACCTCTGATCCTTCTGCCTTCACCTCCCAGAGGCTGTGATTACAGATCTGCACCATCACATCCAAGTACTGTGTACTGTGGCTGATACCAAGGCTTTGTGCAGGCTAAGTGAACACTCTACCAACTGAACGACGTTGCCAGCCTTGTTTATTGTCACTTTTGAGATGAGGTCTTGACATATTGCTCACACTAGTCACAAATTCCTAGAGTAAGTGATTCTCTTGCCTCAGCCTCCTGGACAGCTGGGAGGCATTTGAACAAATGGATAGCACACAGGCTGAGTTCTAAAGGACAGGCGTACATGCTTTCCTAAGACTTCTGCTGGGGAGAAGCATTTGTGCCACTGTTAGAAAGGAAATCAGCACCAGGAGGCAATGAACTTGAAGGGTGATGACAGCAGCTCTGGGAAACAGGAGCCCATCAGTTTTGATTCTGAGTAGAGTCTGGGTCGGGGGATAACCAGTAATGTTTTCATCTTTATGGAAAACAGATTTTCAAGCTTTTTATGGCAGTGTACAGTACATGCAGACAGACACACACATAATAAGCACATATGTCAGAGTTTTCACAAACTGCATATTCACAGGCAGCCACCAGCTTTGTGAACAGAAGGGGACTGTCATTTGAAGGGGGCTTGTGTCTACAGTTAATAGAGACACTAAAGTGACCACCAATGTGGAGAGTAGCTCGGACATCCATTGAAGACAGTGTGCACACAGTAACAGCTCCAAGCAAATGTGTAGTGTGGGGAAAAGGATGAGGAGAGGAAACTGAGCACCTATGGGATACTTGCCAGGTATCATATGGTGTTTTTGCAAACATGCTTTCCTTCCTTTTTCTTTCTTTTCTTATGACTTGGATTATTCAAAGTTTATTTTACATATATTTATTTAGTTATTATGTGTGTTTCTCTCTGTCTCTCTCTGTCTCTGTCTCTCTGTCTCTGTCTCTCTCTCTCTCTTCTCTCTCTCTCTCTCTCTTTCTGTGTGTGTGTGTGTGTGTGTGTGTGTGTGTGTGTGTGTGTGTGTGTGTGTGTGTGTGTTAACCTGTCTCAGTATACCTATGGAGGTCAGAGGATAACTTGCCATAGTCAGTTCTCTACCTTACCACATGGATTCTGGTTCTGGCCATCAAATTCAGATCATCAGCTTTGGCCACAAACATTACTAGAGCTGAGCCATCTTGCTGGTCCTTGCCTTCTTTTCTCTTTCATAGAGGACATGGAGGTGGAGAGAGGTCCAGGCCAGGTCCAGATGCACTATAGTTCTTCATTCTCCATACTAACTCACTTCATTGCCTTTAAACCTGGCATATGCCTTTAATCTCTTCTTTAAAATACTGATGGGTAATTTCCTATTGGTGATATTAATAACAGGATTGAATATCCAATTTCATATTGTGCTAATTGAGCTGGGAAGACTTACCTGAAATGTGGGCAGGACCATTACACAGAACAACCTGCTCACAGCAGAATCCTTAAAACTTGCCTCCTGGTCCCTTTCCTGGTCAGTCTCAGTTTGGGGCTCAGTTGGAGACATCCACAGGTAAATTCCTTTCTGTTACCTCTGGCTTCTCAGACTGGCTTTGGACCAGAGGCAGAGGTACTAGTAGCCATGGGATTCAGGCTTGATGGGCATCCAATACTGTGCCAGCTGTGTGTAGCCTGCCCCGCCCCCACACACCCTGGACCTTCATAAACATAACAATCATTTAATCCAGGCATCAGGCTCAAGTTCACCCTGCTCCCGCCTCCTGCCACTGTGACATGGTTATTCAAGAGGTTCAGTGGTGTATCCAGGTTACAAGGACAAGGACAAAGACATGGAGGGGAGGGGGATTCTGTCTCTCCCAGTTTTGTGACAGTAGCTGAGGTTATTATTCCTGACTACCTCATTAAAAGAAATGAAAAAGCCTCAGGAATGTTGAGAATGGTTACATTCTGTGTTGAATGCCATTGGTTTATTTATTTGATATTCAACAAATATTGACCGAATTCCTTCTATGTGCAACCACATGTAGTGCTTTTAAAAAAATAGCAGTACCTTGAAATTAATTTCTCTAAAGGAATTAATCCTAACCAGGAGTCTCTGGGAGCTGGGTGGAGATAGGCCAATATCCCAAGTATTCATCTTGAATGGGTAGAGAGTTTCCTATTTAAAAACACCAATCAGACGGTGAGAGTAAGGAGGGAGAGGAGGAGAGAAGAGGGGGAATATGTCATATTAAACAGATCGGGTTCATTTAAAACATACAGAGATAATATACACAGAAAAATAAAGACAGAACCATGAAACGGGGGCCACTGTGGCAGTTCTGACCATCACCATAAGAGCTGGTGACTCAAGCTCAGACCTCTCTCTGTCTGCCCATCTGTTAAATGGAAGGTTAGAGGGTTTTTCCCACCCTGGGCCTCTGGGCATCTAAACTTTGAAACACTTTAAGACTCTGTGTTTGTTTTTTGTTTGTTTCCAGACAGGGTTTCTCTGTGTAGCTTTGGTGCCTGTCCTGGATCTCGCTCTGAAAACGAGGCTGGCCTCGAACTCACAGAGATCCACCTGGCTCTGCCTCACGAGTGCTGGGATTAAAGGTGTGCACCACTACTGCTCAGCAGAACACTTACGACTCTTTGAACAGAGAGTCATAGTATGTGTCTGTGTATTTAGTGGAAAAGAAAGTAGGTCGTTGCCATCAAACCAAAGGAAAAGCAGATGCCTGAATGGAAAGGGAAGGCTCCTTAGGGTCCTCCCACCTTCCTTGTGGTCAAGAAATGGAAGGACTACCCCTTCTGTTGGGTGTTGAAGCCATGCCTTATTAAAGCATTACATCTGGACAGGTGACAGACATTTGGGCTACAGACTTACAGTTGAAGTAAGAGGTTGCCCACCCCCCCAAGACTTAAAGACTGGCCAGTGAGGAGACAAACTCATGCACTTGGCTTTCAAAACCAATACGCCCAAATGAGCAGATTCATGGGGCTGTGACATCAGCGAGAAGCAGCATGTTCTCCAGTGCTGCCAGCCCCTCACGCCATGAGTAGTCAGATGGAAATGAGCACGTGCAGTGCACCCCCAGCAAGCAGCTCTGATCTCCTGCAAGCCCTAAGAGGGTATCTAGAGGCAATTCCTATTGACAAAGACACAGAAATGTACACACCAGGAGCAAGCACTCACACTCATCCATTCAGAGTCGGGGGCAGTACAGGTAGGTCATCACTCTGCAGTTGCTCAAAAATGGGGTAGGAGATGGGGCGGTGTGGGGGTGCTGGTTGAGAAAGTGCTTGCCATGCAAGCATGAGGACCTGTGTTCAATCCCCACAAAACTTGTGTTTAAAAAAAAAAAATTAAGAGCTGAGCGTGATGGTACTAACTTGCAATCTCTGTGTGGGGGAGATGAAGACAGGTGGATGTCTATGGCTTGGTAGTCAGGGAGATTCAGTCTCAAAACCTAGGTGATGGCACCTGAGGAATGGCCACTTACGTTGTCCTCTGACCTCCATATGCAGGCACACACACGTGCATGCATCTTGATACATACGTGCACCCACACACATGCACAAACAACCTTTCTTGGGAGGACAGGTAGCCTTGGTTCATTTCCATCACACCACTCCAATCAGGCATCTATAGTGGCCAGATCTGAATCACAGAATCAGCAGGGTCCTGTTAAATGTAATTGGTCCTGGCT
The DNA here is from genome assembly GCF_004664715.2 of Peromyscus leucopus. Lineage (NCBI taxonomy): Eukaryota > Metazoa > Chordata > Mammalia > Rodentia > Cricetidae > Peromyscus > Peromyscus leucopus. The sequence continues at coordinate 117,519,153 of NC_051067.1, read as the reverse complement.
GGGCCAGGGGAATGGAAAGTATGTGCTTACCAGATTTAAACTTTCATAAGCCTGTGGGAAAACACTGTAAGCCAAGATGACTGGCAGCCTGGATATTTGGGTAAGTAGGCACAAACTGGAAGCTCTTCTACCTTGGGAGTCTTTACTCCTAGCAGGTACCTGAGAGAAATCAGTGTTCCCCCAGAAGGTGGAAGAGCCTGGGCCCCATCTACCCATAGCATTTGTAAGACTCCAGTAAGATAGCTAATGGTTAGGTAAAATGTATATGTAGCTTTAATTATCTACACTAGTGTATAGATAATTCAAGTATAATTACATATTAGTGCATGGATAATTATGTCCTGAACTAATGTCATCTATACCAAAGGCAAATAAATAAACATTTTCACATGGGTTACCTCCAACTGAGGGCTTGTGGGTCACATTTTATTTTCTTCCTTTAAATAACTTAGTTTTAGGGCCAGAAAGATGACTCAGCTGGTAACGGTAAATACAGCCAAGTCAGATGAACTGAGCTCAATCCCTGGGACCTATTTGGTGGAAGGAGGTAACCAACTCTTATAAGTGGTCCTCTGACCTCCACACTAGTGCTATGGCGTGTGCATTCCAATAGATAGATAGATAGATAGTTGATTGATAGATGATAGATGATAGATAGATAGATAGATAGATAGATAGATAGATAGATAGATAGATAGATAGACAGATAGGCAGACAGGCAGGTAGGCAGATGCTAAATGGTTCAATAGGTAAAGTTGCTTGCCACCTGGCCTGACAAGCTGAGTCTGATCACCAACCCACATAGTAGAAGGAGAGACCCAGCCATCTCTGACCTCCACACACATCCCATGGTACATTTGCACCTACAAACAGAGACACATATATAAAACAAGTATTTCTTAGATGCTGTATTTTCCTGACTTTTTACAAACCACACATGTGACCGCATGCTTCAGTGTCCAAGTCCATGTTTCTTGAGGTCACTAAGCATGCTAGAGAGCCAGGAGAGAAGTGGGCTCCATAAGCTACAGTTTCTGACTCCATCCACACAGACGCCTGCTTGCTGCTATTTGAAGCTGCGGTGAGTGAACTTCAGGTGTGCATAATATGCCAATCTGAGCTCACAGTTGGGACAGTGTGAAGTCAGAGCTTCCGGGTAAAGCACCAACATTAGAGCCTCTTGACTTTAACATTTCTGTAGTCAGTGGCTAGGGGACAGACGTGAATCCTTAGTCCAGAGAAAGACTTCACTCCCTCATCTGGATAGGCCTCTGAATGCAGTCCTTAACTGACCTGCCTAGTTGAAGAAAACCACACAGGGCAATGAGGCAGATATGGTCTTATCCCAAGACAAGAGACAGCCCACTCCCACTTCCCTGGAGGGCTCCTGGCTGGGACTACTCACCAATGCCCTTGATCTGCACAACCAGCCATTTACTTGGGAAAATAATAGGTACATGGAAGCCAGGGCAACAGAAACATCTCCACGTACAGATCAGTCACAAAGGGATGCACGGGTGGCCTGGTGGCCCTGAACACTTAAGTGATTTTGTTCCCTCTTCCAATTTCCTGTGGTACATTAACTTTTATTGATAGCTCATAGCTTCAACAACTGGTCTTGATTTTACTAACCTGAAGGGCAGAGGGATGAGAGGCACCCACACAGCCAAGGTGCTAGAGAAACACAGCGTCTTGTCAGCCCCTGTTTTTTCTCCCCTGCTACAGCTTTTCTTTAATGAGGAAGGCACAATAATTGCAAGTTAATCATGTCTCTGGCCCCCAAAGGGAGGAAGGGAGGGAGGAACGGCCTTTTGGAATCTGCCTGCAGTTGCCTGCAGGAGGCCCTAAAAGGAGCAGTGAGGCATTTGTGGAATTGCAAGCTCTGATTTATGTCATGGCTGGGGAGAGTGGCAGCAGGATTGTGGGTATTTCCCTAACACAAGTATTAAACAAAAATTAAGTCAGGAGATAAATGAGAAATCTATGTAATGGAAGACAGTAAGATCAATTTTTGCTTTGCGGGGAGAACTGAATACTTCCAGCTAGAATGAGCTTGTGCATGTATGTCTGTGCATGTTGTATTCGTCTATGAGAATGCATGTGTGTGGGTGCAGATGTGTGCAGGTGCATGTGTGGGGTGTGTGTGTGTGTGTGTGTGTGTGTGTGTGTGTGTGTGTGTGTGGTGTAAGCATGTAGAGACCAGAGGACAAATTTGGGTGTTTATTCCTCAGGTACTGTCTACCTTTTTTATGATGATTTATTATTTTTCAGATAGGATGTTCCATTGCCTGGAACTCACCCAGCACTGTGGGCTGGCTGGCCAGTGAGCCTCAGGGATTCACCTGGCTCCACTTTTGCAATGCTGTGATCACACTGATGCACCACATCTGTTTTTTCCCCATGTTTTCTGGGGACCAAACTCAGGGCCCTGTGCTTTCAAGGCAAGTGTGTTATCTACTCCCCTGGCTCTAGAATTTGTATTTGGAGCAGTCCCCTGTGTTTTTCATTCATTGATTCTATGAATGGTAAACACTGCCTTTGGTCCTTTGTAGGATGTTTTCACATTTGAGCTTCTTAACAAACCATTGCTTTAAAGGGGGAAAACTCATGGTATGATTTGCTGAGCACGTTTAATGGGCAAGGCTCAGTTCTTCTCCCTTGCTCCAGTTTCCTTTCTGTTGCTATGATAAAATACCCTGGCGAATGACGACTTAGAGGATAAAGGGATTTGTTTCAGCTTCCTGTTCTGGGTTACAGTTCATCCAAGCTGGGAAGTTACAGGCAGGAGTTTGAAGCAACTGGTTACACCCACAGAGTAGAGAGAGAACGCATATATGCTCGAATGTTTGTGCTCAGCCTTATTCTCCACTCTTAAAGAGTTCAGGACCTTCGGCCTAGGGAATGGTGTTGCCCTCAGTGGGCTGGGTCTTCCCACATCAGCTAACTCAATGAAGACAGTCTTCCAACAATATGCCCATAGACCAACCCAAAGTAGAGACTCCCTCATTGAGACTTTCTGGGATGGTAATTCTTAGGTTATCTCAAGCTGACAATTAAAGGTAACAAACATCATGCTTAATCCATCATCCCTTGATTTATGTTCACAACTATTTTGGGAAATAGAGATTTGTCTTGCCACTGTGTGGCAGAGGGAATTGAGGAATGGGAAGCATTTATAAATTGCCTGAGTTTCACTGGGGTAGAGATGGGGGACATCTCGAATGTGTTCCATAGTCACCTGGGCTGAGAGAATACAAAGACCTAGCCATGGTGTTGGTTCCTATTTTCTCTTTACTCCAAGCTCTTTTAAAAAGAGCCATTTAGTAAGGGTATTGTGAGCTATTTTATATCAGTTTTGGGGATGGCAAGGAATAAAATTTAGAAAAAGAAAAACAGAAATAGAAAAAGACTGACAGCCAAGAGAATACCTATTTTGTCCTAAACTTCATCCCCAAAGGTCTGCTCATCATCAACATATACATAATATCCCCAGCAAGTTTAAGGTTTAAAGTGCTTGGGCCAGCAAGATGACTCTGAAGGTAAAGGTGCTTGCCATGCCAGTAAGCCTAATGAACCGAGTTCATGCCTTAGAATCCAAATGATGAAAGTAGAGAATCTATTCCCCAAAGCTGTCCTCTGACTTCCACAGACATGCTTACGCACATACTCACCCACCTATCCATCACCTCCACACACCAAAACAACTCCCCAAAGCTGTCTTCTGATTTCCACAGACATGCTTAGGCATGTACTCTCCCACTTACCCACCACACACACACACCAAAACAACTCTCCAAAGCTGTTCTCTGACTTCCACAGACATGCTTAGGCATGTACTCACCCACTTACCCATCACCCACACACACCAAATCAACTCTCCAAAGCTGTCCTCTGACTTCCATGAACATGCTTTCGCATGTACTCACCCACCTACCCACCACCCACACACACCAAAACAACAATAACCAAAACCCAAGACATACTTAAAATTTTAGGGTGCTATGAGCTGGGCACATAGCTCAGTAGGGAAAGCTCTCAATAAGCAAGGCTGAGCACCTGAATCTGATTGCCAGCACCCAAGTCAGAAAGCTGAGGAGGACGCACCTATAATTCCAGTGCAGGGGAGGCAGAGACAAAGAGTCCTTGGCCAGCCAGTCTCATCAAGGTCAGTGAGAGACCCTGCCTTAAAAAAGTTAAGTGGAGAGTGATTGAGGAAGACACACAGCATCAACCTCTGGCCTCCATTTGCTTGTGCACATGAAGGAACACACACACACACACACACACACACACACACACACACACACACACACACACACACAGTCCTTAGAGTACTTATTGATTATTCTAACTTAGTTTTAGGAGTCTGCAATAGACATCCATCCAGAAGGCTTTATTTTTAATTAACCCAAGGCTGGGGATTTTCCAGTGGGACAAAGGACCCTGTGCTCATGGAACTCTCAGAGTCATATGGGAACTCAATAATCAGGACAGAATTCTACATTCTGTAGGTGGTGCCCAGCCTCATTTGAAAAAGCCAAGCCCTCCAAGTCACAATGTTCCTTCAGACAACACAATGTCTAAGATCTACAAGGATGTCACAAAATCAACTTCACACCACCAGAAAGGAGAGGATAGGACAGGTATTGTGTGACAAGATGGCAGAGTGTTGCTGAATCTGACCCTTCAAAGTCAAGAGCAAATGGATTACTGTCCTAAAATCCTGAGAACTAGGAAGAAACTCACCATTAAAAGAAAAAAAATCTGAAGTTTGGTATGGTAGTACATGTGTCATCCCAATACTTGGGAGGCTGAGGCAGGAGGATTATGAGTCAGAAAGCAGCCTGGGATATATAGCAAGACTCTGTCTCAAATAAAAAGAGAAAACATTCGGTCCAGTGAAAAGGATCTACTTCATACCACATTCAACTATCAATGTTCACACTTAATAAGAGGGTACCTTGATAAGTGAAGCATATAATTACTATATGGCTCGTCAATTGCACTTGAGGGATTTGTGCATGTGTGCACACCCATATATCTGCATACTGAATCTCTAATATCTATCTGTTTGTCTGTCTACCTATCACTTATTTCTGACCCAAACAATTGAAAAAATCAATATTCAAACAAAAATTTGCACTTGTTCACAACAGTTCTTTCACAACAACCCAAGGGTGAGAACAACACAAATATTCACCAACAGATGAACAAAGAACCAAGATGTGGCAAAGCTATACACAGAGCTATTCAACCCTACTGCAGTGTGGTGTGCTGATACTTCCAGATCACCACGCTGAGTGGCAGGAAACAGTCACAAAGGATCTCATTCACCATGCAACTCACTAAGTCCATGAAGAGCGGAACAACAAAGAACTGATACCACCACCATTAACTTATTCATTGGTTCAACATGTCTGACAAGTGTTTGCTGTGTGGGAGTCCCAGAGATGGACTCCAGGTACACTGAATAGATGGGGCCATCTTAGCTCCTACTTGAATAGAGATCCCAACTTACAGAGTGAATCTTGGATTCTCTTCACAAAGAGTAGTCACAAAGGTAAAAGGTTATGAGAAGCATAGTGGCTTCAAGGAGCCAGACTAAAATAACAGGAACAAATGGGCCCTTAGAGACCAGCCAGTGAAAGGTAAACACTATCTTCCTAGAAAAGGACAAATGGATGATAATGCTCCTCCATATTACCTCAAATGATGCTAGGAGATCCAGGGGTCCTTTCTTAATGTCCAAGATTCAGAGTTGAGAACATTTGGCTTAGAGATTCCTGGGAACTAAAGAATGTGTGGGACCCATAGAAGAATGTTTGTTGATCCCACTGTCTTGCCTAAAGTTACATAAAATTCCATTAATTCTCTGTTTATTGTTATCTTCCCCATAACAATGTCAGATCTACATGGTAGAGAATTCTTTCTCTTTTTGTTGCATCTTCCCCCCTTAGAACAACAAACATATGACAGTCTTCCCACCTCTATCCCCATATGCCATGGCACTCATTTTCTGTGAATGAATAGATCAAAGTTTAGCCAATTCATTGTTACCTTCATTAACAGCTTACTACACATAAGGTCTTACAGACGGCATTAAAATAGCACATGGGAGGTGCTCAGAACAGGGGTTAGCATCAAAAGAACAAAGTTTAGGAATTATTCAATTATTTATATAAAAAAAGACCTTCATTCATTCATTTATACATTCATTGGTTCACAAATATTTATTGAACACTTATTATGGTGGAACTGACACTAGTATATTCTCATATAAATAATAGCATAATATAAAAAGTATTGATCAAAATCTCACCCCTAGCAAAGTTTACACTTGGGGATGTGAGGATGAGGTAATGTTATAAGCCACTTCAGTTCCCACACTTTAACCAGAGTTTATGCATTTGTTAAGAATTACTGATCTGTGGCTTAAAATTCAATGTATTTTTTTCCCTTGGGAACCACCTAAAATTTTTACTTTTGAGACATAAGGGAGTAATGGCTGGGAGGTGACAAGCCCAAAGTATATTACACACATGAATGAAAATATTATAATGCAACCCATTATTTTATATAATTCATAAACTTATAAAAATAAAATTTGAAACATGCTCTTGAAATTAAGAACTATGTGAGCAATTGGAGTGATATGCCACCATTTTCACGACATGTCATCAAATCTTGAAGTTCATTATAATTTCTCATTTAAGCAAGAGGAAAGTGTGATTTCTCAGAGACCCCTTGTGTGTAAGAGAAATCCTGTCTTTGCAAAGCAGAGAGAAGACTTCCTATGTTCCCTCACATGAAATGGTTCCCAGGATTTTCTTCCCTTGAAAACAATTTGTCAAAGGCTAGAGGTGAGGCTTGGCTGGGAAAATGTTTGCTTCACAACCTTGTGGACTGGAGTTCAGATCCCAGGACCCAAGTAAAACCCTGGATGTAGTAGCCCCCATGTGTACAGGTGCACCCACACACAGATGCACACACTCCCACGTGAACATATACAGAACACATACACACAGACACACTAGAGTTTTTGTTTTGTTTTATTTGGGTGTGGGGAGTGCTGGGGAGGCTGTGTAACAGCCTTGGCTGTCCTGGAACTAACCCTGTAGACCAGGCTGGCCTCAAACTCAAAGAGATCCACCTGCCTGCCTCTACCTCCCCAGTGCTAGGATTAAAGGTGTGCACCAGCTGTCTTTGAAACTAATCCAAGACGACTATTACTACCCTGTCTGCCTAGTGTCACTTCCTGAGACACAGCTGACCATGGCTTCTCTGAGTTTAATACTTTTCAAAGCCAACTGAAGCACAGAAAACCCTCTGTTTTAGGGGCCCCTGAACCCAATGACGAGCTAGACTCACTAAGGTCGTCCCCCCCCCAACCAAATCTATTGTGACAACGACAATCTAAAGTTTTACCAACAGCAACTGGCCCCCTGAAATGGGTGCTAATGATAAAAACCCAGCTTTCACACATTCCATTTTTAATTAATTTTTAATATTAAAAAAAAAAGCTTTTCTTTTTGCACCACAAGACCCACTTCTTCCTGGTGAGATTCCCAAAGGTATGCCTGCTCTTTTCTGGAAGGCACGACTCTACTAATTAATTAGAAATTGCACTTGGAGGGATCAGCAGGGGGTGAAGAATGGAATTCATTCCTGCCTTCTCCACTTCCCTTTCAGGCAGCTTGCAGCTCAGCCAAGCAGGCGGTTTAGATTTGGAAAACAGACCGAAAGCTGCTGCCCTGCAAAGCTGGCTGGGTCGCCATGCCTGAGCTTGGTGGTAGGAAGGGAAGGGGCCTGTCTGCCAGGGCCACTCTGTCCATTAATGGATGTGAACTTTAGACCCACCCCCATTTCCCTTCCTGTCTTTTTTTTAATTTCAAAAATATTCTACGTGGATAGAAAGAAGTTCAAGCACAGCAGGGTTGCAGGAAGAACAACGCCTGCCTTCTCCACCTTCTCCGCCTTCTCCGTTCCTGCCTCTCTTCACACTGCAGCATAGCTCCCGACCCTGGCAGCTCACAGGCACACTCTAGCACAGGATGTGCACGTGCAAATGAGAAAGTTCCTGCACAGGTGTGTTTTCTCAGTTTAAAGGGGAAAAAAAGGTCATAATAATGGATTAGTGTCTACAACTTGTTTCCCCCCTCCAGCCTTTATAATTATATTCCATAAACTGGACACACAGATCTAATGTTACCTTCCTCCTTCCCTCCCTTTCTCCCCTCCCTCCCTCCTTCTCCCCTCCTTTTTTTCCTTCTCCTCTCTTCTTCCTCTTCTCTGTCTCTCTATCTCTGTGTCTGTGTCTCTCTGCATTACCTAACGCTTTTGAAAAACTTAGGTGAAAACTATCCTGTTTTCAGAACCTTTAGATTTCATACTTTCCAAATGACTAGGTAAGTGGATGTGGATGTGGATGTGTGAGTATAAACTAATGCTGGGCCTGTGGGCACTGCTCAGTGGCAGAGTGCTTGCCCAGCAGATGCACTACCTGGGTTCAATCCCAGAAACCAAAACCAAACACACAAAGAAAGTGCTAAACAAACACAGAGTCTTCTAAATTGGGTGATTTTGCTTCTCAAGTATTTCTGTATTTTCTAGTTCAAAATGGAAGTGCTTGGTCAAAAACCGTATTTAAATAAGTCTGAAACTTATCACTTGTTTTCCGCCATAACCAAAAAGAATAAATATATGCCTCTATGGCTATGCTCTTTATCCTGTGAAGGTAATTTTTAAAAAGGACAGTCTAGTTATGAGCACGAGTGAAAGTTTTACTGCAGTTTAATGACTAGGAGTGAAGGCCCGTGGCACAACACTGTAGGGATTCTCTCTGTTCGGGCATTTTGTAGGGAAATGGAATGGTAAAACTGTTCAAGTTTAGGCTAAGAACTCTGGCTGAAATGTGCTAGCCTCCTGACGGACAGTTGGCTGGGGAGACAGTGACGGACTTCCATAACAAATCTTAATCCCATTAAGATTTATCAGAAAATTGCTTAAGAAATTTATCAGGAGGAAGGCTGCAAATTAAACCCAAAAAGGGTAAATTCCAGACTAGAGCGGGACACTTCTTGTTTTGTGCTTTGTCATAGCATTAATGCTCACCCGTGTGAGTGGTCATAGGTCTTTGTAACTTTTGCTGGTGTCACGGTGGAAACTGGCATCTCATTTTTCAATTTCCAAAGCCATAATTTTTTTAATGATTACGATTTTTTTTCACGTGTTTCTATTGTTTTTCCTTTAATTTATTTGTCATTTTCTTTGGCTATTGTTTCTGTTGGGGGAGGGGTTCCTACTTTTTCTCATTTGTAAAAACTGTATATTTGGAGCAAATTATTTAATGTGTGTGTTGTATATGTACTTAATGTGTATGTTGTATATGTATTTGAGTGCACACACACACACACACACACACACACACACATCCTATTCAATTTCCTAACATGCTAAACTTGAAAAAAAAAAATTACATGCCAACTTACCACAGTATCTGAAAGAGCTGACCTTACTTCTATTTTACCATATAATTATTGTAATTTCTTAGCTACTTTTCTCATCCCTGTGACTGAACACCTCACAACAAGCAGTTGAAGGGAGGAAGGAGGAGTGTGGTTCAGTCTGAGGGCACAGCCCACGGAGGTGGAGAAGGCAGGCGTGGCGGCAGGACTGTAAGGCGGCTGTCCCACAGCACCCATAGTCAGGCAGTAACAGTGCCGAATGCTGGTGTTCGGAGCTCTCTCTCCTTTTTATTCAATCTAGGGCCCACTCATGGAAGGTTGACACCCACATTTAGGGTGGGTCCTTCCCCTTAATTAATCCAACCTAGATATAACCTCAGGATTGCTTCCATGGTGAGTCTAGAGCTTGTCAAATGGAGACTATAAACCATCCCATTTACACTTGGAACCTTTTCTAGCCTCTCTCCTACAAACTGAACCAGGGCCTGTGGTCAGGCCCTTCACAGTTCGGCCTCGGCCAAAGTCCAGCCTGAGCAGAGGAAACACCTTGACGGTGAGTGCTGAACGGACGGTCATGCTCCAGACACATGGGAAGAGGGAGCAGAGGCAGGAGAGGAGCAGTGGCTTTCCCCTCCTCCCACCAACACGCAAGAGTTCACTTAACCTTGACAATGACTGAGAGTGGTCTCCATAGACTTGTCATGGGGAGGACTGGACACTTCACAGTCTAGACTGGGACTCTGACAGGTGGAGCTCATGTGGAAAGTGTAGTGTTAACACACACACACACACACACACACACACACCCCTATGCTTGGGGGGTGAATTTTATTGTCTGGCAGATTTACAAATTGGAATCGATCTTCCTTCAGCCAGTTTCACTAAAGTTTCTATGAAGGGAACCAGCAAGAGCTGGGTGCCTTTCAGATCACCTGGGATTAAACTCACCGCACTTGTCTTCAAACAAAAGTGTTTTTTTTTCCCCTGCCCGCAACATATAATTTTAGTCAGCTAACACTAAATTAGACACCCACTCAGATTTATTATGATAAGAACATTCAGTAAGCTAATTTCAAGATGATGACTCCTATAAATTCTTATAATTTATTATTTAGTACTTTGGTTTTTAATCATTAAGTACGTGAAGACTTTGTAGGTCAAACCTGTATTAATGAAGACAGTAATCTATTTTTCAAACTCTGCTTCTCATCCACCTTTCAAATTGTAAATTAACAGAAATAGATTTAAACACACTTGTAAGAACAAAGGCAGTAATTGGGGGAGTAGGGGCCCACCACACCCAATTGTCTAATCTTTCTAGATAGACTGTCAATCACAACCCTGATTTATTTACCATGTGCCTCACTCCTTTCTTAATGAAATAATGAAGTATGAATTTGAGATGCTGTTGGTTCAGTGAGGAAATAAAACCCATAGCACACATTCAAAGTTTAATTTTAACAAAAGCGGCTCAAAAATAAACTGATACAGACCTCAGGAGGTGCCAGTCTTAACTCAACATCGCCATTTCTGCTTTATGATTTGAGAGAGCCACAGCCCAGAAGTAAAATATTAACTAACTAAATGTCTTAAAAGCTATTAATATCATCTAAATGATAGCCTTCTTGGTTCATTAGAACACATTTCATGATCATTTCAATATTTGGTGTTAAGACATACAGGTTTTATTTTGTGGGACAAAGGGATGCTATTTGATTGACTGCACAGATAAAAAATACTGTTTGCTGAGCAGCAACATCTCATTTTCTCTAAAATAAACCAATTTTCCTTATGATGCCTCTAAGCTCATCACAAGCAATTTGAAAAAGAAGAGTAGGAAGAACAATGTTCATTGTGATGGTTTAAAAAAAAATCAACAGATTAAGTAGCTATTAAAGTCATGGATTGCTTAGAAAAATCTAGTATGAAATCTAATGAAATGGAAGTAAAGGTTATCCTCCCTTCCCCCCATACCGCCCCCAAGCTGCCCTACAACTCCCTATGCAGTTGAGGATGATCTTGAATTTGTGAATCTGTTTCCACTTCCTGAGATTACAGGCTCCTCACAGCATACCTGGTTTGTGTGGTGCTGGAGGCTGAAGCAGGGCGTCAGTACACTGCACCTACTGCACTATGTTTCCAGTCCCCAGCCCTCATTTCAGGAGGTTGGCATGCAGCCAAGGCTGACCTTGAACTCATGGCAATTCTCCTGCCTCAGCTCTCTGAGTGATGAGGATACAGGTATGCACCACTGCACTTGTCTTGTTCTTTTTTCTTTTTAACACAACATTTTGGAAATTCTTTCAGAAATAAAAAGGAATATGTATGTTTCCATAATACTGAAATTTTTAAATTACATTAGTGTCTGACTTTTATATGATAGATGGTCTCCATCGTACCTGAAGACTTATTGCTGATGGATTCTCTATTGAATTATGATACCAAGGACAGCTTGTGGTATCTCTTGGCTCACTGAAAACCTCTCTGGAATGGAGGCACATTCTTAAAAGCTTAGCTTAGTTAACCGGGAGCCAACTACATCCCATCATGCTATGGAATATCTGTTAAATTGTTAAGTGTTTTTCTTCTCCTGTACCCATCAAAGGAAAAGTGAAATTTCTAACAATCTCAGATAAGAATCTTTGATGAGAAAAAATATAAAAAGATTCTGCCTCCTGGTCAAGGGAATCCATGAAGAATGGATAGTGGCTGTCATGGTGAGTGTTTTTAACTGGACAGCACCTAGAATCACATGGAAGATAGGTCTCTGGGCTTACCTCTAGGGGGTTATCTAGAGTATGCTAATTGAGGTGGGAAGCCCCGCCCACTCTGTGTGGCCTCTTTCCCTGGCTGGGATCCTGGACTGTTTAAGTGGCTGGAAGGAGCTAAGCAGCCTCCTGCTTTCACTGTTCTGCTTTCTGAGGGCAGATGCAGGGTCATCAGCCAGCCTCCCTCTCCTGCCACCCGGACTCCCATACCTGCCAGTGTTTTCTCCACTCAGACACACTGTATTCTCCTGAATGTAAGCAAAAAATAAGTCCTTTGTAACCTAAATTGCTTTTGTCTGGGTATTTTGTCATATCAATAGGAAAAGTAACTAAGACATAACTAAGACACCAGCAGCCAGCATGCGCTTAACAAATGGAGTTAGTGAAATTTTGCTCAAACTGGATTTCTGGATTTAATTGCTGATAACTAAATAAATGTGAACATCACAATGAAGACTACAGATACCATTTACCATGTGTTTGTAACAGCTTCGGGACTTTAAATAAATCTTTCACTCCGACTGACTTCCTACACTAAATGGATTGGTTATTCTCATTTCACAGATGAGAAAGCCAAGGCACAACATTATTAATTAACTATGTTATATTCAGTTAGTTGATTCTTCATAGAGTCAAGATACAAATATCAGTTCATTAGATTTCTAGTGTCCTCTCTATATAAGGCAAGTAATTTTGCCACCATAAGGACTGGAAATATGGCTTAGTGCTTAAGAGTACTTAATAGCCTTGCAGATGACCTAGGATCTATCCCCAGGACCCACACGGGAACTCAAGATCCATCTGTAACTCCAGGTCTAAGAGATCTGACACCCTCTTTCGGCCTTTGAAGGCACCAGGCATGCACATGGTGCACATATATTCATACATGCAAACATACACATAAAAATAAATTAATTAATTAAAAAATATTGCCTCTAAACACCTTTTTTAAAAAGTGATAGATGTAAGTGAGCAAGAGGATTTAATAATTTGTACAAGTTTCTATCCACAAATGTGTAAATATTAAAGTCAAGGGTTGGATGAAAGCATTTTGAGAGGCCAACACGCTCCCTCATTCTAATGAGCATCTGTGTTGCTATTTGGAGACAGGGTCTTTTAACAGGGCCCCTGCTGTCCTGGAACTCACTCTGTAGACCAGGCTAGCCTCAACTTGACTGAAGTCTGCCTGCCTCTGCCTCCAAGGTGTATGCTACTTTGCCTGGCTCATTCTAATTGTTAATATCTTGGCTTATTGATGCTGCGGGCAGTGTAGACAGTCAACTTTAGGGTTGGTAATACATTGCTCCAGAACTTAGCACTTCAAAAGGGTGACAAAAGTTGACTATCTCACCATTTGAGTGGGCGAGGGATTGAGGAACAACTTAGAGGGCAGTTGGCTTGGGTCTCTCTTAAGTCAAAATGTTTCAGCTGTGGTCATTCACAAGCCTAACCAGGGCTGGAAGACATATGTCCACGATGGAAGTGTCTTGGTTACTTATTTGACTATGGTGACAAAAATATTTGACAAAAGCAAGGGTCAGCTAGGAAAAGGAAAGGAAGAGGGTTTTGTTTTGTTTTTGTTTTTGTTTTCCCCTCACAGGTCAAGTTCATCATGTTGAGGAAGTCATGGTGGCAGTAGTGTATCGTGTAGGCAGTTGATTGCATCATGTTCTCAGACAGGAGGCAAGGAGAGATGAATGCTGGTACCCAGCTTTCTCTGCTTTGTATTTAGTTTGCAAGCCCCATTTCACAGAATGATGCCACCCACATTTAGGGAGGGTCCTCCCACCTCATTTAACCGAATCCAGAAATTCCCAAGCCCAGAGGTTGGACACTTATGTAATTCCAGATTGTATCAAATTGACAGTCATTGTCAATATCAGTGGCCAAGCTGCTCTGGCTGTTGGCTAGAGGTCTCTGTCTTGATACATAAACTTCAATTCTGTACTGCTTGAAGGTCCTCACAATGTGGTATACAATTCTCCTCAAAACCAGAAATCCAGGAGAAAGGAAGGCAGCATCTGAAGGTCTTGTCATCTGACCTCAGATGTCACATCTGCTATTCCCTTTTCAGTTACCAAGGTCTTGTCAGTTCAGAGTAAAAGGAGACCACCCTACTGCATGAAACCCACTAGGTGAGGGTCACAGAGGGCACCTCCCTCAGTGGCTGGTGACTGTGAGGTCTCTTCTCCCCTTCTCTAGACAGCTCCAGGCTTCTAAGTATTTAGGGGTACATCTCGACACTTCAGTGGTGAAATGAAGTCAAACCGGGTAATATGGGAGAAGGAAGAGTTATCCTGAGGTGACCTATGTCTTGTTCTTACCCTTCCTCATGTGTGTGGGAAGGAGGAGGGTCAAGTGTGGGAGCTGGGCGCTCGTTGATGAGTTACCATACGGAAGTGCTCTTCAGGCTACGGAGCAGATCCTAAAGCAGAGTCGAGAGTGCTGTCGCACCCGCCCTCCCCCCCGCCAGAAGCCAAGCATATTATAACACAGTAGCCACCCACCCATCATTGACAGGAGGATACTGATTTTGTGAGGTACTCTGGCAAACCCCACTACCAAGTAGAAACAAAATCATGGGCAGCTGAAAAAAACGGCAAATACCCATCTGTGAAGATAAAAACTGTGCTAAACAAATGCATTGGGTCATTAAGGAAATAGGGACTCAGAAGAGGTAAGAAATGTAGGGGTGTTCTTTGTCTAACTCCCATCTATTTTGGGAAACCCTTCTATGAGATTGAGAACTGGTGGTTCAACCTCATCATTACCTTATTGGTGGGAGTTGAGCAGGCTGATCTAGGTTTCACTTTCTGCTTCGGGGTCAGCCTTAGGCAAATCTGTTAATTAGGCTAAATTTGGCCTGCTAAGACACTCTCCTGCTTCCCTCTTCTGCAGGGCACCCTCCTTCCTCCCTATACCAGGCCAGGCTCACTACACCCTTAGGCAACACCAGATAAAGGTCTTCCCAATCCCCAGTGCTTATATGCCCCAAATCTATAGAACTCTGCTTCTGCCTTGGCAAGGGCTGAAGAATACAGGCAGCCTCATCCTTACCTGGGCTTTTCCTGAAGGCACTGGTCCAGTCAAATGACCCATTCCAACAGTCAATATGCACACTCATCTGGTCAGATGAACAGGGATGGTAGTGGGGGCTCTCAGTACTTGGTGTTTTTCTCAGAAATGACATCAACGGCCAAAAGCTAAATTACTGAGAGTTCGTTTTGTAAAGTTATGAGTTCCTTGTTCCATGTGTTCGTTCTGCATTTGTTAGCATGTGGAACGTACTAAAGCTCTCTAAAATGCAGTGGGTAACAACAGCCACCCTTCCTCTCTTCCCTGAGTCCAGTTCATTTGTGACTGTGCAAGAGCAGGACTCCTTCTCTAGTGCAGGCTGTCTTGCTTGGTCTCTACAGTTAGCTTAGCTGATCATTCCATGATTCGAGAACAAACTTCTTATATACGGGGGATCAGCAAGCTACCAGTTCAGATAACAAGGCTCCTTTCACATGGCCCGTCACCCTCTAGCAGGCCAGACCAGACATGATCTTACAGTGGTCCCAGGGTGGTAAGCAGAAAAAAAAAAAAAAAAAAAAAAAAGAGGTCCAGCACCTAGCCACTTTCTGGCAACATTGACTTGGTGACAGTTCCAACTGGCCGATGCAAGCCACGTGGTCAGCCTGCTGTACATGGCGAGGGAACGGGCTCGACTTCTCACTGTGGGAGGGGTGCAAGAGAGTGGGCAGACCTGGGTTGCTTCTTTCCCGTTTTGTAACCCACTGTCATTTTCACTTTTTTTTTTGGGGGGGGGGGGCGCTTCGAGACAGGGTTTCTCTGTGTAGTTTTGGAGCCTGTCCTGGATCTCGCTCTGTAGACCAGGCTGGCCTCGAACTCACAGAGATCTGCCTGGCTCTGCCTCCCGAGTACTAGGATTAAAGACGTGTGCCACCACCGCCCACAGAGTGTCATTTTTAGTTTGCCTTGTATCTCCCAAGCCTTGTATTATTCGTTCCCTCGCGCCCCCCACTCTGTGTGTGTGTGTCTGTGTGTGTGTGTGTGTTTTGATGCATCTGTCTGTGTGAATGCACATAAATGTGCATGTGGAGACCAGAGTGTCTTCCCTCCATGTTTTTTGAGACAGAGTCTCTCACTAGTGCTCACCCATGTGGTGAGGTTGGCTGGTCAGTGAGTCCCAGAGGACTACTGCCTGTCTCCACCACCCCAGCACTGGGATTATAAGTGTACACCATATGCCCTCATATTTGATGTGGGTCTGGGGAATGAACTCGGGGCCTCATGCTAGCAGGACGAGCACTTTACTGACTGAGATATCTCCCCAGCTCCCAGGATTATCTCATTCTGAAGTTGAGTCTTCCCTACTCTGTCATCCCTCCCCATCTATACAACATAGACTGCTACCTCCGAATTGGTTTGCGCTACCCTAGAATACTCATTCCCCAAGAATTACTTTAGAGGGCAAACTGGTAGCACAATTAGCTACAAACCCATTTGCCTGACACAGGGAAAATGAGGCGCAGGCTCATTAGGATGCGAGTGTAGCATCTAGCTCAGCTCATGTCTTCACCGTCCAGATAGGCCAGTTTATCATCGTGCGTCTCCATTCCACACAACCCAGTTAAATTAGTACAGGATTGCACATCTCAACCTTCAACCGTTTTGTCACTTAAAATGAGTGTCTGGAAGGGCTTCCTTCCGGGAATATTAGTTACCTTGTCCATTACTTACTTAATCATAGCTTGGAGTTATTTTTTGCCTTGTGGAGGCTGACTATAAATTATAGGCTATGGTGCAGTAAAGCCACACTTAGCAAATTATATGGCATGGGAAAACCCTTGCTTTGGGGGACAAATTATATATTTCTTTAAAAATATGTTTTATGAAATATTAGATGAGGCCAATAAAACAAAATCCAGGAGCATATTTTGTGGCCTTCCAGACATATCTGACAATTGACTCAAATATAGTCCCTATCTGTGACGGGGGAGGAAACGGAAGAATCTTGTTTGAATTCTTGTCACTCTTTGAAGTTCTACATGGAGAAGATATGAGAAAAAGCTGGACACCTTGTTGGTCTATGCCCATGACTGGGCAGATAACTGAATCATACTACTTTATATTCGATTTTGGAAACTAACAAGGCACGATTCTCCAAGAGTTATCAAGAATCCTATTGTCATTCGAAAGAGAAGTCCCTAGAAGTACCTTAAGCATGTGATTTTTTTTTTTTAAATAAACAAGAGAGTGCATGCATGAAGGGTGATTCACTAGAAAGAGATCCTTTAGGGATGAAAGTTTTCCATTTGTCTGTAGCTCTGAAGCTGCATGTGTATTGGCTGGAGACAGGTTCTGGGCTGTCCGAGACGGTCAACTTCCAACTCAATAAGCCAATCTTTGTTGTCTTATTAGAGCTAGAGACCCTGAGGGTCACCCACCATTAGCTCCAGTTTTGCCAGCTCATGGCCTGTCCCTGCAACCAGCTTGAGGTCATCAGGCGTGTACTCATGGTAACACTGTTAATGATACCCCAACCAACCTGGGGTGGGATGGAGAAGTTGAGGATGGAAGAGGTTGGAGATACCCATACAAAATTCACTCTGGGATTCGTGGATGAAATCTTGTAAGGTAACCAGTTGTCTGGCTCAAAAAGTCTGCCAAAAAAAAAAATTTTTTTTTTGCTTTTAAAAAGAATGTATGTTTTAATTTGAGGATATTAATTGCATAGAAATTATATGACTCTATGATTTATAACCCCACCAGAATCCTGCAGTCTTTCCCTCCATGAGTACCGGTGCCATTTTCCCTTTTGTATACCTATCATTTCCCATTGTTTATCTTCCCTGATTGATGTTCAGGCTCAGGATGTTTTCTATTATGAGATTCATAATTATCCCTGGTAATAGAGAAGGCTTCCCTATTATCTTCAGGGAGCCTGCCCAAATTATTCATTGTAGCCCACTGGTACCACACCGCAGGAAAATAAGAATTTATTTCCCATCCCAGGCATATGGTAGATAAAAGGATGTATTTATTTCTCCATGTTTCAAAAGGATTAGGCTTTGAAAAAATAAATATCACTTACACTGTCAGTAAGCAGAACTGTGGCTCAGAGTGTAGAGGGCTGCTCTTAGGCTAAGAATAGCAAATCTAAGCTCTGTTTTTTAAAAAGAGAGGAGGGTAAGGAGGCGGGGAATCAATTACAGCTTTACTTGGCTAAATAAATGAATGCTATATATTTCAGCCATTATATTGGTCTACAAGGCACCCAGCACCACCTTGGACCCCAACGTTAACTAATGCACTGGCTTATTTATAAAAATGTTACTGAATTCCAGCAGTCCTTGACCCCTGGCTATTCCAGGAGCACGTTGGATACATCATCTGGGTTTTGCCTAATTACACATAATTAGGAAATGTAATTATGCTTTTCAGTGTTGCTCTGCCATTAAGAACTGAGTGGACAGCTGAAACCCTGGGAAGGAGTCAGAGCTTCAGAGAAAACAAATGGAAACTCTAAGCCAACCTCTAAAAATAGGGAATGCACCAAAGGTTAGTAAATCAAACTTATAAAAACATAATAAAAAATTGCTCTTGGCTCTGGCTAAATATTTGATGCTGTGGCTAAGCTGCTGCCTTTGTATTGAGGACCTACTTAATGATGTGCCATTTGCATCCATGCTGAGGCAGGGACATGGAATGAATTATTTTTCTCCTCAATTACTTTGATTTGCTCGCTTTCCCACATATTTATGCTCTTTAAAAAAAAAATTGCCTCATCCTTTACTCTGGATCCCCAGTCTAGCTGAGCAAGAGAGTCCCAATTATCCTGGCGAAGAATTACAACATTTCATTTGTGGGTTTGCTACATGCAAAGGCGGCCAGTGCCCAAAGCTTAGGCACATTTAACAGTTATCTCATCCCCTCCAGCTGGGTAGCCTCAGTCCATGGGGAAGAGTGGGTAGGTCTGTAAGTCAACAAAATGGTCACCATCATCTTGAATGTGTCCCAAACCTGGCCAAATACCTACTGTCAACCCAGCTCAAACCTGGGTGGCTTCTTACTCCCAAAAGTCAGAATTTCATGAGTGGCTAGAGAATGTTCTAGAAAGGTTACAACACTTAACTTCTGGAGTGAGAAGTCCTTGTATGTTCTGGTCTTAGCTTCTATGTTTATTGAATTTTCCTCCGCTGTTATAGTAGCTGAGAGCAATAAAGTCGCACACTCCATTAGACGTGCTATTTATGGAAACATGACTCTGGTGCCAGAAAGAACAAAAAATAATACGAGGAGAAATGATTGCCAAAAGCGAGGTCTCAAACACGAGTGCAATGTTAGTAGCATTTATAGTGCAACCATCTTGGTGACAAACTGCCTCTCGCCAATCCTGAGATGAGTGAGTGTGTGTGTGCACGCACTTGTGTGTGTGTGTATGCACATTGGTGTGCACATGTTTGTATATGTGTACAGGTATGTGCACACATAACTGTGTGTGCATATGGGGGTGCATCTGTGTGTGCATGTGTGTGCGTACACGAATGCATGTTGGTACATAAGCTTTTCTACATTAGGTTTTTCTTTTCTGTGTTTCTTTAAAAAGCCACCCCACCCTAACCCATGGGATTGGAGAGAGACTCAGCAGTTGAGAGTATGTCCCTGCTCTTCCAGAGGAACCAAGTTCAAATCCCAGTGCCCATATTGGTCAGCTCACAACTGCCTATACTTCTAGCTCCAGGGGATCCAAAACTCCCTTTTGGCTTCCATGTGCACTCAAACATGCATACATACACTTGAATTTGTTTTAAAAAAATAAATCTTTTAAATATTTTAAGATCTACTTATTCTTTCACAATTTCATAAATATATAATGCACTTTGATCACCCCCATTATCTTGTTACCTCCTTCCCCCTTCCAATGACCCTTTTATTCTTCTCAGCAAGTTCTTCTCCTTCATTCACACTTTTTTCTTTTTCTTTTCTTTTTGTGACCCACAGACTTTATTGAGAGTTGCTTGCATGAGCATGGGAATAGGCAGTGATTTATAACATAATTATTCTAAAAAGAGTGTCTTGGTGTCTTTATTGGGGACTTAGAATGAAATGCATGAATAACATAACCCATCCACACATATAACCAACCAAAAATTGATAGAATGTCTGAATTATAAAATAAAGGGGGAAAAAGGAACTGAAATGTCACAGCCAACCAGCTATTTGGAAATCCAGAACAGAAACAAGCACCCTGCTTGGTAATATTTGCCACTTTCCATGGTGTAAATACTCTAATGTGGTCAAATTCAGACTACCAGCATATCTCTGAATACAGATTTAAGAAGAAATAGGAAACACCTCCTCTCCTCAGAGGTTAGGGGCAGCTGAATGGCACAAGTATTTACTTAATGGTTAGTACAGTAAGTCTCAGTACACACAAGTCACATCATGGCAATTCAACTGCTGTGATCTTCCCAAGATGACTCCTAAATCTTGGTATTTGGAACATAACACAGTACAGCTTTTATCTAGAAGGCTCTTTCTTTCCTGGGAGACTTGGGGAGCACTGTATCTCTGTGTCAAGAAAAGTGAATTCTGAGTTCAGAGCCTCACAAACAAGTATCAGACTGACATGCACACCCAGTGCCCAGGGGTGTGTTTCAGTCGTGGGCAACTATGCTGTATTGAACTTCCTATGCATCACAGGCTAGACCCATAGACATCATCCACTAAATGCCCAGAGGCCCCTAAATGTACACATTCCCCAAATGCCTCTAGCCAGCAATACTGACTCTGTTATAGAGTGTCTGTAAAGGTTTTGACTTAAGAACGTGTTCTCTGGCATCACTTTGGGGTTCTGTGCATGAAACAGAATTCAAGACTTCTTGAACCAGAATCTGCATTTAACAAGATTCCATGGGCTAAGTGATCTGAAAGCCCATCATCGATGAGCAAGTACCAGGTAAGATGGAGAACATCAAGAGTGACCAGCAGGAATCTTCCTTAGTGTCCATACAAATGATACAAGAGAAACCACAGGCTCTGTTGAGTCTTTAATGGGCCTCTGGTAGCATGGTATCACACTGGGAGGACTGCCTTCATCCCTCCTCATTGTAACCATCTTACGGAGCCATAACGATTTCCATGTCCATCACTTACACAGTTACTGCATCTGTCACCCACAGTCCTTTTGAGTCCTTACTATATGTTACACCTTTCACCATCTTTTCCCAGATCAATGCATAACCTCCCTCCAAAATCAGAACATGAAACAAATGACATACAGTGTCTGGCTTTTGTTTGGTGCCTTGGAGTTAGGAGTGTGCACAGTCAGGGTCCGTGGTCGTAAGTATTTTGATTAAAAATCATTGAAGCAAGGGACTAAAGAGATTGTTCAGTGGGTAAAGTGCTTGCCAGGCTAGTGTGAGGACCCAAGTTTAGATCCCCAGAATCGACGCAAAGCTAGATTGTGTTGCATGTGTCTATAATTGACATTCCTATGGTGAGATGGGAGGCAGAGACAGAATACCTGGGAGCTCATGATCTGGCTCATCTGGCACATGAAGTAGCAGAAAAACAAGACCCTGTGTCAAACAAGGTGGAAGGTGAAGACTGATGCCCAACATGTCTTCTAACTTCCACATGCATGCCATGACACTTAATCTGTACATACACACACACACAAAAAAAAAAATTATGAAAGAGCTGAGCATGGTGGCGTGCACCTGTAATCATAATGCATGGGAAATGGAGACTACAATATTGGGAATGCAAGGCCAGCCTCAGCTACTTAATGAGTTTAAGGCCAGCCAGAGCTACACAAGCCCTTTCATCAAAAATATTCTATGAGAATGCAATGAAGGTGAAACTAGAAGGCATTGCGTGTTTTCATCTTATACTGATGACTGCTTGGTTTTGAACACACCCTTGTATGTGTAAATCCTATTCATGTATGTCAACTCATCTGAAACTTCACATGCTCTTTTGAAAGGAGAAGAGCGTAAGACCTCAAAAGGGACAAGAAAGGCAGTTTTATCTTACGAAGTGTTTATCTTAGTTTCTTTTCCTGTTGCTATGATAAACATAACTTAACAAAAGCAACTTAAGGGGACAGGGCTTATTCTGGCTCACAGTTCAAGGGTACAGCCTGTCATGGCAGGGAAGTCAAAGTCAGAGGGGTGAGACTTGAAGCAGCTGGCCACATGACATCCACAGTCAGGAACAGAGTGACGAATGGATGCTTCTGTTCAGCTCCCTCCCTCCCTTTATACAGGCCAGGATCCCAGCTGGGGAACAGTGCTACTCACAGTGGGTGATCTTCCCACCCTAATTATTGTCATCAAGACAGTCCTCAACAGGCTTGTCTAGAGACCCATCTCCCAGCTGATTCTGGGTTCTGTCAAGTTGACAGCTAACAGTGCTCTTCACACTGGTAATAACAAAAAAGGAAAGAAGAGTTGCTGCTCTTGTCTGTGTTTGTCAGCACTTGGGGCTGAGAGGTCCTTTTGAGGCCCCTGAGACACTTGGGAAAAGGATCACTGCAGAGCATCGAGAGGTGCTGGGAACAGGGTTTTCAATGTATTTCCCAACTCATTCTGCAGGCCCAGTTTACAATATAGGCCGAGTGCTTTCTTTGGTATGAATATCATTGGGGCATAAACTCCAAACCAGATCCGACTCCAGTGTAAACTTAGTTTACTTCTTCCCCACTTCCCATGACTGCAAGAACCTGGAGAAATTAAAAATGAGAAAATAAACATGTCCTGACCATCTGGGCTGCAGTTCAATTAACAGCCATAAGCAATATTTATTGCAAAATCTTCACACCTATTAGCAAGAGGAGGGGAAAGTAAGGTCACGGCTTTGCACATAAAATACATCCATTCTTGGTTCTCAGTGATCACAAGGGCTCCTGGCCAGGGGGTCTCATTTCTCTCTTTCCATCTGAATCAAGGCCAAGATGCCAAGCTTCAGCATGACCTTCTGACCTTCCTGAGAATGGTCAGAGCTTGGCCACTGCCCAGCATGCAGGTGTAACTACATTTTAAAGCCTCTGCATTTTGTAATGTGCCAACGAGGCAGAGGTGGGAGTGGACCTGGGTAAGAGAGGATATATGTTATACACCATTGGCATGTTCTTGGTGTTCAGCTTTTGGCTCCCTCAAATGTCCAATAATTCTTTGTGTTTTAATTAAGCTTTAGGTTTAGAAGTACCTATACATGCAGATTCACAGGCAGTTGTAAGAAATAATGCAGCGAGCCCACACATTCTTGACCCAGATGCCCTAAAGGTAAGGACATGCAACTCTAGTACAATGTCACAGTGGGGACCCTGGCAATGGTTGTCAAAATGCAGAGCATTCCTAGAGGGCCCAGGATTCCTCAGTTGCCCTCCATAGCCTCCTTGCCCTCCTCACACCACCCTCCTCTCAGCTACTGGCCATTACTGACCTCCTCTCCATTTGTATAATTTTGACATTTCCAGAATGTTATGTAAATGAATCCTACAGTATATCACCCACGGGGATTGGCTTTTTCCACTAGCTTTAGGTCGTCCCCCCCCAAAAGAAGACAATTCCTCTCTCTCTGTCTGTCTCTCTGTCCCTCTCTCTGGGGGTGTGGGGCTGTGTATAAGTTTCGCCATTCTAAGACTCAAATATGCCTGGACACAGAAAGGAAGGATAAGGCCTGGGCAAAGCCCTGTGTCCCGCCTTGCCAGTCTTCTTCCAAGGGAGAAGTGGGCACAATGAGGAGAGACCTCTGTATCCACACATCATGGTCTTCACTCTCAAGATTTCCATAGCCTGGGTCACCGTGATAAGATCAGTCAGTAAATATCTGTCTTCTAACCACGAACACCTGAGTTTCAGCCCCATAGAACTTATGTCAAATGCCAGCCATGGTGGTCGACACTTGTGATTCCAGAGTTGGGGAGGCAGAGACTGGCAGGTCCTCAGGGTTTACTGACCAGTCAGCTTAGGCTGCTTGGTGAGTGCCAAGGCAGAGAGACTGATCTCAAAGAGCAAGGTGAATGCCATGTTAGGAATGATACCATAGGCTGTCCTCTGGCCTACACAGACACAGACACACACACACACCCCACCACCCATACACACACCCATACATATTTACACACTAAAACAAATTCTATCTGTGCTATGAGTTGGTCAGAGACATGGTTTTCCCATCTGTAAGATCAGGATAATAACATCTATTTTTGTAGACTAATGTTTATAGACATTCTGTGCAAGGTGATTATGAAAATTAAGTTAGATAAAAGTAAGTCCTCTAACAGCATGCTCATCTATAATAAATATTGATAGGTGGTGCCTATTATTGCTACAAATAAACCATGTTGAAATAATAAATATTAATTGACCTTTGGGAATTTACTTCGGTTTTGAATCAATCTTTCTCAATACATGATACACAATCCAGGCTTCTCCAAGCAATACATTCTGGGCCCTGCATTTTCTTCCCTGTGTTCAGTCTCCAATCTTGCATTGCCAGGGGTTGGGGTTGGGGGTGGGGAGTGGGGGTGGGGGAGAATGTCTTGCCTCTAAGAAGTGTTCAGGCTTTGAGTGATGTCAAAGGCCTTTGAACAAGCTTTAGAAATGACATCCATATTTGTCCATTTTTTTGACTTAAATTGCTTTTGGTTCAAGCGCTGCCGTGAATTGCCTTGATGCAATATCATACAGGGTGGACACAAAACACAGAGGAAGGTGCCGGTCGCTGGCGGGGGCTGGGAAATGAAGGAGTCACTGCCGCGCTTGCCTCCCTAAGTGTTGGAAGAAATGAACATGAAGCTCACGTTGAAAGGTAATCTCTATGAACCGTGATAAGAGCAAGTGGCATTTTACACAGCTCAAGTCTGCCGCTTCAGACCCGCAGTTATAATAAAAGCCATTTACATATAGCCAACCACTTTTTAAGCTTCCTATATGCTATTTTTTCCCCTCATTTTTCTTCTTCTTCTTCTTCTCCTCCTCCTCCCTTGCCAGGCAGCCAAGTGCAATGTGAACTTGTAGAACTTCCTGCTAATAGAACCTGGACTCTGATTTCTATTGAACGCAATACAGAATTGACTTCTCTGTGCTGATGCTCAGCCTCTGCTCTCTTTCTTTCTTTCTTTTTTTTTTCCCTTCACCTTCTTTCTCACACCTCTTTGCACAGACTCTGAACTTGGGAAAAGGATTGGGAAAGTTCTTGGCAAAGTTCTGTGATGAGGAATTTGAATCTCGGGGGCTTTGGATATATAGAATAATTAAGCAGATCTGATTTGGGATCAGAGATCTGGAGCACCAACCCCATTTCTGTTATATACCACCTGACTTCTGGTAAGCTACTCTGGGGTCTATGCGTGTCACTTTCTCCACCTTCAGGTGCTGAGAGGATCTCAAGCTGAAGGCAGCTGTAAGAGTAAGTGAGGGGCCACAGTTAACCAGTTCCAGGGCATCATGTGTGGTATGATGCTTGTTGTTAAGGTTTGAATGTGAAACATCCACAGGCTCCTGCGTTCAAACACTTGCTTCCCAGATGGGCAATGGTTTCAGAAGGTTGTGGAACTTTTAGGAGCCTGGGCCTGGCTTGTGTAAGTGAGCCTTTGAAGGGGATCCCCACTCAAGTTTCCTGCCTAAGCTGTTTGTTTCTTGGTAGGCCACTATTGGAGAATCTCTACCACATAGGCCTTCCACAGTGGTGGTTCCCACCACCACACCTCCCCACCATGATGGACTAAAACCATAGGTACAAATACACCTTTTCTTTCTTTTTTTTTTTTTTCCTTTTGGTTTTTCCAAACAGGGTTTCTCTGTGTAGTCCTGGTTGTCTTGGAACTCGATTTGTAGACCAGGCTGGCCTTCAATTCACAGAGATCCACCTGCCTCAGCCTCCAAGTGCTGGGATTAAAGGTATGTGCCACCACAGGGCTACCTTTTTCATTTCTTAAGTTACTTGCATCAGAGAGTCGGTCACAGCAACCAGAGATGTAACTAATACAGATGCAAACAACATAATGTGACTCATTAAACACTATGACAACCTGAGGTGTAGGAATAGTCCAACTCATTAGAACAGTGGTAGCACATGTTTTTAATCCCAGTACTCGGGAGGTAGAGGCAGGAGGATCTCTGTGAGGTTGAGGCCAGCCTGGTCTACAAAGTGAGTTCTAGGACAGTCAGTGCTGTTACACAAAGAAACCCTGTCTCAAAAAAAAAAACCAAAAACAAAACAGTGGATGATGCCATTTCCTTGGATTCCTAGTGCCAAGACTCTGTGGTGATATTTTATTTGTGCTCTAACAAATAAAGCTTGCCTGGAAATCAGAGTGAGGAGCTAGACACATAGAGGCCAGGTAGTGGTGGCACACACCTTTAATCCCAGCACTAGGGAGGAGGAAACGAGAAGTGACATGGCTGGGCAGAAAAAGGAATGTAAGGTGGACAGAGATAGGAGCTCCATTTAATATAGGAGTCATTGTAGGCTGAGGAGTTGTCGGATAAAAAGTAACTGTGGCTTGCTCCTTTGTCTCTCTGATCTTTCAGCATTTACTCTTTTATCTGACTCTGGGTTTTTATTATTAAGACCAATTAGAATTCATGCTACATGTCTCTGGACACATAAGCTTATGAAGAACTTGGTCCTGAGAAAACCATAGTCCAGGTCACAGAGAAAATATCCTATCTCTGGCTCTGACCATTGGTTTTGCAAATGGAACATAGGACTTTGACCTCACATGTGCCCCTCCCAGGCCACACGTAGGCAATTTACGGGCCCTTCCCTGGGACCCATGCCCTTATACTATAAATCCATGCAAAGGCAAAGTAAATGTAGGTATTAAAACAGTCACACTATCTGCTCTCGTGCAATACACTGCTATGGAGAAGAGTCTAAGCAATATATATAGATTTCTTCCTTTTCATGAGCGCATACAAGGTCACTTTCTCCATGAATCAATAGAACAATCTGAATACACAATTTTCGTGTCACTGTGTATTTTGGAGTTGATATACATTGAAGGGAACAAGAATAACAAGGCTTTGAAGAAGTGTCAACTCAGATAGTATAATAATTTTATGTTTTCTTATTGGTCTCAGCTATATCTGAGGATAAAGATGAGAGTTCTACTTATATAAAATGTCAGAAATAAACAACATATGCATTGCATTAAGGTTTGAATTTTGCCTCTTCCTTTATCAAATGATGTCCAGGAAGTTTCACTGGATGTCTGCTAAAAGTATTTTGGCAGTGTTTTCCTTTTTAAGTCCCCTTAATCCAACTAGCCTGGTTTACTTTATGAGCAGACTAGAGAAGGCAGAGTTCTGGGGCTGCTGTGTGTTTTCATGCAAGCTATCCTGCCTCTCTGTTCTTTCTAGGCCAAGCTGCCATGATGACCAGTCCAGCCAACAGTACTGATCACAGGTTGCGGGCTATCTGTATGGAACAAACTGTGTAAATATTCTTAAGCACTACATTGTGAGAGTTCATGAAGCTCACCATAGTTCTGCTCTCTCTTGAATATGTAACTGGCCTGTAAATATACTCAAGGCGTTCTTTATGAGTGTTTACTTGTAAAGTTATTTGTTGGTTTATTCATTAATTGTAAAGTAGGGTGTCCTAGAGGCCAGGCTGGCCTCAAGCTCCCTATGCAGCTGAGGTTGACTTTGAACCTCTGATCCTCTTGTTTCTACCTCCCAAGTTCTAGGATTATCAGTGTGTGCTACCATGCACCATTTAGGCAGTGCTGAGGATCAGCTTGAACTCGGGCCTTCAAGCATGTTAGGAAAGTACTCTCCCAACTGTGCTATGTCCCGGTCCTTATAGTATTAGATATGGCTGTTACATGTATGTAGAGGGTAAAGGCTCTATTCACTACCAGGTGATTTTGCACATGTGTTCAACTGTCAGTGAATGAATAAAAGTTGCAAACTAAATGGCAAGTTAAAAAAAAAAAACTGAAAAAAACATAACAGTTGCTTGGTGTACAATAAAAACCTTCGACCTACCCCCAGAGAAACCATCCTTTAGAAGACTGGAAATAAAGTTTGTACAGAACTTAACCTAGTGTCTGGTTCATGCTTGGTCCTCAAAACACATGAGGTGCTGTTATGATTAATTCAATTTGAGGGACACATGTCTGGTTACAATAAGCAGCCATGGTCAGAGATGCATGTTCCCAGTAATAATTGCGGTTCTGGACAAAGCAGCCTGACAATCTGCAAGATTATTATGTGCATAATCCTCAGGTTAGTGATCCTCCTGATCCTCCTCCCCCAGTATCTCCATCTGTATCCCTCTGGAAAAGACCAACTGACTAAAGTCTGTTAGAGTCAGTGGAATATCCACACACAAAAAAGAGAGTTCCTGAAAGCCAGTCTCCAGCTGCCTCCAGCAGGACTGAGCTTTGGAATCTGGGGTAGAGGGGATTTTACATTTGACTCTGCAGTCTCGTCCTTGCTACCCGTCTCCTTGTCTTGTTTACTGATCTCTGGAGGACACATTTCTCTCATTTACTATGTTTCCTTGGACAGCAACCTATGCACCTCTCAATAAATTTTGGTTTACCCAGGAGCTGACGGGCACAGAAACCTAGATTCAATTTGTGCCGATTTATGAGACATAGGCACGACAATTCTGGAAAGTTTCCTGTGGCTCACTTTATAAATTAACCCCTTATTTAAATATTCTGCAGACTTAGCACAGGCCAGTGTTGGATAGGGACTCCGTCCCAGATCAGCTTTGCTGGCCTCCTGGCATTTGTTACAGGAACGCACGGACCCTTCGGCACAAACAATGCAGATGTACCAGATTTATGACAAGCTGGGAAGGCTCACATGCTGTTGTTATTCAGGCCACAACAGCAGCCATCTGAGTGGACTTCACGCCTCTGAGTCCCAAGCCTCTGAAAGCTGGATTTGGGGAGGCTGTGTGAGCACTGTTTTGAATCAACTGATGGCTTCAGTCATTCACTCTACTGGAATATTGTGAGACACTTTGGTCTTGCCTGCACTCATTTGTAGAGGTCATTGGTTCTGTACAGGTGGCCATGGGCACCTGGGCACCCACGTAGGTTCCTAGTGGCTACTCAAAACCAAGGATCAACTCAGCTTGTCTTCTGAGCACACCACACGCTAGTAGGTATGAAGCAGATTAAAGTCTTGCTGTGGCATTGACATTAACACAGGCACCTGTGCAGAATGCAAACTTCCCCAGATGCTTTTAATATGAGTCTTGGGGGCTGAGGAGGACCAAGTGAAGGGATGCTGAAAGTGTCAGGTAAGATACAGCTTTTAGATAAGGCAAGGAGGCCCGGAGAAAGGAAGTGACCTCTGGAGTCAAGGGTCTGGCACATACCGAGCCAGGATCCCCAGCTTTCAGGACTTGGGTGCCCTCTGACCAGCCAGCTAGCCTGTGGCTCCTGCAAAGCCTAGGGTGGGGTGCGGTGGGTGAAGCTCCTCCTCTCAAATTTCTCCTCCTCTCACAAATTCATAACCCCTATCCTTCCTGCCCTTTTCCTCCACCCAGGACTGTGGTTCCAATGACATCATTAGAGTCCTTGCAAAGAACAGTTTCCAGGTCTATTTAAACATGTTTGCAATGTTGTGGGGAATCTGTTTGATAAATAATCGAGGAAGAGATTTTTGAACTGTTGGCTGCAGGGGGTAAAGATGGAGCTGGAAGAGGAGGAAAAGGGATGCTTCCAGAGCGACAGGGACAGTCATTTACAGTGGCAAGGAGGTAAGGGACTCTGTGACTCCCAGGGGGCCTGAGTGGCTCAGATGTTCCCTCCAATCCTAGCTGATGCTGTCCTGCTTGGCCAAATCGACCTGAACAGCCCAGAAGGCTATGCGGCCGCACCTGTCAGCCCCAATCCGCGCTGCAGAAATTTTGTTAGGAAAATAGATGTACCAAGATTCAATTTTTCGATTGTCTGAAGGCTTAATTTAGTGACCTTGGAAAATGTCTCTTGGAGGTGAAGTAGAAGGAGGGTATGTGGGAAGGACAGGGCTTCTCTGGTAATGGATAATTTATTTACACTTAATTTTCAGGCCTTTGGGGAAAGCCATGAAAATAGTCAGAAAGCAACTATCATTTTCTTTCCAAATCAGAATGAGGGCTATATGAGAAAGAGAGGCAAGAAAGAGGGACAGAGAGAAGAAGAGGAAGAGAGAGTGAGCCTGAAAGAGAAGAGGGAGAGAGAGAACAAGAAAACTACACATTACTACTAAGCTAAGAGCAGAGAGGTTTTTTTAAAAATACATTATATTTTTATTTTTTATTGATGCGTATGTGTGTGCATGCTACATGGGTGCAAGAATCTGTGGAGGCCAGGGAAGGACACTGGATCTCCTGGAGCTGGAGTTACAGGCAGTTGTGAGGTGCCCAACATGGGTGCTCAGTCCTGAACTTGAATCCTCTGGAAGCACTCTTAACACTGAGCCACCTCTCCAGCCCAAGACCAAAGGCTTTAAGAGAGCACATGGACAAAATATGTATACATGCAGAGGAGAACTAGAATGCCATAAGCCCTTGTCGTAACACCCACATGAAAGTTCTAGGACGGCATTCGCTCCTTTCTCCTTCTGTCACAGCTGCTGTCACTGGCATATTTCACAGTGAGCCTCATCCTACGTGTGTCACCCCTGCTGACTGGGTGTGTCGGAGATGTTCACAGGAGGCTGTGCTGCTGTGCTATGGGCAGTTTCACTCCTTGGCAAGACCACCAGACGGAAGGCGCTCATGGGCAGGGGAAGCTTCTGGATTGGGAGTTTCCATTCCCCCTCCAGCCCTCCCGGGCTATAGGATCCTGAGGTCCTGCCCACACTCTCACTCTCCCTCAGATTCCAAGAAGCAGTAATAACAACAGGGGTAATGTCAGATCTTTACCCACGGCCTTCCTTAGCTGTCCCCCTAGCCCAGCTTCCTCCGCATGTCGACAGAGTCACTTCCAGTTTGGCATCCCCCATTTTCGGTCCCCCGTCACGTCCACCCAAGGCCCCTGTCTCTGGAGGCTGATCTGTATGTAGTGTCATCCTCTTTGCCACCATGTGACAGGCAACAGGAGCCAGGCCTTGGGAGTTCCCGGGCCCCATGGGGTGTTCGGCTCAGATTAGCTGGCATCTTTCTTTGCGTCTGTCACTTGCTGCCTCATCTGTCGTTGGCAGGGGTGTCATTAAGGCCTCATGGCCTGAGGAGTTAATAGAGACACCAGGGCTCTCAGTCACCAGTGCCTGCAGCAATTTGCACCTATTGATACCTGGCAGCTAATTCCCCTTCATGACTTGACACTTTCACTGTGGCTCTGCTCCCCACTTGTCAGCCAGCTAGCACACCCCCTCAGACTCACAGATACACCCTCCAAAGCCTACTCCTAACAAGGTGGCGGGGTGGGCCTGCCCCTGACCTGTAGTAGCACCACTACCTGCTACATGAATGTGAATTCTCTTTGCTTCTCTCCCACCTCACCTTGCAAGATGCCTCCAATCCTGGGGTCTCCCTGTCCTTAAATTGGCCAGAGGTATGTTAGGAAGGAAGTGAAGATCAGGAGAGACCTAGAGATTATATCCCTGGTCCTAAGGTCACACTAACCCCGCCTACCACTTCCACAGTGAGATTCAGGGATACTTCCTCTTCTTATCCCCATCATACCTCCGATTCCATTTCTAAAGAGCTCTGAGGCCAGAGGCCAATGACAGGAAGGAAGGAAGAGTGGGAGTAAGGTCACCCTTGGATATAGACAGTTAGAAACCATGCTGGATTCCATGAGATCTGGTCTCAAAAACCAAAAAAAAAAAAAACACTAGAAAATAAAATATTGGAATCAAAGGGAAGAAAGCTAGAATGAAGTGCTGGAAGCATGGGTCAGCGTGTAAAGCACTTGTTGAGGAAGTACGAGGCTGTGAGTTTGGATCCCCAGCATCCACACGACAGCTGAATGTGGCTGTGCATTCCTGTTATTCTGGTGCCAGTGGGACAGACAGGTGGATCCCAGGGGCTCACTAGCCAGTCTAGCTGAAGGGGTGAGATGCAGGGTCAGTGAAAGATCCCATCTCAAAAGCTAAGGTGAGGAGTAATAGAGGAAGACATTTAATGACAATGTTGATCTCTGTCTCTCTGTGTCTCTGTGTCTCTGTGTCTCTGTGTCTCTGTCTCTGTCTCTCTCTCTCTCTCTCTCTTTCTCTCTCTCTCTCTCTCCCCCCCCACACACACACACAAAGCTACACTGCAGATGTCTTAATGTTTGAGACAATGCTTCTTTTTCCTAAGGATTCACACCAGCCTGGGCTCAGCTAACTAAGTGTGCATTTGCATAGATGTGTGTACATTTATCTAAGTTCCCTAATATGAGGGCCACAGCTGTGTTATCAAACACTGTCTACTAAACCTCAGCTGAGGCTGTCATTAAGCATTTCTTGGAGTGGATCATATTTCACTTGTTCTGTGTCATCCTTCTCTGTGATCCTTCTCTGTCCACAGCATCCTGTGATGGTGACTAGGCAGCCCTTACATTTTCTACTGTAGGAACCATTTGCCTATTTCAACATGGGATAGTGGGATGTGGTAGGATTCCATATTATTTCACACCAGAGGCTGCTGATACAATGATGGGGTGAGCAAGCCCCTCCCCTACACCCTGCTGCCCCCTACCCCCACCTCAGTGCCTGGCAGCCCCAGCTGTGGAATGCAAACATCTGCAGGCATCATAAAGGCATTCTATACACTACCAGCCAAGTCCTGACCCTGTGACCATTTCCACCATTAGATTTGAATGACCTCAGCAGCCAGGCTGAAAGGCCTGAGTATTAATTCACGGAACCACAAGCTCAATTTAAGATTTAATTTGAGATAACGAAGAGCTACTGAAAGTGTATTCAAACTTCTAAGCATGCCTTAGAAGGCCTCTCCCTGTTTTTCACGTTGAATATGAATTGAGGATTTGCTTTAACAGATTTATTTACAAATTCACAAACAACAAGGCTTCCTCCTTTTTTTTTCTGAGTTCTTTGTGTCGAGGCTGTTGTTTAATGGCAGCCTTGGAAGAGGTTCAGTTAGAATCCTTTCTCCTTTCTCCTTTACAAATGGCCACTCTTTAAGGATTACCTTTGAATTCCATTCCGTTCTTGAAGAGAAAGCAGGCTTCCCTAGGAATCTCCCCCAACCTCCCCCTGGAGTCCACTCTAAACAGGAGGAAGTGTCTGTGGGTTCAGCGGTGACAGCGTTTCTTGAAATTGGCCTGTGGTGTAGGTCTCAAAACAAAACAAAACAAAAAAGGTGTGTGAAGAGTCCAAGCCTTGTGCCAGCCACTTGGTACCTCTTGGTTCTGGTGAAGGTCTAAATTCTGACGATCTTAGTCCAAACATATTTAAAATTCTGGTTGGAGATGGGAATTTTACTTAGTTTCATCAGAATTTTCCATGCCTGACAGTTTGTTCTAATATGGAAAATTCTAGCTAGAGTGAGGAATGGTTTGCTTCAGGCTGAAAAGCCAGAATCCAGGATGCTGGATGCATCTGGCACTATGCTGGGCTGGGCTTATTTTGCAGTTTTTCAACGGTTTGGTCCAGTTTTAGAATCAGAGGCTTGCAGGGTCAGCAAGACTGCTCAGTTAGTAACAGCAAGCATAAGAACCCAAGTTCAAATACCTGTCACCCATATGAAAAGTAAGGTAAGGCTAAGCGTGTAACCCCAGCACTACATGAGGATCTCTGGGTCTTGCTGGTTGTTAATCCAGCTTCAGGTTTGAGGAGAGTTCCTGTTTCATGAGAATGAGGTGGGCTGTGACAGAACAAGACACCTAGTATTGTCATCGGGCCTCTGCATGCATGCACCTGCACACATATGTGCCTATACACCATGCACACTCAGACATGTACTTCAGGAGCTCGATCAACAAGGGATGCAGAATAGCTCCTACCAAACTTAATCCACAGAAGGGAAGTCTGTGTCCTGGAGGAGGTGATGGTGTGGAAGAGCTGGGCACAGCAGAGCTGAAGCAAGGATAGGGGCGTGTTCATGCCAGACTCTGATGTGTAGCTTAGGCCTCCTTACCAGGAAGGCCTTACAGACTCTTCCAGAGAGTCTCGGACTTCAGAGAGATAATATTCTCAAGGTTGTGTCTTTTCTGGGCCAGTCTACCCAATGACTAATCAAGGCAGAGGCCCAAAAGTGTGGCCATACTAACCCAATGGAGATCAACTCTGGTGGGCCCTTGGAGCTCAAGAGCTTCCCAACGGTTAAGCTGAGACTTGCAGGCCTATATCTCAGCTCAGCTTGGCCTCTGTCCACTTCATCTCTACCACCTTCCCTTTTCCAGGTAGTAACTCATCCTAAGTGATGCTATACATTGCAAAGTCTATAGAGTAGACTTCCCCAACTGCCCAGTGAGGTTTCTCAATCACAGAGATGATTGTGAAGGATTGGCCTCATCAGAAAATCTCTCACTGGGGCAACTTGTCTGTCTTTCTAAAACCCTTGCTATCCAAGATAGAAGAGACATGAGTGGCGTGCTCCAGGGGCAGCAGAAAGAAATGGTGAGTCAGGAGGTCTTGAGAGATTTAGGTAGAAGCCAGGAGAAGCTTATCTGCACAGGGCCAGTTCGCCTACACACCAAAGGCACAGTCCCGACCCCCAGGAGTGAAGGATTTAACAGGGGCCAAACTTGAGCTACTTGTTGACATAATTAGTGCTGGCTCCAACCAAGAGATTCTGGAGCCAAGTTGGCAGGGGCTCCTGAGTTTTGATTGGCAAATTTGAAGCAAAGTTCAGCCAAGTTCTATATCTATTTTGTAGTGTGCCTTATGCATGTCTAGAGACGCCAACCCTTCCAATAGATTTCCAGCTTTATGGTTATTGGTAGCTGAAGATATTAGCTCTTTACGTAGACAAATGCTTCTGGCAGGCCAGCCTGCACTAGGAACGGGAGGGATGCCTGCAGGCTCCTCAGAAAATTAATATAATATGCTGCATTAATCAGAATTCTATCAAGTCTACACACTTGGCCTGGGCTTAAGAGGCAATACTTTGAAATTGCAGTTGGATAAGCTTCCTTATTCTTTGAGAATAGGAGTCAGAGTTTGCGAGGAAAAAAATAGAACAGAGCTGGCATTTAAGAACCAGAAAGAGGAAGAAGGCTTAAGCAACTTTAATTCCTTAGCTCCACCAGTCCACCAGAGGCTGCAGAGGGTTATGGAAGATTCGACCTCTACATCGGCACAAACTTACCTCAAATGGTGAGCTAAGAGGCAGTTGGATAGACCCCCAAGCCAACCTGGGGCTGCTGTGAGCCATGTCTCAGGCCTTGAGACTGACTCGTTTGTTTCTGTCTAATGACAAGTTACTTACAGGGGAATCTTGGTGATGTCTTGCCTTTGGATACATGTAACCAGGTGATGGAGAACATTCAGAAAGCAAGGTGATGATACAGTTTGGCAACTGGCTGTGCATGGCTGTGCGTTTAAGATGGGTCTTGCAGGAGTGGCTAAGTGGATAAGGCAGTTTCAGCACAAGCCTGAGGTCTGGGGGTTCATAACCCAAGAACCTATGTAACAGCTGGGCAGATGTGGTGGCCACCTGCTATCCCAGTGCTTCAGACACAGTCGGGAGTTTTAGGACAAGCTTGCTATCTAGAGCTCCATTTTCAATGACAACCTCTACCTCAATAAAGAAAGTGGAGGTCAATTGAGGATGGTACTCGAGGCCTCCACACACAAGCGCACACATTTGTACCCAGACGTGAAATGTGCCCATATGTCCATATTTGAACATGCACATACTCATACCAGACACACACATACACATTAAATTAATGAATGAATGAATACAGGTTGTCTTCTCTAAAACACAAAAGACTCTAAGCCACCACGTGAGAGCCACCTCGGTTCCTTTATGGAGAGGCTGCATTGGTAGGCAGCAGGACATATGACAACATGACACAATGGTGCCCTGTACATCAGCATTCGGTCATGCTTTATAATGTGACCCAGCTACATCTGTGTTCATTATTATAACTCAGTGCCTACGAGACGGATATTTTTAAAGACAAAGGGCCAGGCTTTTGTGGAAATGCCCCCATCCTCCCTGTATGAAAAAAAAAAAAAAAAGTGGCTCCTTCTTGTCTGGTACACTTCAGTAATTGGCAGGATTTTGAGTAAGCTCTTTTAAAAGCCCTCCGTTTCTATTTTCACATTAAACACACTTGCAATATCTATTAAAAGCACAAACACTGAGGAACACACCAAGACTACCAATGAGCCTACATCTGGAGGCTCCGATACATCAGGAAGAATGAAGGGAGGGCTCGTGTACCTTCATGTCTGGGTGTGTATGGGTGGGGGGCGGAGTCAGTGCTGTGAGAGAACAGGGTATACCTCTGGCCTCCTCCACCTCACCTGTGTCCCAAATTTTTGTATGAACTAACTCCGTATCTGAGGGTTCAACAGAAGAGGTCAAGTTCAGGATTTGATGACAACAAACACGGGTCTGGCCTTCATATGGAGGGGTCTTTTTGCTGAAGCACATAGGGAAAGCAGAATGGATGCACGGATATTCCTATTCCTCCATGTTTTCTAGAACTCCTTCGGTTTATGGTCCTTGGATGATTGACTGACATTCCACAGAGGATACACAAGGTCACACAGGGAACTTGGGAACATCTGGGAGAGAGCAGGGCCAGCGAGTGGGTTGGAGAGAGCCTCTAGGCCCTGAGGAGATCATATAAGCCATTTTCAAGGTTACATTTGGGCAGGCGGCCAGATGTGTGAGCTTGGATTTGCAAGTGGCCAGACAAGGGTCACTGGGACCCCGGCAGAGGGGCTGCCAGCAGCTACCCTGAGCTCAGACACAGACACGGAGCTTCTAAAGCTCTTCTGCCTTTCCCAAGTGTCTTTAAAAGGCCAGGAAGAAGAGGGAGGATTGAAACTCAGGAGAAAAAGGAGCTATAATTCTGCTGAAATCTACGTCTAGAAACTTCCCCTGTTCCCACAGATATGTGCCTTGGATGGCAGACTGTGCACTGGGCAGGGAAGACAGTTCCTGATCTGAGGTTTCCAGTGGTACCTGTCAGTCAGCGTCCAGGCAAGATGCAGTGGGGCGTATTCAGATACAAGAAGTACCTGATAAAGGTGCTGCTTGCAGAGGCTGATTGTAGGGTTTGAGGAATGTGGGAAAGTTTCCTGCAGTATCATGAGCTTCTAAGAGCAGGCACGGCTGCAGGGAGAGAATCTTCTAGAGAGGGAGGCGGTCAAGCCCACCTGGAGGGAAGGAGCCTGGAGATTGAAAAAGCTGACCCCGCTTTGCTTACCCAACCTGAGGAAGAGGGTACGAGGCCAGTTTTCCAGGCCGGGCAATGGGGGAGACCTGGGGAGAGAGGTGTCACTGTGTGGACTGCACACCAGTGAGGACTGGGGGCTTTTGCTAGGATGAGGTTAGGCATGTTTTCTAAATGGTATCTGTTAGCAAACAGCACTGGTGTGTGTGTGTGTGTGTGTGTGTGTGTGTGTGTGTGTGTGTGTGTGTGTGTGTTGGGGGGGGTCCTCTGGGTATCTGTTAGCAAAGAGTGCTGGTGTCAGTCCTCACCTTCTACCTCATTAGAGACAGTCTCTTTATTTACACCCTGCTGTATACTGCAGGCTAGCTGTCCTGTGAGCTTCCAAAGGCTCTCCTGTCTGCCTCCTATGTCCCTGTGGGAGAGCTGGCATTGTGGGTGCTCCTCATACGGATTCAGCTTTTACACAGGTTCTGGGGCCCTCAGGCTTGTGCAGCAGGCAGGCATTTTTACTCAGTGAATACCTCTGGAACACCCGAGTGAGCCCTCTTTATCCAAATCCATGTGACCCCCTTTCTGATGCAGATGTGAAGAAAGTCAACACTTTCAAGGGTTTATTTAATTTTTTAAAAGAGGGACTATTTTTGTAGTTTTAAAAGTAGGCCATAGGGGATCTAAAGACTAAACACACACACACACACACACACACACACACACACACACACACACACAAACACACACACACACACACACCAACCACACCAACCACACAATAGTTCATTTAAATTAAGATGGAAGATGTGTTTCTTTCTTTTTTCCAAGATTTTAGGAAAAGAGAAAACAGTTCACATAGGGGATAAAAAGGAGAAGGAAAGACAAAAGAAAATAACATTCTAGACAAATGCACCCTGAAAGCATTTCAGTGGAAGCATATTTTGCCAAAATTCTCCAGGAGAAGGAACTAGAAAGGCTTCTTGGTCCTGAGCCCAGTGGCCAGCAAAGGAGGGGTCCAGCAGAGCTCTGTGACAGCCAGCGATGACACTGTCAGGTTGACAATGATGACACCATGGACAGTCTCATGTGCCCCCTCCCCCCGCCCCCAGATATTGAAACACACCAGGAAAAGGCCAACTCGGGACAGAAATGGCAGGCATTTTAAACCAAGGGAGACACAGAATCATCTGCAGACATGGGGAGGGGCTGCCAGCCTCAGGAAGGTTCGAATCCTCCACATTTTCTAATGTAGATTAATGGCTTGCTCAGGCGTGCGGCTAAAAACTTGCTAAATGTGCTGACCGCTTGAAATTAGCAAAGGTGGCTGCTAAGGAAAAAAAAAAAAAAAAAGAACAAAATAAAATGAGCTGAATCTGGATGTGCCTCTCTCATCCTCGCCTGACATATGACAAACAAAATTAGCTGTGACAAAGAGGCAGCAACAAGTCCTGGGTGGTAAGAAACAAATGTCTAGTGAATGTGAGTGGTCTCGACAGTGGCCTTTGCTTGCTGTGGGTAAGAGCCTGGGGCTGGTACTGCAACTCGGTGGTAGAAGCTCGTGGCTTACAGTCACGATGCCCTAGGTGTAATCTCCAGTAATGCCAAACCAAACCGAAACGAAAGTCATAGGCTTGAGGCTACAGTGATCATGATTTATGGCTTGGGGAGATGGATCATGGGTAAGAATGCTTGCTCTGAAAGCATAAGGACCTGAGTTTGTATTCCCAGAACCCATATAAAAAGCCATTATGTGCTTGTAAGGCCTAGTGCTAGGGGGAATGGGCAGAGACAGGAGATGGCTGGGGTGTGCTGGCTACTCGCCTATCTCCAGGTTAACTGAGAGATCCTGTCTCCGGAGAGTAAGACTGAGAGTCATGTAGGAGAATCCATGAAGCCTTCCTTGAGACTCTCTTCCCCGATGCCTGTAGACTGTGTAAAATTGACAGTTAAATTAATCCATCACAGAGCCTTTATGGAAACATACATGCACACACACATCCATTATACACACTGCTACACACACTATACACTTTGCTATCCATGCATGTATATATTTTGAAGCCAAGACAGAGCAGAACTCTACTGGCATAATGATATCTCTTTCTACTCATGACAAAAATATGTATGTCCCCAGAAATTAGAACACATTATCCCAGATGCTGTTGAAACTCAGCTGAAGGATTGCACTCTGTTCCGGTCACCACCTTATAAAAGCATTAGTAATCTAACACTTGAAAAGTATTAAGGATAGTGTGGCAGTTGGTTGGTTCTCTAGCTTAAAAGTCTCAATGTTCTTCAAAGTGCTGTATACCTCTGGCTTAGCGGTGGGGAGGGGGAGGCAAGGAAAATTAGAAGAAAGAAAATTACAGGGGAAAGTATTTAGGCTCTGAAGTCTGTAGGGTGGAGGCGAAACTGCAAAATTCAGAAGCAGTATTAAATAGAAATCTGCCTGCCACCTCAGCACTAAGGAGTCTGAGGACTGCTCGGTTCAAGGGTAACTAAGCTACATAGAGTTCCAGGCCAGCCTCTGAGTCTTAGCCAGAGCCTGTCAGAATGTAAACAGTGTAATGTAACAAAAAATATAAACAACAACAACAAAAAAAAAAAACAAGGTAAATTTAAGCTGCCAAGTATTTTTTTCCTTGAAAGCTATCAAGTAATTATGAAAAAAAAAAAAAAAACCTCTATATGCAAATTGAAAATAACAACTCACAGTGAAGTAGGTATTTTGCCCATAGCTAGCTGGAAATCAGGATTTAGCACAGAGTTATCCTAGGGTGGATTCCTTAATTATGTTTACCACCGAGATTCACAATATTTTTATATTTTATTTTCATTTTTCTACTTTTCAGACAAATCTAAAAGTGAGTCAGAAATCTTTTTTTAAAACTCCATCTGCTTAGGGGTTGGGGAGATAGCTTGGCTGGTGGCTGATGCATCAACAGGAGGACCTGCGTTTGGACCCCTGCATTTGCGTGAAAAGTTGCACCTGGCTGGCAATGCATGTCTATAACCTATGGCCAAGGAGGTAGAGTCGGGAAGATGGCTGGAGCTTTAACCCCATGTTCCCCAGGCTTCTCATGTCATCCTGCCTCCTGTGAACATTGATAGTCACCAAGTTAGACACCAATGGCTCTTTGTCTGTGGTATGGACTGTTGCCTAGTCTACACTGGGCCCCGTGATGACTGGGAACATTGGAGTTCAAAAGAATATGGGGCCCAGTCTCGTTCACAAAATCCTTGTCGTGGGACAGGGTAAGTAACAGCAAGAACAAATGGACAGCTTTGATGGTTACCCTCTACTGAGAAGTTACTATCGACTTTGTGCCACCTTTTGGAAAAATCCCATTTAGTCCTCCAAATCAGCCTAACAGAGAAGTCTTATTCTGGCAAGTGAAAGAAAAAGTTTACCACTTGACCAATGAAAATAGATTGAAAGTTTGTCACCCTAACCCTGATGTGATGGTATTTATACATGGGGTCCATGGGAGGTACTGAGGCTTAAAGGAGCTCCTGAGGGTGACATGATCTCTCTCCAATATCACTATATGCTGCCGTTCTCAGACAAGGGGTGGACAACTCTGCTATGACCTCTCTAGGGTACTGTACTTCCCAAGGGCTCTCCCACCATGACAAGGGGCACCCTTGAAGCAGCCAGAGCAGGTCTGTGGCGACGACCTACCTGACAGCACAGATGGAGAAGCACACAAGTCTTCGTGATAGGAAGTAGTGATGCTTGAAAGTCCCTAAAGTGATCTGAAGCTTTCCTGAGTTATAAAAGAAAGGGGGGATGGGGGGGCCTAGAGAGATGCCTCAGTTGTTAAGAACACTTGCTGGTCTTCTAGAGAACCCATTTTTCCCCTAGCACCCACATTAAGAGGCTCACAACTGTCCGTAACTCTAGCTCGAGGGGATCTAATACGTCCTCTGGCCTCTGTGGGCACCTATACACAAATAAAAATATAGAAAAAGAAAGAAAGAAACGATGGCAGAAGTAGCAAAGGATCTCTAGGATTGAACTGTAGAGCTCTAGTTACCAAATGTTCTGTGCAGTTTCCAAAGGTGATTGGTTGAGGTGAATTTGTTCTGATTTAGAGGGAGGAGAGAGAGAATGGACATAGCAGATGCAGCGAATATATATGCAGTGATGGAGGTCTAGTGATCTGAATGGTCTAGGAGATAGAATTGTTCCAAATGACTTCTCCAGCTGTGAGAGCCTATGATTCACGCAGACGATGGGGATGTAATCGACAGTTATGGACTTCTTTGCATTATACACCTGTGTGTAAGTGTATGCCCATGTCAATATATGTTGAGACTGAATGTCACAAGTCTCTACTCCTTTCTTCCAGCTTGTGACTGAAGACCCTGCAGACTTAAATGAAGGGGATGCTCTCT
Organism: Peromyscus leucopus; assembly: GCF_004664715.2. NCBI lineage: Eukaryota > Metazoa > Chordata > Mammalia > Rodentia > Cricetidae > Peromyscus > Peromyscus leucopus. Next base: position 117,477,259 of record NC_051067.1, on the reverse strand, counting down.
CACACACTCATCTTAAAGTCAGAGTGCGGGAGAAGTCAGACCTCACTGCTGACTGCTGATCACCCCTTCCCTTGTTAATAAAGCCCAAGAGAAGCCCTGCGATGCACCCTAAGGTCTTGCTGATTTGAGCAGACTGGCGTGTTAGTTAGTCCAGGGATCCTTTGTCCCCACCCAGCCCTGGGATGACAAATGTGTGCCACCATCCCTGACTCTTCTGTATTTTTTTTATTATTTATTTAGTTATTTGGTTTTTTTTTTCTTGTGTTTTTGGTTTTTCAAAACAGAGTTTCTCTGTGTAGTCCTGGCTGTCCTGGAACTTGCTCTGTAGACCAGGCTGGCCTTGAACTCAGAGATCTGCTTGCCTCCGCCTTCTGAGTGCTGGGACTAAAGTAGTGTGTCACCACCGCCTGAAATATTTTTTTTCTTTTAAATGTGGGTGCTGGGGATGGAACTTGGGTCCTCGGGTTTGCCAGGCAAGCCCTTTCCCCATTGAGCTGTACTCAGTCCGGACATTCAAATGTTAACATTTTCATACGTGTACATTTAAACATCCGCACGTGCTCTGTGTCTACTATATTAGACAACAGCTCCTGGTGAGGTAACAGTAGGCGCATCTCTCTGAGCCTCAGCTGATGCTTGTTAAAGGTTGGCACCCTTCAGCCTAAGGGAACATTCCTTCACGCCAGCCAGAAAATGTCTTTAGGGGAATTGAGTTGCTTTATCTCGTGGCACCTCGCTTTTTGCCACATCTGAAGCAGGTGTTAGCCCCTGCCATTAATTAAGAACAGTGTAGAAACAAAAACATTTCAAAGAAACCCGGGCACTGGATGTTAAAACTGTCATATTTTTACATGGCCTCATGATTCAACGATTAATGGACCTTAAAACAATCATAAAACATCAAGGCCTCTGCTCAAGCTTAGAACAAGGGTAGTTTTACTTCGGCTCCAATCTTCTCGTTGGAAATTCATTGTGTGTCACAGGGCTCTGTAAACACTTTTAAGGATTCTGACATTGTGGTATGAGATGCTGTTAATCTGTTCCCTCCCTGACCTTCATTGGCCAGTGGTGTGGTGTGACTGGGTGGAAAATTCATGAAAACAGCAAGGATGCACTCCGTGACATAGAATAGGGCACAATAAACCTAAATAATGGCTATCATGTGCAGATTCTGATTCAATGAACTGACTCGACGCAGATTCATTGAGCAGCTGGGCTGCACTAAGGCCTCAGTGGTAGAGGTTTGTGCACTGTGTTCTTTATATGCAGAAACCATAGACCCAACAGAGGAGGCCAACATGAGTGCCCCTCCCATTTCATAGAGGAGCATACTGAGGCCAGGACACATGGTTAATAAGGGGCAGAGGTAGAATTCAAACCCAACTCCTCCCATTCCCTCTCAAACAGCCCTTTATTCTCATACAACTACTACATGCTAACCATTTGCTGATGGTCAGAAATAACACCGTATTTTTTTTCTTTTCTTTTTGAAAGTTTTCTTTTTTTTTTATGTGTCTGGGTGTTTGGCCTGCATGTATCTATGTGCAACATATGCCTGCAGTGCCCACAGAGGCCAGAGAGGATTTTGGACCCCTCCACCCCCGTGCCAAACTGGTGTTGCAGATGGCTGTGAGCTGCCATGTGGGCACTGGGAACTGAACCCAAGTCCTCTGCATGAGAAGGACGTATCCAGAACCACCAAGACATCTCTCTAACCCCTACACGTATTGCATTTTTCCAAAGTGGCCATGGTGATTTCCCAATGACACATTCTTTTCCAGAACCATTATATTGCCTTGTGAAGAGGTGGAACATACTTCCTCTCCCTGTACACCTGAGTGGGCTTTGGGGACTGCCTGGACAAACTGAGCAGAGAAGAAGTGGGGAAACATATGACTTCTAAGGCTGAGTTATAAAAGGCAATGTAGAATCCACTTGGCTCTCTCTTGAGATGCCCACACTGGGGGCCCAGCTGCCATATTGGGAGGAAGCCCAAGCTACATGAAAGCAAGGTGGCCAATAGCCAGCATCAACTCCTAGACTTAGGAGAGAATATCGGTTAGATGGCCCCTGTCTTGGGTTTTGTTTTTGTTTTTGTCTTCAAGCTCCTTAGCTGATGCTTCTGGGGGTGAACAAGCTGTCTCCACCAAGGCCTACCGAAACATGTCATCTGAGAGCACTACAGCTTGGGGTGGTTTGTGATAGATAATAGTGACTAGAACACAGTCAAACTTTAATGAAACCCTAGAATAGGTGATTGGTTCAGTTCCCCCATTAACTATATCCAAAGGTCAAGTGATGGCTTCCCACAAAGGTATCTGTGAGGGAAAAAAAGATAAAGGTCTTGGCTATGGAGAAACACTGAGATTTGAAAAACTTATTATAAAAATGATATTAAATGAGATGTTTGAAGGAGAAGAAAATTGAGTGGCTAGTAAACAACCTACCCGGCTTACATTTACTGCATTGACTGGTAAGATCTACACTGAATTAATTCAGTAATTTGACTCTGAAAGATTTCACGGCTTAAGCTGGTATTGGGTGATACCCCAGTGTTCGGAAGATGAGCAAATGTTCCTGGCATGCTAGGAAGGGGACCTGACAAAGCAGAACATCTTATTCTTACTGTATTTACAGTAAGCTGCCCTGGCAGCTTGGGCAAAGACTTGAAAACAACAACCAGATAGTCCTATGGGGAGACCACTGCAGAGACGGGGCGGCTGGCAGGAGTGCTCTGCCTTCTGCTTCACACATACATGTTACACAAAACGTACCCTTGCTGTTTTATTTTTCTTTTAAGATTAATTTTATTTTAGTTACATGGATGTGGAGGGTGGGTATATGTTAGTGTTGTGCTCATGAAAGCTGGAAGAGGGCGTCAGATTCCCCTGGAGCTGGCGTTACAGATGGTTAGAAGCTGCACAAGACATGGGTGCTGGGAACCAAACTCTGGTCCTCTGCAAGAGCAGTTCAGATCTCTTAACTGCTGAGCCATCTCTCCAGCCCCCCTTGCTTGTGTCTTAGCAGTGGATAACCTATATCCCCAGCGTGAACCACAACTTTCTGTCCACCTTCAATACCACCCACGTCTGTATCCACTTGTCCTTGATGATCTCAGGATACTGGGAAGCATAGCAGGCCATTCTCAAGTATATATTTTTCCCTTTCCTGGATGAGGTTCTTTTGTCTGTCTTCAGCATTAATTATTAAATCATCTAATTAAAAGATTAAACACTATTTGGTGGTGTTATTCTTCATTTCATTTACATGACTACATACACTATATAAATACTTCTATTTTTAGTTATGTTACAAATATCAGAAGACAGAGACATTTTGAACAAGCTTCCCAAATACAGATGGAATTATTTAAATCTTTGAACTGTTACTTTTCAAGAAATTTGGATTAATCAGGGTGCATTTTAAACCCATAATGCCGTCACAGTAACATCCTTAGAATCACGACATGCCTAAGGTATAAACAGGAATTTTTCCCCCTCTCTTTTTATTGATAGCTATGAATTTTCTCTGCACACCTGTACCATCAAGGTAACTTTTGCTATAAACAGCATTTTAAAATTATCACATAAAAAACTATCAAGCACTAAATTAGAAAAAAACAGAAATTCGAAAGTGATAGTGAAATTTATGAAGCAATTCTGCTACACTCAAAGGCTCATTGCTTGGCATGTAAAAAATTTTGAGCTGCTTGCAAGACCTGGGTAAGAATTTCTCGTCGGTGGGGAAACCACGCTCCACAACAGGCTCCGAATGAGAGCCACATGCAGAACACACATGCTGCAGATGAGTGCTTGTTTGCATGACTAATAGAGATAATATTAAAAGTGTTCTCTCATCATTTCAATTTTTTCATTAAATTTTTTTTTAATTTGGCTGAGTGCCTTTTTTCCCCCTACCTCCAAGAGCTGTTAATTCCGTTCACTGCCGAGCAAAAGTCAAAGTCAGAGTCTAAACAGCTTGTAATGAGTTTTCAATGGCCCATCTCAATGAAATTGAGGGCAAAGACCAGCAGGCTCAGGCAGTGTCGGCCCTCGGAATTTATTAGCAAGGGCACATTGTGTTCAGGGACAGGTGCAGCTGAGGGACTGAAGTTCCTGGGCCTTTCAAGGGGAGCCCCAGGCCTTATTAAAAAGTGGTGCTGGCAGGGGCTGGTGAGACGGCTCAGTCAGTAAAGTGATTACTGTACCATCTTGAGGACCTGAGTTCAATCCCTAACACTCATATAAAAGCTGGCCATGGAGAGTTGAGACAATGGATCCCTGGGGCTTGTAGGCCAGCCAGCAAAGCCAAGTAGGTGAGCTCCAGACCTTGTCTCACAAATTAAGATGGGCAGAATCTGTGGAATGACAGCCATGGTTGTGATTTGGCCTACACACACACACACACACACACACACACACACACACACACACACACACACACACGGTGATGGCCACAAGGTGCACACTCTCATACCTGTCTGTCACCAACTTACACTCTGGAATTATATGTGGTTGGGATTAGAGAGATATCACCCAGAGTAAAAAGAGTTTTCAACTCAGTGATAGGGCATGCCCATCATTATTCCACTACCAATCAGGAAGGATGACTTGCTCCTTGGTTAATCCAGCATCACCAAGACCAGCATCTCCTCCAGCCATGTACACATCTCAGTCTGCTGACAGTGATGGATGCTAAAGGGAGTGATATTTCCTTCTGAAATTCTAACCTCTGTCTACATGTGTAGGTGTATGGGTGTGTGTGTGCACATGAATGTGCACCCATATGAATGTGCATGCATTTGACAGCCCAAGGTTGATGTCTAGTGACTTCTAGCCATCTCCACCTTATACAAGGTACCGTGCCTCCTGAATCTATTGCTCACTGTATCATGCTCTGGGGATCTCTTTTTTTTTTCTTATCTCTTTACCTGAGTGCTATTACCCAAAATTCCAATCCTTAAGCTTGTACATGAGCTTTACCTGCTGAGTATCTCTCCAGCTGGAGTTCTTGCTCTTAGCTCTTGAATTTCGGTTGAGTTTCCCTACTGGAATGTTGCCAAAAGATTCTCCGTGACTATGCTTCAAAAATATCCTTTAAACTCACACAATACCATTCTTCACAGATGCAGAATTTCCATATAACACAAAATTCTTTCTGAGCCTGAAAAATAAATCCAATTTTTGAAAATGGAGAACAATTTGACAACAGGTTCTTTGGCCAAAAACGTTCACAAAGCAAATACTATAATACATATGAGCAAGCAGTGGCCAGGGAGAAGAAATGACTTGTTTCTTTATAGACACTACTTTTGAAATTTCATTTTTGAGCTAGTCTCACTGGGTAGCCTGGCTATCCTGGAACTCACTATACAGACGAAGCTGTCCCCAAACTCACAAAGATTCACCTGCCTCTGACTCCCGAGTGCTGGGACTAAAGGTGTGTATTGCTACACCTGGCTTACAACTTCTTATTGAAGGGAAAGCCATGGGACTTATAGAAATAACTTGCTCTATGAATGGAAGTTGTGGCCCCAGACACCAGTTTTATATTATGGATATTAAAATATCACTGACTCTAATGCACGTTTGAAAATATACCAAGAACCTGGCAAGTGCTAGGCACCAGAAAGTCTGTGCTAGACCTGGTGATGAACATCCACTCTCCCTTCTTGCCTCTCCATTACCTGTTCAATAATTCATTCATTCATTTAGTCCTTCACTACAGATTTCTTAGATCACTTGACCTACCAACTTGTTTGTCTAGAGTTTTCTTTTACCGTCTTTTAAATATTTATTTACTTTTCTTTGATGTGTGTGAGTGTCTGCATGCATGTATGTATAACCCATTCCAGGAGCCCACAGAGCTGGTAAAGACATCAGATCCTCTTGGAACTAGAGTGACAGATGGTTGTGAACTGCCATGCAGGCGCCGGGAACCAAACCCGGGTCCTCTGCAAGGGCAGCGAGTGCTCTTAACTGTTGAGCCATTTCTCTAGCCCTGTCTACAGGTTTCTTAATGTGTATTAGGAACAAAAATATCGATGAAATTGTGGGGGAAAATGGTTGGTCTCCTTGTCAACTCATTTTGACTTACATAGAACATAAAGTTTCGGAGCAGTAGAGTGCATTTCCAAAGTCTTCCACAAACTACTGACTTCCTGTTATTAACTACATGCTTCCCCAGCATTCACTCTATTACTTCACTTCCACTCTCACACCTATCCTGGCTCTCCCCGGACCAAGTCTCTTACCATGTCTTATAGCACTGATGGGAAAATAATACTCATATTAAATATCTTACACAGAGCCTATGTAAGAATGCCTGGCAGCTTGTAAATATGAGATATCACCCTGCCACACACCCCCCAAATACTTAAAACCAACCACACACACAGAAACTGCTGTGTGTTTAAAATGTACATACATATAAAAGGCATACCTGATACAAGAGTGACATGCACTCCTGTGTACATTCTTAGTTTTCTGTTTGTATGTTTTTTACAATGACCACACTCCCAATGCTAGGGACAGGCAGAAGCTGGAAGACGTTGCTCTGTTAGTGAAGTGCCCGACACTCAAGCATGATAACTGGATACTTAACAGCTACATGAAAAGTTAGGCACAATGGTGCTTGTCTGTAACCCCAGCACTGGGAGAGTGGAGACAGGCAGATCCCTGGAGCTCACCTGTCAGCCACTAGAGCTCAACGGAGAAGCTCCATGTTCAGTGAGAAATGCTGTCTCAACAAATGCCTCCCCACATGTGCACATACACATGTGTATGTGCACTGGTGGGCACACATGGGAATACCCCCACAATCAGGTGCATACATCATATATACACGGGGGGGGGGGGGGGGCGCAGAGAGACAGAAAGGACAAGCAGCAGCTGTAGAACTAAACACTTTCCAGAACAATTTGATGAGGTCACTTAGGATAGGTTTCTTAATAGATGTTGTAAGTAAAGCTGCGGACTGAATTGTGGGAAAATAAGTATCTGACATCAAGTAACTTTTGAGTCAGACTACCTGCTATACCCTTCATCTACATCATCATATTTAATCCTGTATCAGGCAGGCTCTCTGTTGGTTCTATTTTGCTGATTAAATGTTGACACAAGTTAAGACACTTACTCCAAGTCACAAAAAAAAAAACCCCACTGCATCTTAGATCAGAGGAATCTGACCCAAATACCTATATAAGAACTACTGTTAAGACTCAACCCATAAGCTCAGTACAGCTTTAGCTTTTTAAGCAGAAAAGAGAGGGACAGTGTATGAGTGGGTAAGATTTTAAGAAACCAGTACCTGTCCAGTGTGGTGGTGGACATCTTTACTCTCAACACTAGGGAGACCAACGCAGGTAGATCTCTAGGAGTTTGAGGTTAGCCTGGTCTACATAGGGAATTCCAAGCCAGCCAGAGCTACACAATAAGACTCTGTCTCATATAAACTAGCTAACTAGCTATGTACCTAGCTATCTACCTACCTACCTACCTAACTACCTAACTACCTACCTACCTACCTACCTACCTACCTAACTACCTACCTACCTACCTAACTCCATACCTAAAAACTCACCACCAACTTTAGAATTCTGTGGGTAACTCTGTAAACAAAGAAAAAGCAACAACCTGGTGGTGTGGGATGAAAATTCAAAACTTGCCACCTAAGGATGAGATTCTTCACTGACTTCAACTGCTAAGAGAATCAGCACACTGATGAGAAGGAAACAGGCAGGTGTTTTACTACCTGAGTGAGAGAGAGACTCCCAATCAGAACACAGAAGTCCATGGCAAGATAGAAGTCAGCTCCTGCCTGCAGCCAGGTCTAGGCTCACAGTTTCCTAATTTGTGTTTTGTTCCTAAAGGGGGCCTTAACGGGGTCTTACCATGTAGCCTAGGCAGGCCTGGAACTCACTAGGTCAAACAGACTTGCCTAAAACACATACAACAATCCTCCTGCCTCTGCCTCCCAAGTGCTGACATTATAGTTAAACACCACCATGCCCAACCTTCTTATTTTTTAACACCTTATTTTACAGAATTTCCATTAGGGAGCCTGGTGTTTAATGATTTGTACTGGGAAACATCTTGCCACAACTTTCTCAACTATCAGCCCATCTGTGGACAGCAGCAACAGGCAGAGTGAGGGCAGATGGCCGATGTTGTCTTCAGAGAGTTTGATCATGAGGGTCACGTATTTGACGTCAACTGGACACTCAAATTTTCCAAGAACATCTCTCATTCTAAAACCGATCTGCATCTAAGAAGCCCTCTGGTGTTCGTAGTTGAGTCTTTGATTCTCTTGGCTCCTCCTCAGGTTATCAGTGGCCAATGCAAACCACTGAGTGAAGGGAGCCAATGACAGGTCCTACCAATGAGGACAGACTCTGTGAGGTGAATCATACCACAGCTAGTACGGAGTGTGCAAATAGATCCTCACTCTCCAACCCTCCAATTTGTACGAGGAAACGGTACAAAGCAGCTTACTACTTTAGCATCTTTTGTGGCTTCTGTGATAAAATATCAACAAATCATTCAAGAGAGAAAGGTTTTTGGCTTACAGCTCCAGAGATGGATAAACTCTATCAGGCTAACAAAAGCATGAGGCTGTCCTATCACACTCTATCAGCACGCCCAGAAGTGGAGAGGCAATATGAAGCAGGGCCAGACTTGAAAATTTCCAAGCTGGGCCCCCTGTGACATAATTTCTCCAGCAAGGCTCCACCTCCTAAATGTTCCGGGACCATCCCAAAGAGCTCCAGCAGCTGGGGACCAAATGTTCAAACACACGATGAGGGACATTTTGCTTTCATAGCACAATATCATTTTGCATATTTTGGAACACAATTCAGGTATCTAGTGATTCTAAACAACCCAGAACTTCCAGACACCATTCCATGACATCTGGCCACCCATTTTCCAAGCAGATCCTCAGACTGAATGTTTATCTCTGGGTTGAAAATGCACAACATTCATTTATGGAAAACCTGTCCCTTCCCTGGCATCCCTCTGAAATATTGGGGCTGAAAACCTCAACATTTTTTGGCCACGGAACAGTGAACATTCACACAATCATTAAAATCGCATCTACCACTGGATTTTCTCTCCTTCCCAGTTTTAATACATTTTTATAATTGCATTGAAGATATTCTACCCCTGTTTTTAGTGCAAAGATAAAATTTACGGACCGTGACAAACTTATCCTCTCAGAGCCTTCCCGAAGGATAACAATGTTTCGTGGCGAAACCCAAATGCCTGCTCCTTCCTGGCCATTTTAATAGAGCGGCAGGAGAAAAAGACAGCAGGAGCCCCATCCTCAATTCTGGATTGGGGAGGGGGTACCCTCAACTGGTGCCAGAGATTCAGGATGTTTTCATAGTATTCATTATCCAGTTACTTTTCTTCTATAGTTCCCCAACAGGAACGTCCACTGCAGGGCAGTCTGGCTATACCTGGTGTCACTGGGGCAGTTCCCATCAACACAGCCAAAGACATCCAATCAGATCATTTCCTCCAGTGACTCAGCCACTTGCCCCTCTTTTTCCTGGGGAGTGTGTTTTGTGACAGCATCAAGGGAAGAGACAGCGTGGAGGAGGAAGGAGGGTGCCAAGTTGCCAGTGAGAGTAAGGTTCAAGGCTCAGCAAGACACCCAGAGAACTGTGTGACCCTGGAGGAGTCTCCGGCCTTCTTTAGTGCTTGTTCTGTGCATCTCAATAGGGAGGGATTTGGAGCACATTGTTGATCTCTCAGACGAAATATAATGAAGATTTATTCAAAATAAAGCACAAAGCCTCCAGCTATCATTTTTTTTTTCCTGAGAATATCTTCATCATGGATGAGTTCTTAAAATTCTGACCATCACATCTGTTTGAACATGAACTTGGGTGGACCCCAGGAATCTAATTTTTTTTTCCATGCTGCCTGTAAGCATCTACCCTAAAGATTTTCTCTGCATCTTGCAGAGTATACCCCGACCATGAACTCAAGGCTGGGAAGCAGAGACTAACTCCAGATAAACTTTTCTTGCCACCCCCTCCCCTTGTTTCTTTGGGCAGACCGAGTTTTAAATATTTCCTAACTTTACATAATAGCTTTGCATGAGACACCCATGCCGGGGATCATAATGAAGTGAAGGTAATCTACACAATTTAAAAACACTTATTGTGACAGAAAGGATTGGCAAGGTAGAGGCCGTACAAGCACACATAAATGAAATGCATCCCACCGGAAAAGCATCTCGCTCACACTGTCATTTACTGGCTCCTGAATTAATAGACCAAGAAAGGCACCACTGGCCCCAACAAAATGCTGTAAAACCACGGGCAGCGAGTGGTGTCTCCAACTTTCATTCCCTTGGGGAGAAAAGGACACTGCCTAATCTGTATTCAGTCCTGACATTGGCTGCATCTGATACGGAACATTAGCTTCTAAGTCTCTCAATAGACCAGTGTCCTTCAGTTTATATTACTTTATGTTAATAGTAGAAAAATTACACACAACATCATTTATCATTGTTATACTCGGCTATACATCCCATAGCTTATTGTAATATATTTATTTACCCTAGAGACAGGGAGAAATTAAAAATATATATGTTTCAAGAAAACCCTATAGGAAAAGAACCATTGTAAATCTCTTTAAAACACACACACACACACACACACACACACACACACACACACACACACACACCTCCCTTGGGGGCAGGGAGTGATCTATTGTCTAGCTCAGTCTGTGAATGGCAAGAGCTTTCTGTCTAAGGCCCCTGTATAATCATTCCTGATACACACATATATAACAAAACACTTCATATTAATAATGTATCTTTTGTTCACTAGTCTTCCTGGTTTTTCTTTTTCTTATTTATCTATTACAACCTTGGGTCCCCCGATTCAGTTCACAGTTCTGACATCTGGCCTCTAACCAGAAGGTGGCAAGATTTTTATACTTTTCCTTAAGTTCTCTGGAAGAACAGTGACCACTCTCCAACCCTCAAGACTCATTTCTTCTTCCTCCTCCTCCTCCTCTCCTTTTCCTTCTCCTCCTCCTTTCCTTCTCCCTCTTCTCCTCTTCCTTCTCCTTCTCCTCCTCTTCCTCCTTCTCCTTCAAGACAGGGTCTCACTATGTAGCCCTGACTGGCCTAGAACTCACAGAGGTACACATACCTCTTCCTCCCTATGCTGGGATCAAAGCCATGCACCACCATACCTGGCTCAAGAGTTGTACTTATCCCTCTATACAGTATATAGTATATAGTATATAGTATATAGTAGAGTATATAGTATATGGACCCTCTTGGAGCAAGTGTGGCTAGGAACTGCTATGCTGTTTCTGGGATCTTTCTGGACAGACATTCACAAAAGAGTCTGTGCCTTTTCCTAGAAATCACCCACTTTTCTTTATCAACTATCTCTGGTTTTATTTTCTTCTTCAAGCCTTGTATTTTTGCTTCCATCTCACAAGAATCCCAATAATAATAGCCAACATTGATTGTTGTAGGTCATTCTACTAGAGACAATGGCTTTTCTTGTCCTCAAGGGTAGATGTTGCTGTTGTTCCCATTTTACAGATGTGAAAACTAAAGTTATAAAGTATAAGAGACATACCCAGTACACTCAGTACCCAGAGATACACTCAGGGTGCATTGTGTATATGTTGAGTGAAACAACAATAATCCAAGAGCAAGGATGGAAAATGAGTATGTGTTTTTATTAATAACTGAGTTGTGATATTCCCAGGCAGCATTTTCCCAAAGATTCATGTTGTTGTTGTGTTTTGGCTCTTTTGGGGGCCTGCCACCCAGCTCCCAAATAAATTCACTCATGGAGGCTTACTATTACTTATGAATGCCCAGTTTTACCTTGGCTTAGTTTCTAGCCAGCTTTCCTTAACTTAACTTAATCCGTTTATCTTTTGCCTCTGGGCTTTTCCCGTTCTCTTACTTCTGTATCTTACTCTTACTTGCTGTATGTGTAGTTGGGTGGCTGGTCCCTGGTGTCTTCCTCCTTCTCTGGCTGCTAGATATTTTAATCTTCAGATTTCTCCCTCTATATATCCTCTCTGTCTGCCAGTCCTGTCTGTCCTTTCTCCTGCCTTGCTATTGGCCATTTAGATCTTTATTAGACCATCAGGTGTTTTAGACAGGCACGGTATTACAGCTTCCCAAAGCTAAACAAATGCAACATAAACAAAAGTAACATACCTTAAAATAATATTCCCCAACAGATTTGTGTGAAAAGCAATACCCTTTATTCTTCTTTAGACTCTTAAAGACCTATCACTGGCCTTAACAGTGACATAGAGGTCTTTTTGTGTACTCTTATCAGGTCAGAAGTCAAAAAAGAATCTTTGCTTTAACTTATAGGTAGCACTCAGACTCCAAGAGTTTCCTTTCACAAAACAGTCAGGTAGACAGAGGCATACACAGCTAAAGAGCCAACTTTCAAGTTTCAGGTTGCCTATAGACAACATCTTTCCTTAAGAGCCCATGTAAGTATAGAGTATTATGCCTCCATTTTCTTGCCTATAGAAAGAAAATGTCCACAAAGTATAAATGACACAATACCAACAGATCCCTTAGAATGGTATCTGGCACCTTTTGAGAAGTCAGTAAACTCAAGTAATTGTAATTGTCATCAATATTATAGCCAGCATCTGCACCAGCATCAGCTCCTCCTCCCAGAGAGGACCTTCTTAACCATCAGCAGGCAGAATGGGCTGGTGAGAGAAACAGCTAGTCCAAAGAGCATCCTGAAGATTCCAGCCCTTGGAACTGGTAAATGTTTTTATGGCGATGTTAAGATTCATTTACCAACCGTGGAGACTTGCAAAATGAAAGGCACAGGGCAGGTGCACAGAGGAAAGTAATTTCATTGTTCACCATCACAGCCAAGGACAGGCAGGTACCAGAAGCCATGGGTAACAGTCCTGAGGTTTGCTTGAACCTTCTGCATTCTCGGGGCCTGCCCACACTCACTTCCCTGTGCCCTGGGTCTCCATCTTCTGTGGTCTCAGCAAAACTCTGACAATGGAGCTGATGACAACCATCGGAGCAGTGACAAGAGAGCATCTGTAAGTTCCTGAGACTGGACTGGTCACACAAATGGTTTCTGTAACTCTGGGATGTTAGTTACCAGAGTAGAGAGGGAAGAAAGAAGGAGAGAGACAGAAAGACATTGATATTCAGAGAACTGAAGTATTTTACCCAAGGAGGTACAGAGGAAATATGTGACATGGTCCTTTGATTGCTGTAACAAATACCATGGACTTATATACCACAGAAATTTATTTCTTGTATTTCTGAGGGTTGAGAAGTTCAAGATCAATGTACCAGCAAATCTGACGTCTGGAGATGGCTCACTTCTTTTCATAGTTAGTATATGAAATGTTACCCAAAGACATGATTGCCAGCCACTACTGAGAGATGGTGGGACTGCCAGGAGGTGGAACCCACTGGGAAAAAAAAATGGGTCATTGAGCAGGGGATGTCACTGAAGGGGACATTAAGATCTTGGTTCCTCCTCTGTCTCTCAGCTTCTGAACCACTAGGGAGACCAACATTCTCACCATGATATACTACCTCACCACAGGCCAAAGCAACAGGGTCCACCAACCACATACCAGGGATGTAGAGCCTGGGAGCTAAACAAAACCTCTCTTCCGTTCTCTTTAAGTTATTTTGTTGGGGCTATGGAAAGCTGGTGACACAGACTCACACATGGTCTTCCTGACATGTCCTCATGGGATGGGAGAGGCAAAGAAGCTCCCTGGGGCTTCTTTCATCGCGACGCTGATATCCATAAAGGTTTTGCCCTCATGATCTGACCACTTCCCCGAAGGGCACACTTCATAATAAACGAAGTTGGGGGGGACACACATATTCACATCGTAGCAGGGGATATCTAAGTCGCAATATAGTCTGCCATATGTCTTGGGACTTTTGGGGGTCCAACCCATACTAGGTATTATTCCCTGTCAGAAATGGCAGTGTCTCTGACATGGGTTCCCCTTGGAAACTCTCCTAAAAAATGTTTACCCTTTGGAGGGAATAAATATCATTTCTAGTATTTCTGAACGAAACCCTAAGTCATTTCCATAATAGCTGCATAGTCTAAAAAAATAATTTTGATGTGTGCTATGTGACCACACTGCATAATATTTAAACAATGAAGGTAACCTCTCATGTACTACAGCTGTGTTTTATGCTAATAACCAGAATCATTTAATCATTATGGGCTAATGACCTGAAAAATTTTCACTTTAAAAATGAAGTCATATCTGGGTCCCGGGAAGACAAAATTGGATAAAAAATGAGAAAAGTGGATGTTCAATTTGTACTCTTGCGTGGAGAGCAGCCAGAGTCTATACTGAGCCTCACCAAATTGGAGCTAGAAAGAATTGTGTACTTGGACTAAAAGGAGCAAGGGATTCTGCACATTGTTAGACTTGGCAATATTACTCGAGCTTCTTAGTCTTTGGATCTTAATCAGGGCTGGATCTGTGTCTTTCTTGCTGGCTGCATAGCCCCCACCCCCATCCATCTTGTTTGAGCTCTGTCATTACTAAACTTCAGATTTCTGAGTGAACAGAGAATAGCAGTGTGTGTAGTCATGGCACACTGCTGGCATGTGACCTGGGTCCTTCTGGGATTCCCTTTCAGAGATGGGTGCTAAGCCATCCTCAGATACTCCACATCTATTCAAATCCCATTTTAGATTTCTACTAAGGACATATTCTACAGATATACACAGTAAACTCTACCCCCTCAACACCCCACTCCACCACTAATGGGTAGCAAAGCACTGAGGGATGAATCACAGTTGATCTGAACCAACTGTGCAGTAAATTTGTGTGTATGGTCCCATATCCATAACCTCTGCGGCACAAACTCTCGGTCTGCAGGTGAGACATAACTGCTTATACCTAAATTTGACCATATGATTTCCTCTAGCCTAGAAGGGATCCCATGTGATGTGGTGCCAGTTCTGAGATTTGTATGTTTCTCTCTGTTTCCTGTGTGTCTACCATTTGTGAAAAGGCTAAACAAAGTGGTTCACCCTAACACAGCCAATATCAGCCACTAATCAGCCAATTCCAGACTCACGAGCGAGATTAGCAAGCACTCCAAGTGAGCTGGACCAGGCTCAGGAAAATCTAGACACAGTGAGAATAAACCATTAGTTGCTACATGCATCTGAGATTGTAGTATAGCCAGTGATTCGGTAGCCTGTGGGACCTGCTGGCAGATGCATGGCACATTCTTGATTTCTTACACAAATGTCACTGGCCTAGTGTTGACTGTATGCAGTATCTTTGGCCAGTCAAGATAAGGTAAAAACCCACTACTGGCTTCTGGGAGGAAGTCCCCTCCTTTGCACCAGTGGAATCCATCTGGTAATCACAAGAGAAGGGACATGAAAGTGGCACAGTGTCAAGCCAAGAGCCTTGCGATCACCAAGTCATTAAGGCAGCCCTGGAACCAGCTCCTCTAAACTACATGTTTAAAGAGATGAATGGTGCCTCCATCACTCATGCTGGTCCCAGAGAGCCTGTTCCTGGCTACTGAACACTTCTGAATGACTAAGCCCCCAAACTCTTTACAACCATGGATCAGCCATGGTTTATTACCAGACACACACCAGCATTCAGTTCCTGGTAGAGGGAAGAGAAAGTGATCTATATGTATAATGTGATATCACAAAGGTGTCTCCTCCTGAAACTGTCCACAGCGCACAAGCACAATAAACCTAAAGCTAGCTTAAGATACCACTAGTGACACTCTGCTCGTCCCCCTTCCCTTACCCTCTTTCTTAGGGAATAGGGACTCATCTGAAGGATCATGAGGACTCGAGCTGGTATTTTCTTAAGATTTGTAACTTGTAATCCCGTGATGATTTTTTTTTCATTTTTTTTAATGTGCTGATTTTCTAGAAACATTTGTGGTTGTGTTTCATGCCCAGTGTATGAAGGGATGATAAGAACAATCCAGCTACACACACACACACACACACACACACACACACACACACACACACACACAAGCTTTCAGCTTCTACTCATTTTTCTCAGTGTCCAAGATGGCCATCCATGCCAGCAGATGTTTATTTCCCTGGGCAGAATTCCTCTGGCTGTACAGAGAGCATCTGCTTCTCTGAAGTGGATACAAGTTTACTGCATGAGGATAAAAACTAAACACTCTCGAATAATCAAAGGATGTGATTTGTTTTATTTACTGACTTCCTATGTGCCTGGTGTTATAAATTCCCTGTAATCCACTCAAGAGCACAATGAAAGGATAACAACTGTTAGCATTTTATAGTCAGGGAAACGGGATTTGAGGGGCTGAAGTATCTTGCCCTAAGCCACCCAGCTATGTGGTAGAAGCAGAGTTTGAGTCTAGGTCTTTCTGCCTTGGAATCCCAAGATCATAGCCATGATGTTCTGCTATAATATCTTTTGTAGAGCAAATGAATAGCAGGAGAACTAACAAATATGTGAATACTGAGGACTCAAAGTGAGAAATAGGAAGTGGATCTGGGTGTGCAAGGGTACTTCCCGATGAGCAGAAGCTGTTTCATACTGGTTCACAGAAGCTGCACTTTACATTTCCAGGGGTTGTATAACCCAACTTTTGAATGTAGCCTTGATTAAAATGAAATTTTCTAGATTCTAAAATTCATTTAGAAACACAAGGGATCCCTAAAATCCAAACTTATCCCAACAAATAAAGTCAAATGACTCACATTTCTAGATTCAAAGATCATTTCAATGGGACAAGAATTGAAACAGTGCAAGGCTGGCATCAGGAGAGACACAGAGGTCAGTGGAATAGGACCGAGAGTCCTGACAACGGTCCTTACTTTGATGGACAATCAGCCCTTGCTGAGGTTACAAAAATCATTTGATGGGGGAAGAGCAGTCTTCTCAGTCAATGGTGCTGGGACAAGTGGACATTCACATGCAAAATAATGATGACGAACCCCCTCCTCATTCCATATACAAACATGAATGTACTATAGGTTAACAATCTAAACGTAAGAGCAAAAATGGTTCATCTCTGAGGCTAAAACTTGGGGTAAGTCCTTTATGACCTTGAATTTGGCAATGGCTTCTTAGATACCTCACCAAAAGTATAAGAACAGAAAGCAAGACATAAACTGGACTTCATTAAAATTTTATATCTTGCTACTCAAAGGACATTATCAATATTATTAAG
Source organism: Peromyscus leucopus (assembly GCF_004664715.2). Classification (NCBI taxonomy): domain Eukaryota; kingdom Metazoa; phylum Chordata; class Mammalia; order Rodentia; family Cricetidae; genus Peromyscus; species Peromyscus leucopus. Next base: position 117,460,039 of record NC_051067.1, on the reverse strand, counting down.
ACAGCTTTCAGAATGGGAGTAAAAGCTTGCAAACCACACAGTAATTATATGGTAAAGGTATCATGTCCAAAATATATAAATAAATGTTATGACTTAATCAAAATAACAAAGAGCCCAGTTAGAGTGGAGGACAAAGAACTTAAATAGGTAATGCCCCAATGTACTTATACAAATAACAAGCAATGGCAAGATGACTAAGCAGGTGCACACACCTGCTGGCAACATGACAACCTGAGTTTGATGCCTAGGAACCACATGAAGGAAGAAGAGAACCAGCTTCCATAAGTTGTCCTCTGACCTCCACATGTATACCACACATGCACACACACACATGCATACACACAAATGTAAAAGAAAACTACAAAACTCTCCCCCAAACAAATAAGTAATAAACACATAAAATGGCTCAACACTATTAGTCACTAAAGAAAGCAAAAGCAAAATCACCTACTGAGATGGTTATAATTTTTTAAAATACAAGTATTGCCAAAGGGTAAGGGGAGGTTATAACCCTCATACATTCACCACAGGGAATATAGATGGTGTGGCCAACATGGAAAATCATTTTATATCTCTTTAAAATGCTTTATATAGGATTACCATATGACCAGGCTATTTCATTCCAATGCCCAAGTGAATAGAAAACAGGTGCCCACAAGAGACCAGAACATAAATACTTATAGCAGCATAATTCACAATATCCCCAAAGCAGAGACCACCCAATGCCCAGCAACCAGTGACTGGATAAATAATGTACAGTATGCAGTGAACACTGTCACTCAGAATAAGAAAAATGAAATAGTGATATATTCTCTAACATGAATAAACCTTGAGAACATTCTGCCAGGGGAGAAAGTCAGACACCACAGGTCATACACCTCATGCTTCCATGTAAACACAATACCCAGAATAGCCATGTGCATGGATACAAATATTAGGTTAGTGGCTATTGGGGACTGGGGGAGGGAAATGAGAAATGACAGCCTAATGGCTACAGGACTTCTTTGGGGAGATAAAATATTTAGGAATTGAGTGTTGATTGGAGTTTAGTATTGAAAATGTAAGAAAAGTCACTGGATTTTATACTTTACTGTATAAAAGGGTGATTATTATGTCAACCCTATCACAACAAAATATATTAGAAAAGTTCCCGGCATGAAAGAAATGCTGTTCAGCTGCCAGTGACTTACAAAGATCAACTCTTTAAAGAACACAGTTAAAGAGTAATGGACTAGATTGACAGCTGTGAGTGAAGAATTTCTTTTTTCCCGTGTGTGTGTGTGTGTGTGTGTGTGTGTGTGTGTGTGTGTGCGCGCGCGCGCGCGCGCGTGTTCATGTTCATATGTGTGTAGAGGTGCATTATGCAGCAGTGCCTATGTGGAGGTCAGAAGACAATCCCAGAGGACTGTCTTCTCCTTGCACTTAGTTTGACTGAGGCAGGTTCTCTTGTCACCTCTGCACATGTGAGGCTGGCGGACCTGTGAGTTTCCTGTTCTTGCTTCCCATTTCATCACAGCTCTGGAAGTACAGATGTTTGCTATCAGACATCTGAACTTGAATGGCAAGCCCTTTACCCATTGCGCTATCCCTCCAGTCCCAGCATTTCTTTCATGGAAGACAGGCTGTTATAAAATTAGACCATGATGAAGAGGGCACAATCCCATGACTGAATTGCACACTTTTAATGGGTTTGTTGCAAGGTATGTGAGAAATAGCTCAATCATACCAATGAAAGTAATAGGTTACACTGTGTAACCTGATAAATTATGCTACTAAGAAGTAAAAAACAAAACAAAGCTCAAAACTCATAACATCAATGATTTTATTGTTTTCCTCTTATCTATGCTCTTGAGGCTCCCGAGGTCATTGTGCATATTGTGTATGCATGGTGGAGATATTATATGAAGATGCCATGTCTCCCCACCCTCTGTGTGGTAATGTCACACTAATAATTTTAAAACTGGCCACAGTGGCATTCACGCCATGGAAACAGTAGGTAGCCTCTGGAGACTATTATGATTCACAGTTTTATCTATTGTCTGGACTGAAGAGTGGGATGCAGGACATTATCAATTCAGATAAAGCGTGGCATGTCTATTGATGGTTCACTGTGAACAGCAACTCAGCAAGGAGGTCACATCTGTAACAAGCAACCAGTGTTCCAGTGCATACCTCAAGCACTTCACACTGACTTTGACTTATTATGGCAAATGAAAATACCAACCAATGTTCATTTTGGAGACACACGTCCCAGTCACATGCTCAGTGATGGTTGGGCAACCCAGGTGCAGGTAGGGAAAAATTCAGCCAAAGCACCAAGTGAAAACTGACCATCTTGACTTTACAAGGAAGGGTGCTGTGTCTCTTACTATTACTTGTGAGCTGTGGGTTGTGCCTACTTCATGTCTGTACTCTCATGCCGGTGTGTCTATGATGTAATATGTACACAGCTCTTCCTCAGAAATCCGGTGGTTAAGCATTTACCACCACCGGCCCTGGGTGAGCCTGTCACCTTGTACTCTGAGAAACAGCCTTAACTGAGTCTCTCCTAGCATCTGCCACTCAAAGAGCCCTGCGGAGTAAGGTGCTGAGAGCTGCTGCTAAGAAGTGACAATTTCTGCAGCCAGAAGAGGCCCCCGGCCCTCAGTGGTGGGAAGAGCGAGAAGTGCCACAGCCCTTCACTGGGAGTGCCCGCGAGTGAAGATGTTTCGTCTCACTTAGCTTAATTCTTAGACAGCCAGTCACACTTGGTTATTGTTTTTAGCTGTATGTACAACTATTGAATTATTTTTATGGATGTTATTTCTCAATTAGTGTATTCCCTGGAGACAGTGCAAGCCTCTAGAATTTAGTTTCTCTCTGGCTCTCATCACTATGGCTACTTGGACCACCTGGGAGCAGGTTTAGGCTCCTTTACCTGCATTTATCCAGCCAGCCTGACCCCTGAGCATCTCTAACCAGCTGGCTACATGGCTTTTATCCATAGGGCCACAGGCTTTGAATATGATGTCAGGAAGAGCAGACATAGTCTTCCTCCTCCAGAAAAGCTTTATAACTGCCAGCCAAGAGTATCCCTGGGCAACCTCAGGACTGATAGTGGATGTTTAAGGATAAGAAGGGAGGCCTTGGAACAATGGGTTTGACAGAGATTTCAAGCACTTCACTTCTAGACTGTTCATTGGGCTCTTTCTCATAAGCCCCTGTGTAGCTAGAGTTTTCCTGCCTGGCCCACAGTCAGGACAAATCTCTCTATCCCGCCAGTCCCACAGACTCTCAGACCCAACCAAGTAAACACAGAGACTTATATTGCTTACAAACTGTATGGCCGTGGCAGGCTTCTTGCTAACTGTTCTTATATCTTAAATTAATTTATTTCTATAAATCTATACCTTGCCACATGGCTTGTGGCTTACAGGCATCTTCACATGAGACTTGTCATGGTGGCAGCTGGCAGTGTCTCTGACTCAGCCTTCTACTTCCCAGAATTCTTCTCCTCCTTGTCCCACCTATACTTCCTCCTGCCTGACTACTGGCCAATCAGTGTTTTATTTACTAACCAATCAGAGCAACACATTTGCCATACAGAACATCCCACAGCACCTTTGTCTAGGAGTACCTCAAACAGTGCTAGTAGGGCTGGGGAGATGGCCCGGCAGGGAAAATGCCTGGAATCAAGCATGAGGACTGAGTTCAGATCCTCAGCACTCATGTGTAAAAAGCCAGGCATGGACACACATCTCTACATTCTCAGCACTGGTGGAGCTGAGGCTAGAGGAGACAAGCTGATCCTCAGAGCTCACTGGCCAGCTAGTCTAGCCAATAGGTGAGTTCAAGGTTAAGTGAGAGACCCTGTCTCAAAAAGTAAATTAAATTCAACACAGAGAGAGATATCTGATGTCAATTTCTGGCCTCTGCACATACACACATATGTGCGCACACAACACACACACACACAAATGTGTGCATGCACACATGCATACACACAATACTAGTACACTCATACATTACACACACAATCAATCAACCAACCAACCACCCAACCACCCAACCAATCAATCAATCAATCAATCACAGTGACAATGTTATGGCTGCCACTGACTGAGAGTCTGGCAAATGTCAGGGTGTCATCTGGGTGCTTAGTGTGCACTTCCTCGTGCAATCCTCACCAACACTCTTTGACGAAGTCACTGTTGTTATTTCCTCCCACTCTGTAGATGAGGAGACTGAGGATCAGAGTGATTCAACATGCCATTGCACACAGAGCATTGGGGACATTGCGTGAGACAGAGTGAGTCCAGAAAACATGCCACCCCAATGTCATCATTGTTACCATCAACATCATCGTCAGAACTGACATCACTGTCACCAGCATCACCGTTATCATCACCACTGTCATTACTTAGAAGACATTCATATCTTTGCAAAACAAAATAAACCACAAAGCCCTACAAGCCATGGCAGGCACATCCTTGTGCCTAGTAAATGCCAGTTATCCCCTCTGCTTCCCTATGTCCCTTCCAACTTTTACAAACTCCTTCCAGCCTCTCCCATTCCCTGCTGGGGGCCCTTGCTTTGGTGCAGAGTGATCTGCTAGGCAGAGGTGATCACCTAGCATGTCGCTGGGTGTGGGTGCAAATTCTGTCTTCTGTCTCTCTTGGCAGTGGCATCTTACAATCTGCCTCTTCCTCAGGGCCAGGCATGTCCCCATCATCCCAAACCTGCCTTTGTTTGCCTTGTTATGCCATGCTAGCACTAAACTGCACAGGTGCCATGTCCTGTAACAAGAGCTCAGGAGAAGCCCATCAACATCTATATGTGTGATGTTAAGAGAGCAGAAAGTTCTGGTGTAGATACCCCAGATATGATGCAACCATTATAATCCATCTCTCATCCATATAAAGGTTATTTTTTTTAATGTCTGAGTCATAGTCTCCATTTTGCTGTCAATAAATACATCATTGCTCCCCACACTGAGCGCAACACTGGAAGTGTCTTCAGAAAGGCGTCACTTATGATTAAGGTTGCAATCCCAACACTGGACTTGCAGAAAGGTTGAAAAAGGCCTGCTGTATAATAAAGCTTCCCTTTGCTGTAAGTTCACGACTGTGTTCTAGAGACGTTGGCCTTGGGGACATGCAGTTTAGCTCAGAAAGGCTCGCTGCAGTGGCTCCTCATTCTTCCTTTGTATCTCCAATCTGGAGCCTTTGGTTTTAAGCACCACACGAGGTGAAGAGGAGGAAGAAACAACCACAGAGCCTGCCCACTTCCCAGGCTGTTCTCCTTTTCCTGTCCTATGAAGCCAAAGGTTTAAATCCCACCTTTGCCCCCAGCTTGCTGCCTGGGATTTAGAAAAAAAAAAAAAAAAAAAAAAAAAAAAGATGACTGTGAGTGCTCCCAGTTCCGACATTTACTACGACTCCTCTGCCCTAAAGTGGAGATTGTAATACAGCCGGTAGCTACAAAAGTTAGGGTTAAAATATCTACACAAAGTGGTGTACACAGACCTTTCCACAGGGCAAGTGTGTGGTGTTGACTAGCCTTACTGGTAGCAGCCTTTTCTGGACTTTAATATCTTATTTTTAAAAATCAAAATGACCCACTGGAGCCTTGTCTGTGTTTCCCAATGGTGGGATATGCAGGACAGATAATTATAGACACTACAGAGATCCCCGTGAACCCCTTCCAGCTACAGCATCCCACAAGAAGATTAAGTTCATCGCTTTAATTCAGACCTGTCAACTCCCCCCAAAATAGCTGGGAATCTAAACTAGGATTTGAAATGAACCAAGCAGGTGACTGCCGGGAGGTGGGGAGGTATCATACCCCTGCCAAGAGCCACCTTGTGGGAAATGCACACTGCTGGGTAAACGTGGGCGTTCCTTAAAAGGGCTAATCCGGAGCTGATGCTGGGGGCTGACGGACCAGTGCCTTCCAGCGGACAGGACAGAAATGGCTCAGGCCTTGGGGGGTGCCGTGGAGCGGGGACACAAATGTAATAAGTTATATGGTTTTTCGAGACCTTTCTTTGTGCCCTCACATGGCAGAGGGGAAGGTGAATGAAGCTCTCACCCGATGTGCTGAGAAAACACAATGGAGAAGGTGCTAAGTAAAATGACTGGGAGATCACACCTTTAATTTCATACCTCGAGTTTCTATTGCGTTGGTCTTCTGAGAAGCTTGGAACGCTCACCCAGATTGTGAAATGACTTGGCCCCATCTTCACAGTCATCTCGAGACTAGGATGACAGCATGAACATGTGACACCCTGCTTTAACAACACACGCATCAATCATACAGAGGTCCGGCATGAGGTGAATACCGGTGTATTTATTAGCTTGTGGTCTTGCTGTCACCGCCTTCTTTACCAAGTGCTAAGCCAGTTCCATGAAACTTGCCTTCCGCAGGGGTGAGGACTAATGGGGGTGGATCAGTGGTTACCCAGAACTGGAGTGAAAAAGAACCCAACAGAGGAGCTGGAGAGGTGAAAGGGTAAATCAGGCAGCAGGCTGCAAGGCCATCAGGCGCCCCTTGATAATAAGCCCAATCTCAGAAACGTCATCTATGTGGCTGGTGGGAACAGCCCCGGTCAAGGGGAAATGTGTTGGCATTTACCGAAAGTGGCTGTCCAGAGATTTGGCAAGTGAATGGCATTTGCCATGTGCCATGCAACCTGAGTTCCATCCCCAGGAGTCATGTGGTAGAAGGAGGAAACAGACTTCAAAAGCTGTCCTCTGACTTCCACACACATGCACATAAAATAAGTAGATTTTTGTTTTTAATTTCTCAGGCTGGGGAGATGGCTCAGTCAGGAACACACTTGCTGTACAAGAACAATGCCCTAAATTCAGATCCTCAGAAGCCACACCAAAGCAGGTGAGTTAGTACACACCTTTACAAAGCAGCAGCTCCTGCCAGGAGATTGGGGACAGAGACAACAGATGAGAAACACACAGGCTAGATAGCATGGCCTGTGCAGCAGTGACTGCTCAGAGAGATCCTGTTTCATACAACGTGTGCACCACAGCACACATGTGCTTATATTCATACACACACACCCCACATGCATATGTGTGAGGGCTTGTACACACACATACACAAATACACACACACACACACACACACACACACAAAAAAAAAAAAAAAAAAAAAAAAAAAAAAAAAAAAAAAAAAAAAAAAAACCACACACAGGTAAAAACACGATTTCAAAACAAGCAAACGGGCTGGAGAGATGGCTCCATAGTTCAGAGCAGTCATTGCTCTGGCAGAGGACCTGAGTTCAGTTCCCAGTATCCACATGGAGTGGCTCACAACTGTCTATAACTCCAGTTCTGGGAGATTTGATGCCCTCTTCTGGCCTCCACAGGTATCTGTATAAATGTGGTGAATAAATCTCACTCAGGCACACATACATACACACAAGCAAAAAAATAAATAAATAAATAAATCTTAAGAGAAAACAGAAGTTCACAGAAGTTCTGTACCCTGTGCTAGCATCTTCTTGGATACTATGGCCACACCAGTTTTCTCAGCACCAGGTACCAATCTCCATGCTCAGGAACGTCCTGCTGCTGATTGTCACTCAGGATGTCTGACCCCTGTAAGACCAGAGACCCTCAGCAGCAAGGCACAGATTGCCTTTTGTCTGAGTCTGTAGTGCCTCCATGGTATTGTCCATTCCAACAGCCACCAGGGACATCTGGCTGCTTAAATTATTTAAATTAAAGTCAATTGAAGCAAGCTTCAATTGTCCCTTGGTCACACCAGCCACATTTCAAGTGCTTGGTAGCTCTGGGTGACCACTGAGCTGAACCATACAGACATAAAGCACCTCCAATTTATTATACAATGAACTGCTGGGCAGTGTGGACACATGGATGGCACAGGCTCAATGTCAATGTCTGTTATGTAGGAGAGACAGGGAGGAGAGTGAGGGAGGACAGCCAAGAGCATGATGAAATAAAGCAACCAAGCAACAGTAATTCCTAAACACCAATCCCCGAAACATGCCTGCTCTGCACTCATGCTCATATATCCTCCTTTTCCTCGGAGGTATCTTAACAGTGCACTGAAAACGTGAAGACATTCATGGTGTGAAAACATGGGACTTGGCAAACTAAGTACCCACGAGGACTCCAAGTGAACTAAACCTCTAAAGGTTGCAGTTCTGGGCTGGGCAGCAGTTCAGCAAGAGAGAGCTTGCTTGGCATCGGCAAAGCCATGTGCTCAGCCCCAAGGCTGCTAAAAGAGAAAAACTGACACTTCTCAGTGGGTCACACAGACTACTGCTGAATAGGCAGCCACTCTCATGGTTCGTGGTCCTCACTGAGACCTCACTGGGATCCTGTGTTGACTAGTTTTTGCCAACTTAACACAAATTAGAGTCACCTGGGAACTCAGCCTTGGCTGAGAAATTACCTCAACTAGACTGGCCTGTGGGCATATCTGACTTGACTATTGATTGATGTGGGAGGGCCCAGTCCACCCAGTCCACAGTGGGTGGTGCCATCCCTAGGCAAACCAAGAGGAACAAGCAAGTAAGCAGAGTTCCTTCATGGTCTCTGTTTCAGTTGCTGCCTTGATGTTCCTGTCTTGACCACCTACTTTGGCTTTCCTCAGTGATGAACTTTAACCCATAAGCCAGATAAACCCTTCCCCAAGTTGCTTTTGGCCATGGTGTTTATCATAGTAACTGAGGCGAACTAGGACAGATTCCCACTTGACAGATGAGAAAACTGAGGCACAGTTTAAGCTAAATCAAATAAGCGAGTACCCAAGGCAAGCAGGCTTGGTTCTAGATGCCAGAACGCCAATCTATATGCTTATTGTCCAATCCAATCTAGGAATCACCCTGAAAGTGCCGCCTCATATCCTTGAAACATGCTATACATTTTTTTCTTCCCCAATTCACTCCTCAAGGGTTTTCAGTGTTTGGAAGCTGACCTGGAGCCTTCTGAAGCCATAATCTATAGGGCAGATATCTGATCTCCACAGGGAAGAGTAGGCAGCATTATGACATGGTCCTGCATTTAGGAGTGCTAGTGGCTGCCATTGACCTTGATTCAGAAGGACACAAGCTCACTATATACTAACTAAGCAAAGTCAATGAGACCAGGCTGAAAGGAGATATTCTGCTCTTGATTCTGGAGGAAGCGGTGAGGCAGAGGTCAAAGCTCGTTTGGTTAAAGGAAACAATAGCTAGAATTGCAGAGGAAATGATCGTAGAGATTATGATAATGCTTCTCATCCAATGGACTCCCACTTCCTGTATAAATTACTGCTGCTACCTTGTTGTTAAGGTTCATGTCCTGTCCATAAAGATGACATTTCTGTCCTGACAGGAGCAAGGTGGTAATAGAGGTTAAGGACTACCTCCTTCCCCAGACTGCAGAAAGGTGGGCAGTCTCTAAACCCTTGATACCCACCCCTAGCCCAGAAGGGTGCCATGGTGGCTTCTCAGTTTCAGTTAGAGATGAAGAATGTGCTTGAGTATGGCTGTTCTTGGAGAAGCAGACAAGCCACAAAAGAACATCACTTTGGAGAAGAAAAAAAAAAAAAAGAGGCTCATTTTTACTCATCAAAAAGCCAGACAGGGTGGGGGTGGGGTCCATACTGTGACTCTCAAAGAGTCTGCTGGGAACAGTCAAAACACTCCTAAGTTGCAAATCCATGAGATATTTTGGTTACATGTTATTATTGGTGAGGGCTGAATATAGCCCTGATAATTTCTCAGTTCAATGAACAGAGAGGCGAGGAGCCAGGGAGGAACTGAGGTATTTCAGGAGCCAGACCCTTCTAAAAATAGGACCGTGTTTGATGGGGGTAGCTGGTGACCATGCCTCCTCTTCTCATCTGTCAGTGATGTGGGCTTTGAGGTCTCTTCCGCTCTGTCCAGCTTCCCTGTCTGCCCAGTATCCCCTGGACAAACTGGACCTGTTAGCCATGGAGGACTCTATGCTGTCCCCTAAACGTGTCAATGTCCTCAGGTGTCCCAAGTTTGTTCAGGCTCATGCCTTTGCACGAGGAAAGCCCTTCCCAGGCCTCCTGAGATTGCAAGATTAAATAACTTACCTCCTCAGTGTCCTCTGATGTGGTATCTACATGCAGATTACCTCATACCCCCATATGGATGAACTGTTCTCTTCCTCTCCAGTGCCTTGAAACTCCAGCACGTGACCCCAGTACTCTGCTCCTATGGATATGGCTCTATCTACGGCTCAGGACCACAAGCACCAGTGTCATGGGTTATGTCCAATTTATCTTTTTTTTTACCAAAAAAAAGTGACTTCTGAATGAAGAAGTACATTTGGTACATGGCTCTGTGGGGGGATTTGGAACATCTCTTGCGGGTGCCTCAAAGACCAAAGCAATGACATGGGCCAGGGATTACCTTTTGCACACACACCACATCCACATAGAGAAACACACATTCACATGGAGTCTTTCAAGGATCTGGCTGAAAACTGACATAAGATTATGGAGATGTGGAGTCCAACAGCTAAGTTACATTTCATTTGAATTAAATTTAATTTAATTTTAATTTAAATTAAAGCTTTCATCTGAGCAAGTCAGAATGGCTTTTCCAAGGAACCGAATAGCACCAAGTGAGATAGTTGTCTACAATGTGGTGGTGGTAGTGTGTGTATCAATAAATTCGCGAGCAACTTGAACATTTAGAAAAGACCTCTTTTGCAATCCTGTTTTCAAATTCCTTTAGAGGCCGGGGGGGGGGGGGGGGGGGGGGGGGCTGGGGGGGGGAGTGAGGGGAATGTGTTAAATTCAAACCGTGGCTCTTCCGTGGAAGTATGTGAAGTATGCCAACAAAGGTTGAGGCCAGTAATTATGTCGCAGCCACGCTCTTGTTCAGCATTCTCATGCAAAGTAGCGCCTGATCCCAATTAGCACAAACTTGTTTTTGCCTCTCTTGGTGCGCTGCCTCCTGCCCACCTTCCTGGGACTCCTCCCTGTGGGTTATTTGTTCAGAGGCAGTTCCAGACACACCACTGTGATTTCCTTTTTAATAAACACGATCCAGTGAGGAACGGAAAACAATGCGAGGCACCTGCGCTCTATTATAACTTCTCATTCCACCCACAAGCAGAGCCGAGCTATGAATAAGTGAGAACCGCCAGTCTAAGAATAGTAACAGCGTTTTCCCATAAACACAGAATCATAAAACTTCAGCTCACATGAAGGACAGCGTACACGGCTGCCACCATTGTTAGAAACATGGTAGGAATGTCTCTCCAAGAGCCAAATGTTTGTTGTCCATGTCCCAGCCAGTGACTTAGCATGGGTGGGATCAGGGACAGTCCCCATTCCAAGCTAGGAAACAGCTGGCCGTTCCTGAAATTGCAGGAGTGGGGAGTCCTAATTAATGACAGTCCAGGAGGAGCCAGAGACAGTGGCGACAGAGAAAAGATCATGGGCTGTACAGTTAGAAAACATACATTTAGGTTTGTCTTAGTGCAACAAATGCAGAAGTGGATCAGGTGGAGATGGCTTGGCCAATAAAGTGCCTGCTGTGGAAGCATGAGAACCTTAATGTGGATCCTCAGGACCCACAAAATCGGTCAGGTGCTGTGGCATGCTCCTGTGAGACCAGCATAAGACAGGCAGAGACCGGAGGGTCGCTGGGGCTTGCCGCTCAACCGGTCTACATGAATACAGTGAGAGATGCTAGCTACACCATAGTGACAGCCTCTGATTTTCTACAGATGTGTGGTCCATAAGGAGAAAGCTTAGAGGTGAGGACCATCTCTACACTGGCCAAGTGATGGAGGGAGGAGAGAGAAGGTCCAGCGACAGCACACATACACACTGTTAGTCTCATCAGGAAATAGAGTCATGTCGCTGCTTTTCTGTTTCTTAAGTGCCTTGTAGTGTGGGAACATAAATGCAACATATAATTTGCCATTTTCATCATTATAAGAGTCCTCATGAGTGGCTTTATGTACACAACCTCCACCTTTATTCCCAAGCTCATTCATCACCCCAAACAGAACAGAAACCACTTTGACCTTGTATTTATGTTGGCTCCAAGGTCTTTTCTAAGTTGGATCACTGCAGAGCTTCCAGTGGAGTCTCTGTTTTCATTCACATCATCCCACCCCTCGCCAATCTACTCAGTGGCTCTCTGAGAAGAAGAGAAAGCAGTCTGAGGAGCTTCCATACACCAGGCTCTCCAGAAGGAAGCCTTCCTCTTTTAGTATGTATGCTGTGGCCGCACGCTAACTCTCAGGCATCTCTAAGTCCTCACATCCACTGTGTCACTGATGCCTCTTCTTCGAGCATGCCATATCATCTCTGACCCAAGGGCCTTTGCACTTGCCATTTTTCTCTATCTGGAATGCTCCACCAGTGACATCACTCCCTTAAGACCACATTCAAATGCCACCTTTCGAGAGAGGGCTTTCTTGAATACTCTCTCTATCAAATGGCACACCTGGCCCTTCTCATTGTCTTCATTTGGTTTATTTTCCCACAGCACTTATGAACATCTGTCCCAGTCATCAAATGATGACCGGTCTTTGACATACCCAACTGCTTTGGCCCGGATTAGGACCCAAAACTGCTTTCTCTCTGCCAGCTGGCACCATGTCAAACTTAGCCAGTAGAGGGCACTAGAGGGACACCGAAGGCCTCAGGCTCTAGTGTGAAGTTCTCTGGAGGCATCACCCTGTGGGCAACTTAATTCTGTCCCCCTAACCAGGAACCTTCCTAGCTAACCCTACTGGCAGATTCCTGGTGGCTTTCAAGGTAGGATACTCCAGAGACATCCTTACCTGGGACTAAAGAGAGTGGCTTCCAAGAGAGTCACATCTTCACGGGACTTCAATGAGAAGGAATCACCATCTACTGGGTGGATCTGCTCCAGTCTTACCCCAGGATCCCTTGTTTGACTCCTTCCTCACTTGGGTGCACTGCCTCAGCACTCCCAAAGCTAGAGTCCTAGAGTTTTAGAGAGTTCTCTGTCCCTTAGTTGTCTACAACCTACGGTGGGTAATAATTTTTTTAATTTTGAACTTATCCTGTTAAAAGAAGGATGAAGTTTCAGGCTCCCATCTGGCTCCTGGCTAACACCGTAAATGATATATTAGAAACAAATAAATAAACATATACGAGGATTTCAGTCCAGAGAATTGTATTTACTAATTACCCATTTTATCTAACAGCCTCATAGAATACAAAACCTTGTTTTGTTTACTTACTGTGTCAGCAAAGGCTAGGATGCATGTGCACTGTGTTATGAGCACTGAGTGAATTTTTGTAGGTAGGAAGTAACAAAGTGAGAAAGAAAAGAAAGGGTGGGAGTAAGGGAAAACAGAAGAATAGAGCATGGATGGATAATGGATGAATGAATGGGTGGATAGGTCAGTTGGGTGGATGAATAGATGAATGAGTAACGGGAAGAACTGACTGATGGATAGGTGGGTGGACAGTAGGATGGATGATGATTGGTTAGATGGATGGACGGATAGATGGATGACTTCCTGGCTTTCTGAATGGATGGATGGATGGTTGGATGGATGAATGGATGGATGGTAACCCTCCCTAATCTCTCAGTTGTCAGTAGATGGCCTGAATAGCACCTGGTATACACTAAGCACTCACTAAATATTAATCTCTTTAGAGTCTTCAGATGATTTCCATTTAACCGTTCCATCCTTCTACCAAATGTTTAGAATATCAAAATACCTCACCATGAAATGCCAGAACCTAAGGACCAGACTTAGTCTTGTGACTCTCTTAAAGCAGCATCACAAAGCCAAAGTGAGCAGAGGCTGGAAGAGGAAAGCATCTTCAGTCCATCACCAGACCTTCAGGGGCTTGTTTCAATTCTGATGATCAACACAGATTGGTGGCAATCTGCCTCGCCTGCTCTTTGGTGCAGTGACCATCTCCTGCCCGCACACAATGGCAGTGAGTCATGTCCTCCTTTCTCTTTGACTGGACCATCCTGCCTATGTGGCCACCTAATCTCTGATGAGAATATTCACTTTCTCATTGCACAGAGTGGCGTTCCAGCAGACTCTGAAATGAGCATTTCATAGCAGCATAAAACGTGCTGGATAATTAAAATGCTTCGCAATTAGAGCGACAAACTACATTCCAAGCGACTGAGCTCAATTTGTCACCTCTGAAAACTATAGGGAAAACCTATCTGGAGATTAGTAACCACTGAAGGGCTTCTTTTTTATTTCTGGCTTCCATATCTCTTCTAGCTTGCTTCAGACTTCATTCTCCTTCATCTTCTTCTTCTTTTTTTCTATGAAGGCCTGGTTCTTTTACACTCACGCTGCTGTCAGTTTATAAAATAAACCAAAAGGAAAGCTACAAAATCCCAAAGCCACAGATTACAATTACCTAGTAAAACACATAATAAGAACATAATACAGCTAATGAAAGAGCACCAGGGTGTGTAATACCAACCTCCCTGATGTAAATAACGACTGTCTATTTCAATTACTGTTTTCTTTTTACCTCAAATTCTAAACAGCAGCAGAAGAAATTAGTGCCCTTGAAACTCAAGTTGCTGGAATGTAGCCACAAGCCCAGAGAAAGCACGGAAGAGAAATGGCCCCCGAGTGTAAGGTCTGGATGTTACTTTCTTCAAAGAAGATGGAGACTTGGGGGGGGGGAGCAACATGGAAAGATGCTTGACACCATTAATCATTAGGGAAATACAAGAGAAAGCCACAGTGAGATGTCCCTTTTGAAACTAAGAAGGCAAGGGCTGGTGAGAGGGTCGGCAGCTAAGAGTGCACACTGCTCTAACAGAAGACCTCGGTTTGGTTCCCAGCACACACATCAGGAGGGTCACAACTGCCTCCTGTTTCAGGGGTTCGATTCTGAAGTCTGAAAGCACCTGCACTCACTTGTGCACATAACCACACACAGACCCAAACATATATACATAATTAAAAACAAATCTTTTTAAATAAAAATGAAAACTAAGGCTAAACTTAAAAAAACAAACAAAAACGAAGCCAAGTGCTGTTGGCCAGCTTGTGATAAACTAGACTCCCACAAGCTGCTAGCGCAAATGTAACGACACAGTCACGACATCTGGGAAGAGGTGAAGATGCAGCCAGTCTACAACCCAGCAACTTCCATTTTCAAAGGAACTGAGGGCAAGATTTAGACAGCTGGCTGTGTGAAAGTGTTCATAAGAGCATCCGCTCACGCTAGCCCAAAGTGAGAGGAAGTCCAACCATCCGCCAACTAAACTGTCTTTTGTACAAAGGAGTATTACCAATAGGAAAAAAAAAAAAAAATGAAGGAACTAAACCCTGTTTCCCCCGAGGCTCAGGGAATATCATGGATGATGGGGAGAGGAAAGATTACAAGAGTCAGTAGATAGGAAGGACTGCTGTTAAATCATATCTTCTGGAAATGACAGGGCCATTGCATTCACAAACTCACAGCACCTATGGCTACCAGCACAAGACGGGCATGGCATCAAGCTAGTCAACACTTTAACAAGAAGAGGGAAGGAACTCACAAGTGGGAATACGAGGAAGATAGGATCTAAACATGTTATCTTCATGTATGAAATTACCAAAGAATAAACAAATAAAAGGGTGGGGTCTTGACATATGCTACAATAGGGATAGACCTGGATGGTAGGTGTTAATTTACCAACCTGGAGCATATTGTCAGATTCCATTTATATGCGATACCTAGAAGGAGCAAATTCACAGAAGAAGAAAGTAGAGCAGAGGTTATCACAGGGATCAAGGAGAACATTACTCATGTTTAATACATACAGAGTTTGAGACAATGAAAGAATATTAGCTATGCAATAGATACCCCCCCCCCTTATCTACAGAGATACATTCCAAGATGTCTAATGGGTGCCTGAAGCTGCAAAGAGCATGGCCCTATGTGTAATCACCATGACACTGTGGATGTTCCATTGTATTTTCAAGATGGCTGCTAAGTGACTAACAGGTGGGTAGCGTGGACAGTGTAAATATGCTAGACAAAGGGCTGGCTGATGTCCTGCGTGAGATGGAGCAAGATAGCATGGATTTCATCATTTTAGAGAAGGAAGTATGTTGTTTGAACTTACAAATTGCTTAGTTCTAGAATTTTTTACTTAGTAATTACAGAATATGATTTACTATGGGTGGCTGAAAGCATAGAACGCAAGTGAGGAACAGGAGGGATTCTCACATAGTGGGGATGTAAATGAACATAATGGCACTGAATAAGCACCCTCACATAGAGTTAACATGATATGTCATGATATGATATGTTAGTCTATGTTTTGACACAATAAAAAAAAATAATCACCATGCAACCTGAGTATTAAATCCACAGAACAGATTGACAGCCATTGCTACGAGCCTACTTCCTCTTGAGTTACAAAAGGCTAATAAACTGAATTATTCACCTTGAAGACAGCTTAGACACAAGACCAACGAACATTTTCTAAGTTTGGCAAATACCTGGGAGGGATAAAGAACATCTCTTTCTGCCAGTCCTGGCAAGTTTGAGTTTATCAGGCAGAAGGGTATCTTCCCTTAGTCAGGAGCTCTTTCTCTACAAGGCAGATGAGTGACTGTCCAGGAGGTCTGGAATGGAGGCTTTTTTAGGTCAGATCCACAGAGAACTGGGATCTGTAGGCTTCAGATATGCTAACCAAAATGGTATCTTTCACTGATCTGGATGGGCCTCCCTCTCCATGAAATGATTCTTTCTGACAGGAACATGGAGCTGTTTAATAACAGGCAGACACATTTGGAAATAGGCGAGCGGGGTGGGGTGGGGTGGGGGGCTGGAATAGTAAAGACAATATGGCACCCCATAAACTGCTGAGTGCAAGAGAACACAGTGCCTTTTCTACAAAGATGGTGAAATGATACTCATCCTGAAGCACCAGCTGATGCTACTCAGGCCTGCTTTTGGACCCCTTAGAACAAATACTGCTCACATCCTGTGCAGATGGTGCACTCCAAGCACAGCCTGGCGGGGATCCAACACAGCCCAGCACTTGATGGATGGGAGGCAAGGGAGAGCAGACCTCTCTGGCTCTAGGTTCAAGGGTCTGCATAATCCCATTCAGAGTTGCCAAAGATGACGCGCAATGAGGAAAGGGAGCGCCAACTCCACCATGCCAACAAATAGGCCCTGGATTGGTCTTCACCAAAATTGAGGGTATCAGACGAAGTGAGAGGTGCCGAGAGAATAATCAAAAGAAACTGAGAAGAAATGCATGGTACCAAAAATCAACCAATTTCTTTCCCATCCTTCTTCCCTCCCCCCTTCCGCCCTCACTCCCTCCATTTCTTCTTCCCTCCTTCCCTCCCCATCTCTTCTTCCCTCCCTTCCTTCCTTCAAGACAGGGTCTCATATAGCCCAGGCTGGCCTTGAACTACTGATCCTCTGCCCCACCCCCTCTCTAGAGCTGAGATTAGAGGGATACAATAGCATGCTGGGTTTTATGTGATGCTGAGGATGAAACCCAGGGCACTGAGCATGTTGGGTAAGCACTCTGTCCAGGCGCATCTGCAGCTCTTAAGTTGAAAGCTGCAATCAACGGACTCCTCCTCCAGAGCCTCTGGCAGCCAGGTCTGCCAACATCTTGACTGTAGCCTTGTGAGGTGGGATTGTGACACTAACACTGAAAGCAAGTAAAATCTGTACTGTTTCAAGACAGAGTTTATGCTAATTTGTTTACTGCAGAAACAAGAAACCAATGCAGGACACACACCTTCAACCACCCAGTTTCCATGTCCTTGTCCACAGAGTGAGAATTCTGTAGACTGCTCCTTAAAACGATCCTGGGGTCCTAGCTTGGAGCCTGACCTATCAGCAGGTTTACCCACTGCTCCTTAATGACACTGTATATAGAGGCATCAAAATGCTCGTTGCCATAGTATATTAGGGCAAGTCCCACTCTGAACATCAGGGAGTTAAGAGGAAGCAGTGAGAGAGAAAGTGAGGGATCTTGTGTGTTGGAACAGAGAAGAAGAACATCCTATATATTCCACCTGGCTTTTTGTAATCAGTGCACCTAAGAGTTTATTTCTTATGAGCTTGGCACCTTCTTATTTGCTACCCACCACCCCCACATTTCCCCAGAGTGCTCTTGAGTAGGAACAGTAGGAAATATTAGATAGAAAGATTTCGAGTGGGAAGAAACAGATAGAAAACATACGATAGCCTTGAGACGGCCTGGAACCTATTCCATCAGGGACTGACTGTCTCTGCCCTAGGGTATATAAAGGAATGCCAAGAGGTAGAGCAAAAGACCTCCCCCAGCACAGCCAAGTGCAGACCATCTCAGACACCTGCACTCAGGCCCGTGGTCCACTCATCCTCTCTATGCAGACCTGCTGGGTAAAGCCACTAGCAAACCTGAAAATGGGCTCCCACAGGCACCAGGTTAGTTAGTTCTCTGCTATTCCCACCCTGACAGCATCCTGCCATTCCCAGGGGGTGGGTGTCAGTGGATGAACTTGTTCTGATGCTTTTCCATGCAGTCCTCTCTTGTTTCTCCCATGCATCACCCTTTCACTGCACTGGTAAGCAGGTAAGTCGGCAGAGATCACCTGTTAGCAGCCAGGTGCAACCTGAATATCTAGACCAAGTGTGAGGAAGTTCTGACCATGGCTCAGCTGGTATCAGAACTAGAGATGCCACTCACAAAACCTATAGCCCTGGTGATTGTCAGAAAGGGAAAGTTTTCTTCTAAAAAAAAAAAAAAGGAAAGGAAAGAGAGAGGGAAGGAAGGAAGGAAAGAAGAAAGGGAAGAAGGGAGGGAGGAAGGAAGGGAGGAAGGAAGGAAGGAAACGTAGGATGCTTTCCTGGAACTCAAACACAATATCTTCAAATGCATGTTGCAAATATGGCGCCAGTGATGTAACCTCTTTATAGTGAAGGCAAATGTCATATGCACCATGACCCTTGACCATCTCAGCAATCCAATGAGCATGTCTTCTCATCTTCATTTAACAGTGGGCTCAGAAATGTCCATTGCCTTGCTCAGAATCACACAGCGAGAGCAGACAGCATATGTACCACAGCTGGAGTTCTCAACTTCCATGGTCCAGAACAGGAAAGAATATGATTAGAGTCCTGAGACTGAGGGCTTGCATCATGCAGAGCTGTAGCTCTTGCTTGGAATGGTATTGACCAATCAGAGGATACACAAGGGAAGCATACTTGGGGACACCTGCTTTGAAGTGAGTTGATGGAGGGAGTGTTCATCCAGTCTCCCCATGGTTTGGGTGGCAATCGGAGTCCACGTTAAGTGACCTTGTTTTGTCCTTCTGATTGGACAGAATCTTGCTTTAGTATCAGTTCATCTCTACCATCACCACCTTGCCCACCTCCTTCTTACATGTGAAGAGAATGAGCCTTGGTCTTCGGCTCTCTTTTGGCTCCCCCAGCTTGTTGGACTGAATAATATCTGTCTATTTTTTTTTTACAGCATTTAGTTTTATCCTTATCTATTTTTGGCAAATCATATTGATCTTCCCTTGGCAACAGAGACAAAAAGATTCCTTTTAAAACAAAGTTAATAAATCTATGAATTGATTTAGAGAAAAATTTTCAATATTAATGAAATCTTAAAGGCTTTAAAAATTAAATAAAAAGGGCATAGAGGGAGTGCAGGAGAAGACTGACAGGAATTTGGAAAGGAGCATCCTGCTTGTTTCAGCACAAGGTCAGTGCTGCGGGCTGAAGGTCTATGAACCTCTAACCTCCAAGATGGTGTCATTGGGAGGTACAGCCTTCTGGGAGATGACTAGGGCATGAAGGTGGAGCCTCCCTGGATGGCATCAATGCCATATGGAAGAGATGGCCTCTTACTCTTTGCCTTCTGAGGACACAATAAGAAGGCAGCCTCTGGTAGCCAGGCAGAGTGCCCAAGAACTTTACCATGCTGGCTCCAATGGTTGTGAGCTTCAGGCTTCTAGAATTGTGGAAAGTAGGGCTGTGACACAGCGTTCTGGTTGTGATGTTATTGTCAGAAATGTCACAGAAAAGACTTCAACGGTCCTCTACATTGCTTAGCAATGAGGTGTGTCAGCTGCTGTTCTCATTAATTGGGCAGAATGTCCGACAAAACATTAAAAAAGTAGGATTTGTTTTGGTTCACAGCCTCAGAGAGCTCAGTCCGGAGGTCATGTGACTCCAAGCACTTGGGCAGAGCATCATGGTGGTGGGAACAGGTGACAGAGAAGCTTCTTCCCTAATTTCTGACTGGAAGCTGAACAAGGAACAGGAAGGGAAGAGAGCAAAATATAGCCCGACCACACACCCCAAATGACCTACTTCCTCCCAGCTGGCCCTACCTCCTAAAGTGTCCCTGGCTTCCCAAAAATAGCACCACCATTTTGGGACTAAGCATTTAAACATAACCTTTGTGGGACACTTAATACTCCAACCATAATAACAGGATATGCCATGTCCCGTACAGCTGGCACCTTCTGTCTTCACAGCCACCCTTTCGGCCTCACATAATGATGATCCAGAATCACAGAGAATACATGATAAACTCCATCTGCATGGGAAGGAGGGGGTGAGTGGTAATCCCTTAGGAGGTTTAAACTAAACAAACTTAAATATTTACAAGATAGCACTTGCATGATAATGTAGTGCCTTTTTTTTTTTTTTTAGGACAGGGTTTTTCTTTGTAACAGCCTTGATTGTCTAGAATTCTCTCTGTAGAACAGGCTGGCCTTGAACTCACAGAGATCTGCCTGCCTCTGCCTCCCAAGTGCTGGGATTAAAGGCATATGTTTCACGTCACCACCATCAGGCTAAATGTAGTGGTTTTAACAAGCTCATCATGTAGCCAGGGTCCTGGATAGTTTGTGGTAACTAGATAAACTCTGGAGGAAAATGGCCCAGATGTACACAGTGTCTGGACTAAGGTGTGAGATCACACTTGCTAGAGCATACTTCATTTTTAGTTGGTAATTCCAAACAGAACAGTTTGGACTCTCTACTTGGGCAGCCAGAACTAGTTATTTTGGTTATCTATTGGTGTGTAAAGAATCATTCCAAAGCTGTACAGACTGCACCAGTAACAGACATGCATATTTCACACAGGGTGTCTGTGAATAAGAAAGGTAGGAGCTGCCTAGCTCAGGGCCACCATGGTAGCTTCTGTCAAAACTGGAGCCAGCTGCAGTCATCAAGGGCTTGGCTAGAGCTCTGGGAATCCACTTCTAAGATGGCTCCCCCATGTGGAACGAGGGAGTGGCTGGGCTCTTCTCCATTCAGGTGACCTCACAACATGGTAGCTTTTTTTTTTTTCCTACAGTGAGTGATCTCCAAGAGAGAAAGGCAGAAGTTGGTATCTCTGATGGGCAAGACTGAGACATCTCATCCTGTGACCTCTGCAGACCCTACTGGCTGTAGAGTCAGGGGTGTTCAATGGGGAGACAGTGCCAAGACAGCAAGACCTGGAACAGAGAATCATGGGACATCATGCTGACACTGGATTCCTTGTTTAATGTCCTAAAGCTAGGCATGGCGGGTGCTTGATTGTGGCTTAAAAGAGAAATGTATGGTAGCAGAGGCATGGGCACGCCTTTAATCCTAGCACTTGGGAAGCACAGGCAAGCGGATCTCTGAGTTTGAGGCCATCTTGGTCTACAGGGTGAGTTCAAGGACAGCCAGGAAAAACAAAAGAAAAAAAAAAGGAATGTGTGAACAAAAAGAGTGAAAAGGAAGACTTGAAGAAACTGAAATTGTCTGGAGAGAAAGCTCAGTGGATAAGAACATTTCCTGAGTAAAGTGAAAAGACTTGAGTTTGGTTTCTCAGCATCCACATAAAAGCTGG
The DNA here is from genome assembly GCF_004664715.2 of Peromyscus leucopus. Lineage (NCBI taxonomy): Eukaryota > Metazoa > Chordata > Mammalia > Rodentia > Cricetidae > Peromyscus > Peromyscus leucopus. The sequence continues at coordinate 117,438,237 of NC_051067.1, read as the reverse complement.
GAATGGCCATGTGTGCCTAGAACCCCAGAGATTAGGGGAGGGAGGCACAAGAGAATTGCTGAGGCTTGCTGACCACATGGCCTAGTAAAGAAACAAGCTTCAGGTTCAAGAGAGACTCTGACTCAAGGGGATAAAGAGGAGCGTGAGAGCAGGGAACTCCACATCTTCACCCAGCCTCTATGGGCACACACACCTGCATACACAAGTATCTACCATAGACACACATGTGTCTGTACACATACTCATAAACACATGCATGTACACACACACACACACACACACACACACACACACACACACACACAGCTGCTTTATCCAATCAGTACAAAGTACCAATAACTAATGAGCCTCCTATAGGAATATTATTAATACCTCAGAACACTAAAAATAATTCCTTCCTCCAGCTTTGCCCCGTGTTTGGCAGGGTGTTTGGCTCCAGTCCATCTTCTAATGGCCTAAGGTAAACTATTGCCTAACTAATCTTTTTATAGAATCCAGGACTCAGTAAACTTCAGAGCGTCCTGAATTATGCCTACGGGACCTCTGGAGTTCTGTCCTTTCTCAACTGCCTTCACTCTGGCTCCCGGAGCTGTTCATTTCATTGATTTTTTTTTTTGGGGGGGTTCCAAATACACCTTAAATAAGCCCAGTTTTGAAAAAGAACAAGAGCATCCACAAAGTGACATGCGCTTTGCCACTTGCCCTGACAGGGCTAGCTGGAAAGGACAACAAAATGCTTGAGATCAAGATCCCTGCTAGGGTTGAAGTGAAATGCACCCCAGGTTCCCCTTGTTCCCAGCCAGGGGCGCTGTTTTGTGAGTTTGTGAAGTGGGGTCTTCTTGGAAGGAGTGGGCCAAGGGCAGGCTGGGTGGGACTTGAGGGTTACAGCCCAGCCTCTGTCTTTCTCTCTCTCGGCTTCCAGGTTCTCAGAAATGGGAGGAGTCCCAGTCACATGCTCCCACTGCAGAGAACTCTGCCAGGTCTTCCCTATCTAGATGGATCCAAAATAAACCCTCCTTGAGTTGCTTTGATCGAGTAACTAATCACAGTGATGGGGAACAATGAATGCATCTGTAGTTGTCAACGGTGGTCCATGTTCAAGTTCTCCTAACCTGAGTTCCTCGTTTATGATTGTTCCCTTCTCCTTCCCACCATTCATTCCTGCCAGGCTGTGAGCTCTCGTGTAAACTCGTGAGTGGGGTCTTCACAATTGAAAAGCTGCTATTAGACCAAGGGTCACCAGTGGCTGGGGTGGAGAGAGGGGCAGTGGAGGTTGAATAATTGGTACCAGAAGACAGTTATGTTCCAGTCTTCCACAGCAGAGTAGGGAGATACTGCTCTACACATGTTGTTTATATATTACAAACAAACAAACAAACAAAACCAAGAAGAGCGGGAGTCTAAAGGCTTCCCAACCCAAAGAAATGATAAACTTGTACGGAGAGAGAAAGGTTAATTATGCTGGCTGGAACACTGCACATGGAATCCATGAACGACATGATCACACTGCACTCCACAAATATATGCAAGTATTCAGCACCAATAAGTCCCCAATAAAGAAAGATTTCAAAGAGCACCGTTTCATTTTTAAGGACCCACAATATGTTAGAGATGGACTCTGGTCCTGTGTTTTTCTCCCCACTCAGTCCCGAGAGCAGTCCTGTGAGGTTGTATACTCATTAACAGAATCAGCACACAGAGAAAGAAACAACACAAGATGGTAACTCAAGGACAAGGCTCTTCACTGGTGGAATAGGACCAGGAAGGTCTTGAAACTGCTCCTATGTGTGACCTTTTACAGGGATGACGTTGACATATTTAAAAATTGCTGCTGCCCAATTTGAAGGAGCCCTGGTCATGTCTCTGGAAGGTTCCATCCCCTAGTAAAGCAGTATTAATTCTTCTGGTGGTGAGTTTACTGAGAATCCTGGTGGGAGGTAGGGTGTGACACCTGAGCATCTTAGGGCAAGATGATTTACCAACAATGTGGGGGTGTTGGACAGTATACAGGAAGTATGGCCATCCTGGTAGGTACCCACATAAAGAGTATTCTTACTCATTCTACATCATCATACAGATTTCAAATAATCAGTATCCATAGGTCCTACTATACCAATATAAGACATGGCCCAAGGGATGAGCAGCAGGGCCTGCTGCCCCAAACCTAGAGCCTCGAATATGTCACCCAGTGTGTTCTTTATCATCATGTGCAAGTGTTTTAACACACCCTAACTCCTGGGATGATGTGCTCTAAGAAGCTTCTATCTTACCTTTGGTGTTTTGGTTTTTTGGGTTTTTTTAGTTTTTTTTTTTTAACCTGTTTACTGTTTGAAAGCAAAGGCAATGATAGGGTGATGGCAACCCTGTACCCAGGAATAGCACCACCTCTCTAGCCGATAATGGACACAGTGAGACACATACGGCAAGTGAGTTATCAGCCATGTGCTAACCAAGTAGACCCTCCCAACCAGCTTGTCAGGGTCAGAAGCCCTAGTGGTCATGAGAAGATCTCCTTTTGTTTTTCTAGCCAACCAAACAACAACAAAGAACCAAGGGCTATACAGCTCAGTGGTTACAGCACTTCCTGCAAAAACATGAAGACCTGAGTTTGTATGTAAATACTGGATGCCATGGTAACAAGACTAGCCATATATGTGAATTCTGAGTTTGCTAGAGAGAACATGCCTTGATGAATAAGGTAGAAAAATGATCAAGGATGGTGAACATCAACCTTGGGCCTTCACTTGCACGTGTATATGAACTCATACCTATGTAAAACAAACCAACAAAAAATGTGCACACATATACAGAAGGAAACCCATAACTGTACCAGTGCATTCAATTGTGCTGAGGCTCTCTCTGGTATATAAAATGCCCAATTTCCATGCTTTAGGATACAATCAGAACTTCCAAAGGCTGCATCTCTAGTTGGTGGATCAGAATATTAACATTTTCCTTAATAAACACTACTTGTTTGAGTAAAAGAAAAAAATATTCCAAGGATGCAGCATTCCAGAAGGAAAGGGAAAGAAAACAGTACATGTGAAGAAAAGTTAGGATTGTTCATTCTATGCCTGTCTTTTCAGAAACTACTCCAGAAATGTGTAATGACCTAGCCATTCACCCATTCAATCACTATGACATGGGTGCTTGCTAACCCAACAGTCACATTGATCTCCAGCTGTCTGCTCCCTGCAAATGCATTAAGTACATCAGCTGACTGTAGACAGAGGAAGCCAGCAATGATGGGACAGGAGGTGGGACTTCCAGAGCTCCATCCTCTGTTAGTGAAGATAGAGAGGACGGCTTCTCTGGAGGCTAAACTCTTCAGACAGCTTCCATGGGACAAAAGGAAAACACCCAACTCAGTCCTTATAAGATCTATTAATCCTCAGCAATGCACTGTGAGACAAGGCTAAAGAGAGCTAAGAGTGATTACAAACATTCCTATTGATGGCAATTTCTTAATCACCCATTTTGGCTCATTTCTGTTCTCAAAATGGGGAAGTCGAACTTCACTGGACAGACTTCCTCTGTCTCTGCTACTTGGTTTTTAGTGTGTGTGTGTGTGTGTGTGTGTGTGTGTGTGTAGCGGGGGTGGTACTGAAGTCCTTGTTGCTGGGGTTACAGGCCATTTGATGTGGGCATTGAAATCCAAACTCCAGTCCTATGAAAAAGCAGCAAATGGTCTTAACCACTGAGCAATCTCTCTAGCTCTCAACTGTATAATTTTAGTTTTAGCATCTGTAAGAAGAAGGATATGGAGTTGGAGAGAGAGCTCAGTGAGTAAGATGACTTGCCACTTTTCCAGAAAGATGTGTTTCCAGCACCTACATCAGGTGGCTCAAAACCACCTGCAACTCCAGATCCAGAGGATGTTTTTTACTGGTGCATGCGTGCATGTACACACACACACACACACACACACACACACACACACACACACACACGAATCCCAAATGCCATCTACTGCAAGACAAAGCTTCTCTGATGGGAGTTAAGACATGCACTAATCTATGGGCATAAGTCATTAAGAGTCACTTTAATACTATGTTCACTTTTCAGACTAAGAGTTGTAGGTTTTCCCCTGGGGCCAATGGCCTATCTAACCACAGGTTCTTGTTCACAAGAATGGTGCCAGGGATGGGGTCTTACCTCATGGAGCAGACCTTAAATCCAATCAGAAAGTGGTTGGCACCCTCATAACATCCATGCCACTGTCGTACCACTGGGCATCTCTTGCCAGGACAGTCATTGTTATAGCTCATAGGGTTCACAGTTAGGTAAGATCAATGATTTCTTTTCTCCTAAGATAGCATGCTTCATGGCATAAATAATTCATCTAGGTTCCTGGTGTGTTCTTCTCATCTTTTCTTCCCACTAACCTTTGACATGTTGCCCAAAACATAAACATGGGTGTCGTGTCTTTCACATGTACTATACTATTCTCTTTGGACTCACTTGAAATTTACTTTAGAAATAAAAACGCGCTGTTGGCCATTCACCATCTGTCCTCTGAATGACACTGTTCTTTCTAGACATTTCCTAAGCAAACTGGGACCCAGGCATCCTAATGCGAGTTTTCCTTTTCTCTTATAAAAGTAGGAGTCCTGGTTACAAACCTTCCATCATAGATCCTAGGAGTGATGGGACAGCTATGAACTGTCATTTAGGTCCTCCAGAGAAACCGAGGCACCACACAGGAATTGTAAAGCACCCGCCCTCCTGTGCTGGGCACCAGGTATCCCTGCCTAGTGCAGCAGAGCCATGCTACTTACAGGGCCCCCAGGAATGGTTCACTCCTGTTTTCTGCTGCATTTGCTCTAACTTCTTTGTTTAAACAATGAAAAGGGACTTGGCACTTCTTTCTGTACATGAACTTTTTTTCTCTAGCTTTTGGTTCATCATAGACTATTTACTATTGATGGGGGGAAAAAATCTAAGGAGAGAAGGATAGGAAAGGAAAAGAGAAATGGGGAGGGGAGGAGAAAGTTGGAGAGGGGAGAAGAGGGGAAAGAGAAGGGGAAGAAGACAGGGGGGAGTAGGAAATGGAGAAGGGGAAGGGGGGAGAAGGGGGAGTGGGAGTTCACAGTTCCTAGGCCAGAAAGCACTTCGCTGGTGAACAGCAGAACCCTTCTGGAAGGCTGGCTTCTAGATTTTCTATTTACTTTGAGGACCCTCAGAGTGCAGAAAGTCAGACTTGGTACCAAACAACCACGTGGGGTATGGTTGTCAGCTTGAGGTGCTAAGGGGATGGTTTATAAAAAGCATAGTTAAATATAGGAAGTACAGTTGCATTCCAGGTAACTCGAGATTTGAACATCCAATACGGCTTTAATGCAGGCAATCTAGTTGGCCCATTTTCACAGCTGTATAATATATTACACCTATTTTAAGATCTGTAATTTTCCCTCCTTAGCTATTTCTCAACGAGACCTGAAAACATTTCCTCTTGCCTGATTCATGCTCCGTTATTATCCACATGCACATTCTTCACTTTTATTTTTCTCTACTAAAATAAATATTTACCTTGTTTATACACCCCTAACAGTAAGGGGGAAAAGCAAATAAATAAACATCCAATGCTTCGTGCTGATCTAACAGTCCATCAACTCCAAACCCAAATTTTGAATATTTTAGTCCCCATCCGGAGCACTATTGTTAACACGGTAATTTAATGTAAAAGGCTGTGGGATTTTAAAACCTTTTTATGTTTTTAATTGGAGCTCTCTTAAAAGCCTCCCCCTTTCCTCTCTGTATGCCAGGGAATATAAGTTCTCTGGGGCTCAGTTTCCTCATCTATGTGGTGGGACCACTGCCTCTCATGCAGGCAGCCCTGGCTTATGGGGAGATAGCATCCCATAAATTTGGCCAACCTACCCAATGAGAACTCCCACACAGCTGGCCTGTGTTCAGTGATTGATAATTTTAGAATGCATTTGGCTAACTGCACTGTTCTCACTGTTACGAATAAACCTCGTGGTCCTCGGTTTCATTCAGGTTTGGATTTCACTGTGGCCTCGAGGAGTATAAAGATGAATTATTTGATTGTTAGGAGAAATAAGAGATCATGTGTCAGGCTGCTTTGCAAATCAATTCTCCTCCCAAAGATGTTCCTTCCTGCTTGAGATATACGGCTTTGTAAAGATTCGGGCGGCATCTGTGTTTGTCATGTCAGAGGGCAAGGTACATGTAGATGGAATATCACTGAGCTATGTAATCTGAGTGCACATGAAAAAATAACTGCAGAGGGAGAACCCTTCACAGTGGGCCCTGACAGCACCTCAAATAAGCATTTACCTAATCTCCCTGCTGATCCCTATCTGGGCTCAGTGACTTCACACAGCTGCCATCTGCTAACCAGTTAGGACATGCTGATGGTGCTGTCCACACTGTAATAAGAGCTAGGGTCTTTCCCATAGAAAATTAGACTTGGTGCTGAGCTGGATCAAGACCCTGAGAAGATCAGTGGAAAGTAGCAGAACAGTGAACTGCACAGCCAGCAGGGGCCATGTTAAGCTTGTGTTTTATTTAACTCTGAATCTCTGGGGGGTTGGCAAGGAGAATGCCCAGCAAAGAGAAGGTGGAAACTGAATGACTGGCCAGCAAGTTCTCATTACCAATGGGGAGTGGTAATACTCACTTAGAGCCATTGCTTTATAGAGGCTGGTGATGAGCTGTTTGTAAGGGTGAAGACAGGTCTCATTCAGCCAATCATCAAAAGTCTATTGATTTGTCTTTTTTAACAAACTGGAGACAGAGCTAGAACACAGCTCTGACATGTAGGCTATATTCTTAGTACACCTGCCAGATAAAGCCCTGGACTTACAGTCTAGGTCAGAAGAACTAGAAAATGGGGATATATATATATGAGAGAGAGGTATATAGGAGGATATGTTTGGAGACTTGCAACAGAGATATGAAAGTAGGGAGCATTCTGAACCCTATTTTCATGTAAAGGAAGGTCTTCAAAGCTTTTTTCCACATTCTAGATTGCTGACATCATTACTTTTGTGCTAGTAAGTAAAGATGGCTTGAACACAGTCCTATACTGCCACAGCAGATGGTCTGATAAGTGGGTGACTAACAGGAAGGTAGTGCATACAGCATGGACACACTGTATAGAAGGATATAAAAACCTGAAGGAGCCAGAGCATGGTGGCCTGAGAGTTCATCGTGTTGCTCAGAGTGGTACACAAATTAAGAATGATGGATTGCTCATGTCTCATTCTGGAGCCCAAGCAACATTCTGGATTGGTTGTGAGAGAAGCACGGCCAGTTGAGTAAGCATTCTTGGAGGACTGGAGAGAGAGCTTCATGGTTAAGAGTACTTTCTACTCCTTCAGAGGACCCTAGTTTGGTTCCCAACACTCAGGTCGGACAGCTCACATGCCTACAAAACCAACTCCAGGAAGGTGTGACACCCTACAAGAACACTGAACTCACGTGCACATGCACATATGCACAGTCCTCAGTCTTTGAACACTTGGTTCCCCAGCTGGTAGTGGTGTTTTAGACGGTTCTAGAAGGAGGTAGGTCAATGGGACGGGCCAAAAGATGCTCCTGGGCCAATCCCAGGCTGGTTTTTCTGAGTCATGTCTTCCTTAGAGTCAGTTCTCCTTCAAGCACAGTTGTAAGCGGAGACACATTCTGGGTTTACCCTGTGTCCGTCCCAGGCAGGGCTGGGGCAGGACTCTGCTCACAGGGGCTCAAGCCAGGCCTGGAAGGAACAGCGGAGACTTCGCTTTCCTTGGCTGGGCTCTGGCACAACACACATTCCTCCTATTAAAATACAGTGTGTTTTTCCAAATGGTATGATCTACTTCAACCATCATATTTTATCTGTCATCTAGCCCTCTACCCACCCTGAACATTGGTCCTGGAACCATCTGAGGAGAAGGGATATAAAAAGAAGGGAAATGTATGATGGGGGTGTGGTTGTGAGGGGGTGGGTGTCTATGAAAATTTATGTGCTGAAAAACAGCTGTAAAATGTTTAATGTTTCAATGAACGTTTTATGTTTACAATAAAAGATCCTCTAGCCAAGAAGGACTTTAAAAGTTATAATTCTAGGCAGTGCCAAAGAAAAAGGCAAGGGGAACAGATTCCACAGAGCCTTCTCCACAGAGTGACAGCACCCCACCCCCACCCCAACACACAACATTAAACAATAAAAAGAAGTTCCTTTATGGGATGGATTTAGCACCCAGCTCAATGGTGAGTGAAACGGAAAGACAGCCATGACACCAGGGGAGACTAGCAACAAGAATGGAAATTTTACTTGTTTCTTCTGAGGTTAAGCACCCATGGCATGAAGCCTGGGGAATCCAGGCTCTGGAAGGAGGTAGAAGCAACAGGTCAGGACACTTGGTTCATTCAGTCAGATGCTTGTTCAGTCAGTCAGTTCACCAACAGTGGGACTGGTCATGTACATTAGTCTGGGTTCTTCCAGGAAAGAGCCTGCCTGAAGAACCCCTGACTTTGACAATGAGACTCAGGTTCAAGTTCAAGAATCCACTGCAAGGCTTATCAATGTGGCTCTGTGGGTACAGGCATGTGCCACCACACCTGGCAGCCTGCATTTAGTCCCTGGGATACACAATGTGAGAGGTGAGAACTGTCTCCTAGATGTTCCCAATACCCCGCACATGGACTTAGCACTCCGATTAATGTCCAGTGAAATGGGAAAACTATTGGTGAAATTATTAAGGCCACTCCACATAGTTAAAAGGGAGGTTTATTTAGTGGGGAAACTTAAAAACAAAGGGATAGGTAGGTTGCAGGTCTTGGAAAGACATAGCACAGTCCGGGGGTGTTCTCTGGAGAACTCTGCTCCTTCTACTTCCAGCGTCCAGGGTCTGGGAACCAAGAGAGCGCGGTGGTGCATCCAGATCTTGGGTCCTCAGGGCTCTCTCTTGGCCCCGCCTTTTAGGCATGATAGTTACCAAAGCCTCAGTGGGGGTTGCAACTTCCAGACCAAAGCTGGAATGGCTATCCACTACAGAAAACACCCAAGACACTAGGGAGACTAGCAACAAGAATGGAAATTTCACTCGTACACATAAGCACCTTAAGCACCAAAACAGAACAAAATCCCACTCTAAACTGGGTTGGCTCTTAATGTGTTTTTTGTTTGTTTGTTTGTTTGTTTGTTTTGTTTTTGTTTTTGGTTATGCTGAGTATTGAGCCCAGGGCTTTGAGCACACCAGTGAAGGGCTCCACCACTGAGCTGCATGCCCAGTTTTTTGAGACAAGGTCTCACTATGTAGCCCAGGCTCTCATCATCCTCCCTCGGCCTGCTGAATGCTGGGATGGCAGGTGTGCACCATCCCACCCTGTTTTAGTGAGTTCTTTAGCCACTCAGGATTGTTTCTTCATCAACCTAAGGCACATGGAAACACAATGAGCACATTACCAGCACCAATCAGCTGCCATTACCCGGCTACTCATCACACCTCTCAGGCATGTATTTAGGTCTCCAGTTTCTTCAGTGAACACTGCTTCTTGAGAGTATCTACTGAGTCTTCACCATCTTGGCAAGGCTTGTTTGTGATACAGGGCATAGTGCAAGTTAAAGCCTTAGGATAATTTTACAGGTGAAAGAGGAAAGGCAGAAAGTATCATCTCCATGGTGACAAAGGATGGACCCCCTGACCATTAGAGACTAACAGAGCTCCTGATTGCCACCTCACTCCATAAGGCGTGTGACAACATTTACTCTCTTGTGCAAAATGGCTGTGGCCTGTGTGGTGGTTTGAATGAGAGTGGTTCCCCCATAGACTCATGTTTGAATATTTGATCCCCAGTTGGTGGAACTGTTTGGGAAGGATTAGGATGTGCAGCCTTGTTCAGGGAGATGTGTCACTGGGAGCAGGATTTGAGGTTTCAAAACACTGGCCATTCCCAGTGTCTCTGGCTGCTGCTTGTGGACAGATGTGAACTCTCAGCTGCTTCTGCTGCCATGCCTCTGCTCTGCCATCAGGGACTCAAATCCTCTGAACCCATAAGCTCAAATCAAATGTTTTCTAAATTGCCTTGGTCATGATGCTTTAGTACAGCAAGAGAAAAGTCATTAAGACAGCCTGCCACCCTTCTGGCTTGAGCACTATACCAACTATGAATGATCTGCTCTGTGCTTCAGAGATGCAGCCTTAGAGAATGTCACCACAATCCAGTGACAATGCAAATGTGGCTCTAGGGAGAAAGGAGGGTAGAGATGAATAGAAATGGGTTAAGTTATAAGAGCTAGCTAGTGAGAAGCTTGAGCCATAGGCCATCCACTTCCTAATTAATATAAGCCTCTGTGTACCACGGCGGGAATCCGCCATGCTGTAGGTCAAGCCCATATGCTGTGGCATCTCCGTATCACAGCTTGCCTGAGAGACACAACTAGGGAGCTGCTCTTGGCTCCATTTCAGAACCCTTTTTTAAAAAGTTTTCTCATGCTTTGGGTAGAAATTCTTGCCCTTGCTACCACAATGAGTGCCAAAATGTAGTCAGAAGTTTTCCTAGTCCCACAGCTACTCGGACCCAAGTAAACACACAGAGGCTTACCTTACTTACAAACTGTATGGTCTAATGGCTTAGGCTTCGCTAGCTAGTTCTTAAAACTTAACTCGGCCCATTTCTATTAATCTCTGTATTTCCACGTGGCTGTGGCATTGCCACGGCATTACCAGTCTGCTGGCATATTGCTCCTTAGGCAGCGGGCTGGTGTCTCCTCTGCTTCTGCCTTTCTTCTTCCTGTCTCTCTCTTGGATTTTCTGCCTGGCTATAACCTGACTCACCATAGACCAGAGCAGCTTCTTTATTAACCAATCATAGCAACACACATCCACAGTGTGCGGAAAGACATCCCACAGCAGGAGGGTATTTCCTTTCCCTGATGCAGTGCACTTTCAGATCATGAACCTGCATATGCCTGGCTCCTGGTAGGTGCCTGGCTCCTGGATGGCCTGAAAAGACATTCAGGGACTGGGGCAGGAAGATAATACTCATGAGAGACTCCGAGCAAGCTCCACATGCTGACTCTATTTCCTCCCTTTCTCTGGGAGGACCAGGAAGTGTGTGGCCATCCCCTTGACAGAACACCATATCCAGATGGTCCCTGGCTTTTGCTATAGTAGGATGGCCAGTTGCTCGGATCTCCAAGAAGATTCACAAGCACACAAGATACCAGAGAGATGGTAGATAAAATTTACATGGTAAACCAAAGAGAAAAGAAAACCCGGTTGCTGAAACCCTTGGAAACTGAGACCTCAGGGCCACATCAGGGACTGTGCAGACATAAATGATTTAACTCATGACTCACTGTGGGATGGATAGGCTGCTGCAGATGACCTGTCTGAACTAGGCATAGCACCCAAATACCTGTATATTTCTACACATGACATATGCACTACTACATGTATAAATATAAATAAAATAGGCTTGATGAAAGGTAAATGCCAAGTAGGAGATTCTTGTTCCTTCTAATACCCTTGCTTAGGGGTCACAGGGCTTCCCTATTGAAAATAAAAAAGGTAAAAGCTAGCCAGTTACATTTAGAATGCTTCTTTGCTAAGAAATCATTGTCTGTCTGCAATTCTTATGCACATGGGCATCTTTTTATTTGCTAAATCTGGCAAGCCGCATGGGTCAGTAAATGCTTTCTGTTACTACAGAAAGGACCATGATAAATAGTCTAGGCTTCTATAGAACTATCTCTGCTACCTATTGAGCTAACTCATCACAGTGTGAAGGAGCATCAGGCAGTCCCTACAAAAATAATCTAGCTCTGTTTCAATAAAACTTTATTTACAGAAGGAAGAACACACAGGTATTCACCATAGGCTACAGCTGTGAAGCCCCTGTCCTGGGGATCACAAGGGTACATCCCATGTGGGAGACCCCTGGTCTATAAGACTCAGAGCCTGTAGTTTTACATGTCTCCAATAACATGGCCTTACATTGCATAAAAGGATAGTTTGTGCTTTCTATGGGGTTTCAAGTCAGGGCTTGTGAGTGGTCAGAGAATGTTAACAACTCCATTTAAAACAGGGGAGGTTGAGAGGAGAAATGGGCATATCTAACCACACATACACATGTACTCTTGCACACACACACATTCATACACACATTTCATGCATACATACATACACATGTGTACACATACACAAACATATGCACACACATATATACATGTGCCCACACAGGTGCTTTCTTAGTGAGGTTTTTATTGCTGTGAAGAGACACTATGACCACGGCAACTCTTATAAATGAAAATATTTAATTGAAGGGGCTTGATTCAGAGGTTCAGTCCATTATCATCATGGCAGTGAGCATGGCAGCATGCAGGCAGATATGGTGCTGGAGCTGAGAGTCCTACATCTTGACTCAGAGGCAACAGGAATTGATTGACAGTCACACTGAGGGAAGCTTGAGTAAGAAACCTCAAAGCCCACCCCCACAGTGACATGCTTCCTCCAACAAGGCCACACCTCCCAATAGTACCACTCCCTTTGGGGACCATTCTCTTTCACACCACCACAGGTGCGCGCACACACAAACGCACACATACACATCTAAAGCAAGATGTGTGCTCTGGTGGACCTGCCTTTAGTGTATCAAATTAAAAGCTTCCCTACCTCAATTACTAGCAATTCAATCGGCCAATTGGCAGCCATAACACATTAACCTTTCTGCCAAATCAATTTTACCAAGTCCCCTTCCAGCACTCAGAGAAATTAAATGGCACCCTTATGCCTGTGAGGAGGGGCACGCTGTCCACGCTGCCTACTCTAGATTCCTCTCCTCACCTGGAACTCTTAACACAGCTCCTGACCAGGGCCCTTTTCCTCACCAGAGTGCCAGAAGCCTGCCGCGAGTTGTGTCCCCTATCCTGTGACCAGCTGGGTACAAAGGCCCAAGCCGGTGGATGCTGCTAACCACTATCCACAGAACAGGCTTTACAAACCTCAGCGGCAGTATTGGTTCTGTATGGGATAAACCTGCACAGCCTCCCTTTCAGAGCCCCAGTGATGAGTGCATTCACCTGGACACTGGCCCAACCTCCTGCTGGAGTCACATGGGTACTATAGGTAGACCCCTGGAGACTCAGCCTTTCCTAATCTTCCTACTTTCACCTCAGGCCTGCAGTACTGGGGCTGACGTCCTAAGAAGGGGAGGTCTCAGAAGCTGTTTTTTTTTTTGTTTGTTTGTTTTGTTTTTCTAACTCAGCAGCACTGGCTGACTCAGCTGCAGACACTGGACATGCCTGGGAGCAGCAGAAGCAAGACTCCATGGGGTCACTTAGGTGGAAGGATCTAGTGAGAGAGAAATCCTTCACAGCGTACCTCTGGAACCAGTGTCTGTTCAGGGGATAATTTGGGAGACAGCGAGGTTTCTGTGTATGCCTGTACACTTAACAATAAATGCTTACTTTTCTCAATTAGGCCTCTGTTCAAAAATACTTTCTCTTTTTCTTCTGTAAAGAGAAATCTCCCACAGCCAACCCAACCCAGTCCTCTGCTCAACAGGGTAATTTTCATGCATCTCAGTTCTACCCTTCTTCCCAGAATTCATAAGGACAGTGAATGTTTGAAGATGGGCCATTTGCTCCGTAAAAGCAAGTGGCACCCAATAAAGACTGGCTAAACGTGACTCTGGCATCCACACAGGCACACGCTGATGGGAATAGCTGGGTAACAGAAAAAGGTCCATTATCACCTATTCTTGCTTAAACCACCCACAAGAATTGTCTTCAAGATCCCACATTCATTCAACAAACATCTTAAGCAGGTACTTGAGATTTCAGAGGTAAAACCATACCCCTGACTTTGGCCAAGTCACAAGGTAACTGAGAGGTCATCTAGGGTCAAAAGGGGTACTGTTGGCCTCCTGAAAATGACTCATGTCTTCCAGACATGGAGTAGAATGCCGAACACTGTATGACATCCAGACAATAGAAGGTTCAGCCAACTTAAGAATCTGGAGCTTTGGGCTGTTGAGTTTTGCCCTAATTGTTCACAGCTGCCAGGTGCCGGGAATAAAACTGATGGTATGGGAGGTAGCACTTAGGGCTCCCCCAGTGACAAAAATAACCCTGGATTATAGCAATAGCATTAGATAACTGGTAGAATCAAATGAAGACTGGGACAATCCCCCTCCCCCAATCCTTAAGGTAAGCACAGTGTGGTTGTGTGGTCCAGGTTGGCTACCCTTTATCCCCTCCAGCTATAGCTCTGTCTGAATTCACATCTGTCAAATGAGAACAGGCTTGCCTGACTCACCTGCCTACCTGGTCCATCCGGGAGAGACAAGTGTAGTCAAAGCAGCAAGGATGTCGAATTACAAACAATAATCATAAATAGTGTCAAGGATTGTTCGTGGGTAAGCCAGATCCAGAAGATGCTCACACACAAGCCACCATGTAATAAAGGTGAGGGAATACATATGCATTTGTACTATAAGATGCCAATAGCTTCAGCGCAATGAAAGTCTCATTATTTCAAAATTCTCTTTATCTCGTGATATCTCACTGGCCAGCTAGAACCCAGATTTTCATTTGTAAAGCCCAGAGTCACACATAAAGAGAATCTTCAAATTACAAGTTATCTAGAAATGCCGATTGTATGTCTAATTATGATGGTAATGGAAAAGCAGTCAGGATAACAGCACCATCACATACATACCTCATATTTAATTTTCGGACGGGAAACATCATCTCCTCAACTCTGGCAGCTTCCCAAATCTAGAAATGACTGCCACTTCCTCTCCAGTGACAACCTTAGGCACTTGTATGAGACACACACAGGGCCTTGAAAAATGTCACTTTTGCCTAACAGAGCTGTTTCTCAGGAAGACAGAATCAGAACCTCTGACTCTGAGGCAGTTGGCAGCTGCCACTTAGAAGGCTACCTCTAGTTGCTTAGACCACAAGAAGCCAGTGACAGCAGAGCCCCTTCCTGTCGGTGTGAACTCACAGAATCATGGTAGCACCTGTCTTTGGGGATGGGGGAAATGTATTGAAAAAAATATATAAGTAAAGGGGAAATGGGATCGTGTAGAGTGTGGAAAGGACAGGTGAGGGAGTGGACAGTAACTGGTCAGCCACAGTAATGCATTACAGACACCACTTCCGTGACCGCGGGCTGGAGTTCTTGCCAGGTGGAATCAGGACAGGAAGAGCAATGGCAGTCACTAGAGGAGCAGGATGCCCGATGTCCTCTGTGACACTTGGCTTTCAAACCTTCTTCCTCTCTTCATATAACCCAGTAAATGTAAGTGCTTCAGGTCACCCTGCCCTGACTCTTTGCTTTGTAAAGTGATTCTCTGCTGTGGAATCTGTTTATGGGCTTCTGTGGTTAAGGTAAGGAGGAAGTGTACAGCAGATGTCAGAAAGCCATTTTGTGTTGTGGGTGCTTATAACTAAGTACACGTGTGTGTGTGTGTGTGTGTGTGTGTGTGTGTGTGTGTGTGTGCATTCATGTGTGTACAGGATGTGAATAGGCATCTAAGATGAGAATGGTAAAGGAAGACGTATGTATGTATGTGTGTGTGTGTGTGTCTGTCTGTCTGTCTGTCTGTCTGTCTGTCTTTACGTATTTATATGACACCTCGTGACTACAGGGGCCATATAAATGGAAACTATTTGTGCTTCCCATCTGACCCCTTTTTCTTGCCCACAGCAGCATCTCCTAACTTTTCTAGTCTTTTTCGGAGAATTGTAATAGACTGACATCCTTGTACTGAATAAAGAAGGAAACATGCCTTGAGCCCTGGGTTCCAGGCTCTGGGGTTTCTGACTCCACTGCTTTAGTTCACCAACTATGAGCTCTATTCTGACAAGTGTCTTGTGTCTTTCCTGTCTTCAAACTTGAACGGAAGTACAGTTCATCTTGGAAATTAAATCTGTTGGCTTTTGAGTCTGTTGATCCTTGTTCTACCTTTCCTTTACCTCCCTTGTCTCTGTGCCCATCAAGGCTCACTATGAACTGGAGCTGCCCAGAGAGATGTCTTCACATCTCCAGGACCAGTGGTGCAGATGCCTTCTTGGGGCTTTATCACAGCTCTGGGATGACTCTGCCTTGTGTAGTCAGGGAGAGGCAAATTTCCAAAGTGTTCTTAAGAGAACGGGCCATTAGCCGGGCAGTGGTGGTGCATGCCTTTGATCCCAGTGCTCAGGAGACAAAGGCAAGTAGATCTCTGTGAGTTCAAGGCCAGCCTGGTCTATAGAGTGAGTTCCAGGACAGCCAGGGCTGTTACACAAAGAAACTCATTCTTGAAAAAGAAAGAAAAAGGAAAAGAAGGGACTATCTGGCTGGGGAGTGGTTGAGGGATAGAGGGTTAGGAGGCCCTGAGCTTTACACTCAGCTCTGGAGACAGAAACAGGCAGGGACCCTGAATGGAGAAAGCCAGAGTGAGAGGAAAAGAGAGCTCAGTAGGATGATGGAAGCCACAGCACCCACCACCAGACCAAGCTAAGTCTACCCAGTGGATCAGGGCAGGTGTGGAAATGATACCCTATGGCAACCCAAGCCAACCCCTCTCCCCTTCCCTTTGCCAATAAAGAAACCCACTCCTTCTGTTTCCACAAACCATTGCAGACTACCTGATTGTATAAGCCCCTTCCAACACAGAGAACCCTGGGCTCGGGGCTCTGTCTATTCAAATGACCTGGAGTCGAAGGCACCTACTATGTGCTAGGGCTCTTTGCCTGTGGAGACCCTAAAGAGAAAGCACCAGGAATGAGATACATCTAGAGATCTCTGCACATAGAAAATGTCATCAAGTCATTTTCAAGTGCTCCCCAGCAAAACACCACTTTAGAGTCCAGAAAACAGTCGAGCAGTGTTCACCCAGGGCTTACAATGTGTGGCTTTCCATCGCAAGGGCGGTGAGGATGGTTTTGACGTGAGAAGAGAAGGGATTGATGGAGATTTCTCCAGGATTTTTGTCTGTGTGCTAAAGGATTTCATGTGAGTGGCATCTGCTTCCCCAAACTTCCCAGGCCAAGGGGCTTACACCTGTCCTAGCAAACAGAGGCAGTGTGCATTCTAATGATACTGCTCACAGTAGGTGCAGTGTGCTAAAAGTCTCGGAGTTAGACAGGTGGCTCAGATGGCAAAGTGCCTACCATACAAACACGACGACCTGAACCTGCATCCTTAGCACCCACAGAAAAGCTGAACAAGGTGTGTGTCTGAAACCTCAGTACTGGGTGGGACAGAGAGAGGCACATGGATTCCTGGGGCTTGCAGGCCAGCCAGTCTAGCCAATCAGGGAACTCCGAGCTCGTTGAGAGACTCTATCTCCAAAAATACTCGAGGTCTATACAAGGCTGGCCCTGTGAACCATCATCAGTCATGGATGGGCAAGGGGCTTATGGGCCCTTCCCCATTCTGCCATTGATAGGATTCTGGGAGAGAGGGGTCATTGTCTTCAGTTGTGCCCCTATACAACTGAGCCCTCGAGGCTCCAAAGGACAGCTCCAAACCCACAACCACACAGACAGCCCTGGTTAAACGCAACGGTCACAAAACAAAACTCATAGATATGAGCGTGAGAAAGAGATCAGTAGGGAAGCAGGGTGACAGGAGTAGTAGGGAGATGAGACAGGACGGGTGTGTGTGAGAGTGGTCAGAATATACTATGCATGTGTGTGAAGCTATCAAAGAACAACTTTAGTTACTAAAACAATAAAGTGGCAAGGAAGATAATAATAAAGGAAGATACTCGATGGTGACTTCTGACCTCTCCATGGGCACATGCACCTAGGTATGCACACATCACACACACACACACACACACACACACACACACACACACACACACACCAAAATGAAATAAAACAAAAATGATTTGTATTTAGTTCTATAACAAGGAGGGGCATGGTTGGAGGAAGATGTGAGACACTGTTCATAGAAGTTGTGAAAAGTTACACGGAATCTCTGCCTTCCACGGAACCCAGCAGAAAACCCAGGCTGCTCGTTAACTGAAGAGATAACAGGGTCTGAGGATTGCACTGGATCACCTGAGGCTTTGTTCTTTGCTGGAATCCAGGGCTCTCGAAGAGTGTTCACCTAGTGACAAGCATTTGCCACAGATTTAATTACAGATTATGAATGGAAGAGTGAGAGCCAGAACAGGGGGATGTGGCTAGATTGTCACTAAAGCCACATCCCTCTTCCTCCTGGATGGCCTGGATTCTTACAAAGGGAATGAGGATGAAATAGAAAGATATTACTTCTTCAGGCCTGGCAGAGAGATGTGCTGCTCACACTGTCCTGTCCATCCCTTTCCTCTCCTACAAGCCCAGTGGGGACAGAGCAGGCTAAGTACCAGGCAGATAAAGTCTACACCCAGCAATAACCCACATTACAGTGTGTCGACAGCTGCAAGCAAATCCATATTATATTGCGGACTGAACGCAAAGTCATTGCGATTTGGAGGCTGTTACATCACCTGGTTCCGTCTGATACAAGGACACAGAGCAAGCTGGTTTCTGACCATGACACACAGGGAATGCAATGAGCAACTGTCCGGGTGGACCACAAAGAGAGTTCTAGGGGCCAGATGAGCAGAGAGGGCACTGCACAGATGTTCTGGGGAGAATGGAAGACTGAGCAACTGAGTAGGGAAGAAGCAGAAAAAGACATAACACAGGAAAAGACAGCAGAAACGCACAGGAAAAACAGGGCAACATGTGCATGCTGCGGCTGTAGTTTAAGTCCGTTTGTTATTATAGCCTGGAGCAACCAGAGCATCTAACAACCACCTTCCCTTCCTCCCTCCCTTCTTCTTTTCCTTCCTTCCTTCTTCTCTCTCTCCATCCTTCTTTCCTCTTTCCCTTCCTACCCAGGAGCTCTTGCTATATAGCCCAGGCTAGCCTCAAACTGGATTCCCCCTGCTTACCTCATAAACCAGAGGGCTGAGATTACAGATATGATCCACCACATCGGGCAAAAATACTTTTGTTGTAGACAGACATAGAACACATAAATTAAGGACAGTGGGCTATAATGTATCTATGTCACTTGTCTATTGCGATATATAAAGTGGTACCCAAATCATTAACAATGCTTTCTGAAAATCGTGAGTTGAGAGTCATAGAAGCACATACCTACATGCCATCAGCTCTCAGTAGAGGCATAAGCTAAAAAGATAAAGGAGCCAGCAACAGTCAACCCAGATACTGAATGGCCCAGTTCTGGGCACAGTCTATCCTGCTGTGCTACTAAGGGATGTGAGCTCTGAGTCTGACTATAGACAAAGGAGAATGAAATTATTTTTTGGTTAAAATAAAATGAAGTGTGTGTGTGTGTGTGTGTGTGTGTGTGTGTGTGTGTGTGTGTACACATGCACATGCATGTGTGTGGAGAGAGACAGAGACAGAGGGACAGAGAGGCAGAGAGATGTCCTTGCCAGGTATGTAAGTGGAGGACAAGGACAACTTGTGGGAATTGGTCCTTTCCACCATATGGGTTCAGGGTGTCTTTATTGAGCCATCTGACTGCACTCCCTCCAAATTAACTATAAGGAGTGTTTACCTGCTTAAAAAGCTGTAAGTGCTCCCTCCCAAAGAGGACGATCCAGTGTGCTTTTGGAGGGGGCCACTGTGGCCACTGCTCTGACAGTGGAGATGGGGAAGAGCCCTCCCTAAGCACCCGGAGAGATGAGCACCAGCAACCATGGACATTTATGCACGCACAGGCTTGCAGAACCACAAAACCCAAGAATTTGCAACAAGGGCAGACTCCCTGTGAACAAATGTGGTGGCCCAGATCCTCAGCATATGACTGCATTTCTCAAAGATTCACTGAGATGAGTGCCCAATGAGAAACAAGGGGTTCCCGAGGACGTTTCCAGAACTACAGCCACTTAAAAAAAACAAGGAAAGAAGAAAGGACACTGCCTAATGTGAAATAAAATGAAGTATGAGGGGTTTTGCGTGTGTTTGCCATAACTGATGTGGCGACTGGCAAACAAAATTTCTTGGGAGAAGAGAGGAAGCAATTTAGAAAGAGCTGTATCCCTGCCATGATCGGACTGTTATGAAGATGCTCTGTGTGGCCCACACACGTCATCTTCAAGTCTATGAAACTATCGGTGGTGGGCCTAAAGTCTTACTGGTAGGGTCTTGAAGACACACATCCATTTGCAGTCACTAAATGACGACAAGAAGGAATATTGTTAGGAAGACCAGAAGCGATGGGAAAGCTTTGTGGCCTGCAGGATAACAGTACGATTAAACTGAAATCGTTGTTTTTCTGAACACAGTCATTTCATAAAGTGTTCAGTAATGCTTTTATATGTAAATTATTGAAACTCAGAAAAAAAAAGCCTTTCACTTTAAATTGAATTGAGACTATCTTAGAGGAGAACAGTTTGGTGAGGACGTGCTTAAAATGAAAATGAAACAGTGTAAGTGGAAGGAATCATATTTTACAGGAAAAAATTGCAAATAAAGGCTGTGGTGGTTTTTTTCTTATTTGTTTGTTTTGTTTTTGATTGCTGCACGTTATACTGAGAGAAAAAGATAATACAGATCCATTCTTAACTTGCTGCTTAAAGCTAAGTGATGTTTCCATTTGGTAAATTATAACTGTTAGCCAATACACCTCAGAGGAGGAAAGGCTTCATGAAAATATTATCAACCCAAGTAAGATGGGACAAACTTACTTATTTGAATAAAGATGACTATTTCCAAATGTTCTTTCAATGTATCTGGGGAAATCTCTGTTCTTTTGGAAACAATCATACTTAAAATTTCCCTCCTTTCCTGAAACAAAATTTCATGTCACCTGGATAGCTGTGGCAAATGTGGTCTCACAGAAGGAATGCACAGCAGTGCTCAATGGGCCTCCCCACTGGTAGGATCTAACTCCTTGGCTACCATCTTTCTCATGGTGTCTAGGATCATTGCTATATATATTACATGTACTAAGAGCATCCGTGAGCACATCACAGACAAGGAAACCAGGCTGTGAGAAGTATAGGGTTACGTGATGCCCCCGGAACAGTATGTGATAAGCTTGGACCTAAAGCCAGGTATGCATACAGTATTGGGGTCATAATCTCAGCCAATGACCATTAGCTCTGCTAGAGAGGAATTCAGCTGTTCCATTCACTTGCCATCACTGGTTCCCACAGTGCCTGGTACATTACAGGTTAGCAATTATACAGAATGAATGAAGGTTGTTGTCAACAGAGCCATGGGTGACACTATTTCCAGCTCACGGCTTGCTCCTATACACCCTATGTCCATTCTTCACCACCACTTTCTTGGTCCTAATGACCTCTCTTCTCTATTCCCCATTTCCTCACACAAGGTAGCAGAAACATTCCTTGCATGTACTAAATACTCAATAAATATTTCTTAGTTCTAAAAATTTCCTCTATATATGTGTGTGTGTATTATTCATGTATATGTTTGTATATATTTGTACATTTCATAAAATGCTTATATTTATATGTTTAATATACAGTCACATATGTAGACATCAAGAGATGAGGGGAGTAGGCATGATAGCACATGCCTTTAATTCCAATGCTGGGGAGGCAGAGGCAGGCAGATCTCTGAGTTCAAGGCCAACCTGCTTTATATAGCAAGTTCCAGGCTAGCCAGAGCTACATACTAAAACCCTGTCTTCAAAGGACAAAGATGAAGGACACATACATGTGTAAGTTCTCTATTAATATAAAACATATGGATATATAAGTCATATAAACAGTCATATATTTTAGAGCATCAGCTATCAAATATATGTATATATGAATCATACACATATCACCTATAAAGAAGATATATGTATGGGGGCCAGCAAGATGGCTGTTTGGGCAAAGGAACTTTCTGCTAAGCCTGAAGAACGGAGTTCATGCCAAGTAAGTGAATGAAAATAATAACAGCTATGAAGGTAGGCATACAATAGATCAATGTCATTAAGTTATTAAAAGGCATGATTTCCTAACTGGCTAATACATTTTTGGGGAGCATCACATCTTCCATTCATGTGTAAAAAGCAGGAACAACCTTCAGATCTAGTTATAAAGTTTAACTCCAAATCTGAAGTTTAAAAAAAAAAAAAAGTATTACATTCATTTAGCTTCTAATACTGGGGGCAATGAAATGCCTGCACTGGTTATTTCTTTTATTTTTTGGCATCACAGTGATTACTTCGTGAGGATATTCAATGAGAGTCCCTTGTGGAATCTTCTCCTGACTTGGCGACACATATGGCCTCTGCGGCACAACAGCTGCAGAACTACATAATTGTTTACAAATGTGCAAAATAACTACCCAAACCAATAAAAAATAATAACTTGGGCATCCATAAAAAGAAATACTATAAACACACAATGGCCCATACTTTATAAATCCTGTGGAGGCAAACAGTCAGCCACCCCAGCCCCTTATTTAAAATCTCCTTCAATAAAGCCAATGATGTCGCTGGCAGTCTGGCGGGCCGATGCCATGTGCTGTATAGAGCAAAAGGCTTCTTTATCGTTATCCACAGTTATCACTATGGTGTCATTGAAGGGACTGAGGAATAATTGGATTTATTTACCATGTGCACCTTGGCGTTCAGGTCACCCTGTTCTAACTAGTTTCAAAGCAAAAAAAAAAAAAAAAAAAGGCTTTCCATCACCAAAGAGTTAGAGAAGGCAGAGAGATAGATGCAGCTACAAAGGGGAGGGGGAGGGAAATGGATACAGCTTGGAGAGAGCCTTCCTAATAGTCACTACTTACTAGGCATCTTACTGCCCCCTAAGATCTGTGCAAGACCAACCTGAAGGAATTCCACATTGGAGCATCTATAAAAAGGGTTAATAGAGTCATTAGCACTTCTTCCTGTAAAAACCCTTTTTCTTGCTGGGCAGTGGTGGTACACGCCTTTAATCCCAGCACTCGGGAGGCAGAGCCAGGAAGATCTCTGTGAGTTCCAGGCCAGCCTGGCTACAGAGTGAGTTCCAGGAAAGATGCAAAGCTACACAAAGAAAAAAAACCCATTTTTTCCATTTTATTTGCTTTATTTGCCTGGAAAGACTCTTATTCCATCATCAAAACCCAACTCAGTTATCACCTCATCCAGGTTAATAGTGTTATCCATAATCAGAGAGATCCAACCACACCAGTATCAGCAGCATCTCTGAGCCCTGGACTCTGAATTCCAACACTTCACATGTGCTGATCAGCTGAGGACTAAACATAGGTCAGAAGATGCTGCAGCTAAAGCAAGGTGCAGGGTAGACTGAGTTTGAGGTCTATGCACAATATAATCTCCTTTCAGGTAGAGTTATACCATGTTAATTGTGTTATTCTAGGTTCCATACTTGCTGCAATTATTACGCTACTCCCTTCCATAGTCCATGAAGTCTCTCTCTATATGCATGGCCTTTCAATTCATCAGTGTTCACTCCTTTGACTTAAATTTGGTTTTTCAACATACACTCACGTATGCACACCTGACAGAGCCTGAATCAAGCCCTTGGGTGTGGTGCAGAAGAGCTGACAGCCAGTGCTTGGGCTACCCTGGTTATGATCACGTGATGGGGTGTGACAAACTCATCTCCCCTTTGACACTTTTCGGAGAGAACATGACTGCCTGATATACCCACAAACAACTATCTAAGATGTTATGAGCCCCGTTTTACAGCTGAGAACATCAAGGAATCTCCTGTCCCCTGAATTTAGGGAAAGGAGCGGGATATTTCCTTTTCATACATAACATTTATTGGTTAATTAAAATAAACAAGCTATTAGGACAACATAAATAAAAGCTGGCTGAAGAGACAAAGGAGTCAGGTGGGGTGGTGCACTCCTGTAATCCTAATACTCGGGAGGCAGAGGCAGGAAGTTCAGGATTTCAAGGTCATCCTTGGCTACATAGTGAAAGTGAGGCCAGCCTGGGCTACCTGAGACCATCTCAAACTTAACAGTAAGACAGTTGCCCATAAGGGAGAGAGGTGGTGGTTGTATGGGTGTGTAAACTGAGGCTACAGTCCATGAAGATGCTAGGACATATGTACCCATACGATAAATGAAGGCCCTGTAGTTTAACAGGGGTGTCCTTCTGGACCATGTAAGTAAGTCTCTGTGAAGTGGGTCTGCTATGGCTTGGAGAAGTGTCCCTCAAGGCCCTATGTGCTTTTAAAGCCTTGCTATCTGGTCTGTGGTGATGGAGCCTTTAAGAGAGGGGATATGTCCAGGAAGTGACGTCATGAAGATATAACCTAGTACCACAAAGTAGATATGAAGAGGCTCAAGGAGGAATCTTCCCTTGGTTCTTAAGCTTCTGATGTCCCCAGACACTCTCAGTTAGTGCCACACAGTTCCAGTGTCTGTCCCTGCCCTCAGATCATGTTCTTTCCATGGTCCTTCAGGCCATCTTTCCTCTATCTCATGCATTTCATGACATTTTCACAGGACATTGGTAAAATGGTATTATGGACTTCCCTATGAGCTAATTTTGGCTCAGTATTCTGATTTTCCTTTTTATTTGCAGTCCCTACTCTTGATGACAACAGTTATAACTGACATAGACCCACTCTGAGTCCACCATGATTCCTTGCCCAAATGGTTGATGATGGACACTTTGGTCAACTGTTTCCCACACACTGATGAACTCAGGTGGGTTTTCACTCACTTCTCCCAGCATTTCATGAAGCTCAACAGTCATGTGACATAATCCCCACTAATCTACACATGACCACAGCAGAAGGAGTCAGGAAAAGCCCCTGCTTTTCTGAGGGGAGGACTAGACCAAGGTAGTCACAGTTTCTCTTCCTCCCCCTCATTTTGAACCTGCCTGGGATATGCAGTGCTGTGGGGCCTCTAAGTTATCAGAAGAATGATCTAGAGCATCACAGGGCTGATGACCCAGAACCTGACAAGTGTCCAGCTGCAGAGCCAGCAGAACTGATAACGGAAACTGCTTCCCACAGACATTCTGACTAGCAAGAAAGGCAAAGCCTGTATGTTGGAGTCAAACTCACTTGTGTTTTAAACAGTAGTAAAATGCCTTCCTGGCTGATAAATCTTCTAATTGGTTTGTGTTCCCAATTTCAGTGGCATCCAGTTTTTACCCAGTAACCATGACTTAGTCACAAGTCACATCAAAACATATAACATGTCATATCATTTCAAAGATAATTTATCATTTAACAAATTGCCTTAGCTTCATTTCTGTTGTTGTGATAAAATATCCTGGCAAAAACCCACTTAGGGGAGAAAAGGGTTTATATTAATTTATAATGCCAAGATAAAGTCCATCATAGTGAGAAGTCAAGGCAGGAATGTCAAACAGCCAGTCACATCCTATCCACAGTCAAGAGCAGACAGAAATGAATGCATGCTTACCTGCTTGTGCTCTGCTCCATTTCTCCCCTCTTATACAGTTCAGAACCCACTACATAGAGAATGGTGCTGCCCGTAGTAGCTAGGGTCTTCCTATAGCAATTAACTTAAGACAATCTCCTACAGACATACCACAGGCCAAAACAATTCCTCCTTGAGGCTCTCTTTCAAGGTGATTCTAGGTTATGTCAAGTTGACAATTAAAACTATCCATCACACATTATCATGCTAATCATATCATAGCAATCATACATCATACCAAGTCATATTCTTTTGTCTTGGACCCATCCAGTCACTCCTCACTGTAAAGAAGGTAATGTTTCAGATCGTCAGGGTGGCTCATACGGTTTCTTGTGATTTACTGTCCAGGAGAGTAGTTGCTGAGAGAATGCCTCTTCCATATTCTACAACATTTGTTCTGAATTTGGAATAATTTCAATGTGCACACGCAGGAGGAATTTGTAAAGTGTGTTTACAGCATGATTGAAATCAATGCCCATGTGTCTATCTGGGAATGTGTGCAGGGCAGGCTATAGAGAGGCTCCCGAACACTGATCAATACTCAGGCTCAAAGACTAACATGAGAATCTGAGGAACCATTTGTATTCTAACTGTGCTGTGGCCCCTTATGGAAGGTTCTTTCATTAGATCTCTTTGTCTCAAATACATCCATCAGATGGTGTTACACAGGGTGGCGCTATATAAATACATCTGTAAGTGTTAAGCTTTATCATTTAGTCATCTGTTCATACTTTAATCACCAAGATCTTTGGGGCTAGCCTTTCTGACTATTATTCACAAACACTATATGCTCTAAAATTGATATTCTTCCTCGTTGATGGATTTAAAAAAAAAAAAAAAGCTTTGATACTCATCAAAGCTATGAATGGCTCCACCCACTTAGTCTTTAAAAATGTTATTTAAGAAAATGTGCATATGCATGTGCCTGTGAGAAAGTATGTGCATGTAAGTACAATGGCCTGAAGGTCAGAAAAAAAGCATCAGATCCCTTGGAGCTGGAGTTACAGGCCATTGGGAGCCCTCTGACATGTTAGGAACTTAACCTGGGTTCTCTGATAGAGCAGTACGCTACCTTAACCACTGAATCATCTCTCTAGCTCCAACTCATCAAGTCTTAAAATTCCCTCTGAAGCATAAATAATTGGGACATCTTGCTACTATTTATTGACAAAATTCCCAGCTAGTCTATTGCTGATAAAAAATAAATGGTGAGTTTCCAGGAGAAGAAAAGTACTGTCTTCACATCCACAATACTTGAGCCTCTCTAGCAACTTACACAAGCCTATAGGTGTGTCTACTTCACCCAAAGGCCAGGCACGCAAAGACAGAGAGGACCCAGAACGTCTTGCTTCCTTTAGCTAGTTGGCCTTAAAGAAAACTGGATGGAATATTCTCTCATTGTTACATGTATCCTCCAATTTCTAAAAGTCCTCTGGAATTGCCTTTAGATCCTGAAATTTGGCCTCAGTGGGCAAGTTGATTATTTATAGTCTACTTGTCAATGAAAAACAAACGTGGCTGGTGAGGTAGCTAAGAGGGTAAAGGCACTTGTTTGGCTGCTGGGGGAGGGGGGATATTTCGTCACATTGTGAACCCTGAGTTAGCATTTGTATTAACTAAGTAAAATTAACCTTGGGCCAGGAGGCTGAGTTAGCAACTAGTTGACAAAAGTATTCAAGGAGCATCAGAGGGCATCTGGAAAAGACGGAGACACTCCGCAAGTAGAAGGGAGGGATTTTGAGTGGTATGGCTGTTTGTTTGTTTGTTTGTTGGTTTGTTTGTTTTGGCAAAGCAGAAGAATGAGGTTTGGGGGAGATGTCAGCAAGGAGAGAAAGTTTGCTAGTTCCTACTCAACCTCTCTGAGCTAGGAGGTTTTCACTCCAGCCTTTAAACCTTAAGTTTTATTTATGAAATGGAATGATAGAGATTTAGTTAAATGTACCTTTAGTGGCAGCCACAGAGCCAGTGCCTGTAGGAACAGAATTCCTGCCCGGCTGCTGCCTGAGTGGCCAGGCCACGGCCAGAGAAGCAGGCCAGTAACTGTGGAGTCACAATTGCTGGCTGAGACAGCAGTAGATTAAGGTGCAGCCACTGTGCTGAAGATTAAACAACATTTGGCAAGCCTGGGCATATAAAGTTGCTCCCTGGAATCCACATAAAAGTATATGGAATGGACTCAACAAAATTTCCCTCTAACTTCTCCACATGCAGATGGCATGCATTCCCCCTCACCCAACACACATATCAAACAAAACAAACCAAAAATATTTTAAATGAACACGTGTGAGAATGTTTGTGGAAAGGAGAAATGTTCTATAAGGTCTTCTGGCTTTCTGGGCATACAGGTGTGGAGGTACACATCTGTAACACTAGTGCTGGCCAGGACAAAGACAGGTCGATCCCTGGAGCTCACTGGATAACTAGTGTAGTCAACTGGTGAGCTTCAGGCTCATTGAGGGATCTTGTCTCAAATGAGGTGAAGAGCAATTGACGAAGATGCGGAACATCAATTTCCGGCCTCCATATGTATATGTACACAGTACATGCCCACGCACAAAGGCAGATGCTTACACGCACACAATCATACACTCATATGCACAGCACACAGTCTCACACACACACACACAAACACACAATTTTTTTAAAGTGAAGATAGAAGGTGTGCATGCTTGCTTCCACTAGGTGCTGTCAATGCTAGAATACTAGAAAGATGAGAGGTGGCTGGCATGAAATGAGGGAGAAGCCACACCTTTCTTGGGCATGCTGCTTTCCCAGACACCCCTCTGAACAGCTCATTATATGTGCACCAGCTTGCTGTGTGTGTACCAGCTCGCTGTGTGTACACCTTGGTGATTTTCAGTGCCAATCATCACTGAGTTCCAAATAGTCCCAAATGCATCAGTTGAGATAGAGGATAGTTTAGTTGCAGGAAAAGCCTGATCTCTGGGTGGCAAACACAGACAGGTGACTATGTAGAATGTCTTTGTGGTATCTCATCCTATCAGAGAGAGGATACCCCTGAAATGGAATAAAATAAACTAAGATGCTTGGGTGGACTGGAAAAACAAACAATAAATCAAGAAACAAGACACTTGCTTTAAAACAAATTCCTAATAAAGCCACATGATTGGGGTCCAGGGTGACTCATTATGATTCTCTGTTAAGTGGTTCATAAGGCAAAGTACCTGGAGCATCCTCATCTGGGAGGCTTCTCATAGTTCTGTGTGAAAAGGAAGGTGCTCAGGAAGGTGATCTCATGAGAAGGAAGTGTAGCCAGGCCTGGTGGCAAAGGCCTGTCTGTTCAGTTACTTAGGAGGATAAGGCAGGAGGATCAAAGGTTCAATGCCAGCTAGGGCTACTAGGTGAGACCTTGACTCAATATAAAACTGCAAAAGGACTGAAGATGTAGCTCAGTGGTGGGGTATTTGCCTAGCATGTGAGAAACCCTGCGTTTCATTCTTAGTACTTTGAGAAAAAAAAACAAGTAAGGATATCTCAAGGTCATTATCCAGAGAGAGGAACCATGTCAGAGTTGAACTGCATCTCTGGCACTGTCCTTGTCTCCAAGCTGTGTCACCCACAGGCCCAAGGACTTCCCACAAATTAGGCTTGCTCCTCAAGCCCCAGTCCCTGTGGCCCCGGATCCACAGGCCCCCAAGGCTTCAGAACTCCAGCAAGCTGACATCTCTGATCACCACTTAACTGAAATGAGTTAATCTTGTTTTCCAGATGAGTTGGTACCATGTCTCCTGCAAGCTGTGATTACGGGATGAAAGCTTTGTGTGAACAGGAGGGCTGGGAGCTTTTCCCAGCCCCACTTCACACGTACGCACCCAGCCAGATTTCCTGTCGCGGGCTTCCCTCTCCAAGCCGGTGTGTGATGAAGTTAGAGACTGAGAAGAATAGTGAGGCTTTCAGATTGACGTGGGAAGCAATAAACCTTTCACGTGAAGGATGTCACTTCATGAGAGGTCAGGGGCCAATCCATCTTCAGGTCTGGAAACACAGCTTATGATCCTGACAAAATGGAGACTACTTCTAGGGCAAAATGGACAAAAATGACATTGAGTTTGCAACTTTTTTTGTTATTGTTTTGTTTTGAATTTGCTCTTAAAACACATCAGTCAAGGAATAGCTCTGTAGCAAAGAGCCCCTGCATAGAAAGCATTTGCTAGGTGCTGGGGAAAGATGCGGGGTATGTTTCTGTTTGTTTGTTTTAAGACCAATGCTTGGTACTTGCCTCAAGGAGCTTTATACCTCCGTGGGTGGCTGTAAATATTTTATTTCATTAAGACAAAACAAAACAAAACAAAAACATGTTTTAGGCCTGGAGAGATGGCTCGGTGGCAAAGAACACTTGCTGCTCTTCCTAGAGGACCCAGGAGGTTTGGTTGGTTCCCAGACCCTCCTCGGGCTTCTTAACCCCCCTGTAACTCCAGCTCCAGGGTGTCTGTTGCCTTCTACTAGTCTCCATGGGTATTCTCACACATGTAGCAAGTGCACACACACACACACACACACACACACACACACACACACACAAATCTAATAGAAACCATTGTACATGGCCTGGTGTTCTACACCTGTAATTGCAGCACTCAAGAGGCTTTGAATCTGGAGAATTGATAGGTCTAAGTAACTTGACAAAACCCTGTTCTAAGGAACCTGAGGGAAGAGAACGAAACAGTAGAGAGAACAGGAGGGAGAGGAGGAGAGAAGGAAGGAGAAGGGGAAAGAAAGAAAGAACCTGTTCTCAACAGCAAAGCCACAGGACTGGGGCCTCACTATCCCACATCTTTACTCTGGGCCAGGACTTAAGTGAACTATTTAACCTCTTTCAGCCCTGGGTTTTTTGTTTTGATTTTTCCCTCCAATCTGGAAAGAGGAAATAATTCTAACCAGTTTTCCAGTGTTGCTAAGGACCTGTGGTACTACAGGTGAGAAACAAAGTCAAGAGCAGATATCGCCCAGGTTAGTTCAGGACAGCATCAAGTCTGGCCGACCAACAGACAGGATGAGGACATAGAGAATCGATGCCACAGATCCCGGCCAGATCTAGCAACTACAAACACAGGATGGCCAGGTAAACCTGCGTTTCTCCTAAACAACAGTCATTTCTTGGTATAAATGCATTCTGTGCAACTGTTTTTAAAGTGTGTGTCCTAAATACCAGATACCATTTTATCTGAAGTATGTCATTGACCGGCGATTCAGCCTGAACTAGGAGGCCTGTATTTGACCTAATAGCTCCAGCTACAGGAGTTGAGGTCAGAAGGCTCAGGCTAAAATATTAGTTAGTAACTCTGTGTCTTGGGAATAGACACTGTCATTCTAGCCTCAGCTTCCTCATCTGTGACGCTGTGCTAACTGTACAAATAATCTGTGCTTAATTCATACAGCCATGTGAGACTCAAATAAAATAATGTATGTGAGCACTGTTGTAATCTGTAAAGTGTCATCCATTTACAGTTTTGCTTCATTAGCCATGGATTAAGCGGTTGGATGAAAACATAAACTTACACCTTGTTTTTCCAGGCCACTCCCCTCATTCCTCAATGAGATAAGGTCTAGGCTCAGGAGCTCCCGTTATCAGTTGTCATGGGTAGGGAGGGATTTTTGTTTGTCTGTTTTTGTGTTTGTTTGTCATGAGACAGGGTCTCACAATGTAGGCCCACCTGGCTTGGAACTTACTTGAGACCTGGCTGGTCTTAAACCCACAGAGATCTGCCTGCTTCTGCCTCCCGGGTGCTACGATTAAAGGGGTGCACCAGCTTGTGATGGTTAGTTTAAATTTGTCAACTAGACACAAAGTAGAATCACCTCTAGGGAGAGTGTTAATGAAAAGTCATCTACATCAGGTTGGCCTATGGGCATGTCTTTGGGGACAGTCTTCATTATATTAATTGACATAGGAAGACCCAGCCTAAAGCAGGCTGAATCATGCCTTGGGTTTCGGTTCTAAATTGTATAGGAATATAGAAAGTGAGGTAAGCATGAGCAGGCAAGTGTTTATTATTCTCTTTGGTTTTGACTGTGGATGTGACAAGCTGCCTTGGCTTCTCTGTAATAATAGATGGTGACCTGGACTTATACCGTTTTCACCCTTAAGCTGCTTTTCACGGGGATATTTTATCACAGTAGCAGACATGGATGCCTTCCTCCTAGGAGACACGGAGCACCTCTTCAGTGCAGCAGGCATCACTGGTTCCCAGCACAGCCCCACACCTGACAGATCCATAGTTCCTCTCAACCACAGTGATCCTGTGGAAGGATGCCCCTGGGTATGACACCAAGGGACACTGAAGTGGATCCTGGCTAGAGACATACATCCCAGCTGTCAGTCACTGTTGAAGAACTACATCCACCTGCATTGTTACTGTTATCTGTTCTCTAATTTGGGAATAGATTATTACCTGGATGTGCCAGACACCTCCAAATCCAAGATTCGTATATGGTCAGGGTGTGAATCCTGGCCTACCCACAGCTGGATAACCTGTTTAACCTCCTTGAACCATAGTTTACAAGACTAACCGGATACCACAGCAAACATGACGTCAGCTTTACCTCATTAGCCTCCGCATCAGCTTACAGAAACCAAGAGGTGGACATTGACCTTGTTTTCCTCCTCTGCAGGTATGTAAGGGACAGACGACAGACTATGGGGATAGGAGGCCGGCAAACTTGAAAATGCCAGCTGCCAGCGATTCAGAGCAGCCAGGCCCTTTTGTTGAGTGGGCATTCTGGTGGGGCAGATGGGAGAGCCGATGCACAGACTTCGCCAAAATAGCCAACACCGGGAGCTGCTCCAAAAAGCCCAGTGAGGACGTCTGCTACCTTGGGTAGTTGTTTGGAGCTGCTGGTGGGAAGTCACAGGGACACACATGGACACACACAGACACACACAGGTTTGGGGGGAGGGAGAGAGAGCATGAGCTAGTGTACATCTGTCTTTCTAGGGATTTATACAAGTCCCCATGGTTCCTACCCTCAGCTTCTCCCAAGTAGGCAAATGGAAATATTAAGAAAGAGAAGTAAAAAGCTTCAAAAAGAAGAGACAGAACCCAGGGAAGCTCTAAAGTGTATTTTGGGCACACACATGGTGCACACACATATACTTAAAATAAGACAATAAAATTGAATCCTTTTTTTAAAAAAATGTATTTTGGTGCCAGGTGTGGTGTGGTAGTGATGCCTTTAGTTCCAGCACTCGGGAGGCAGAGGCAGGTGGGTCTTTGTGAGTTTGAGGCCAGCCTAGGCTACAGAGTGAGTTCCAGGACAGGCAGCTACATAGTGACATAGTGAGAGCCTGTCTCAGGGGGAAGAAGTGCCTTGGGGACTGGGCAAATGGCTCAACAGTGTTCTCTGCACAAGCATGAAAACTTGAGTTCAAATCCCCAGCAGCCACCCAAGAAGCCCAGGATTGGCACCTGTAACCCCAGCACTGGAAAGGGTGGAGACAGGAGAATCCCTATAGCTTGGTAGTCTGCTGTCCACCAGCCTAGTTTTAGGTTGCTGGAGCTAGCCTGTCCCAGGGAACAAGGTGGAGAGTGAAAAAGTGGGGTACTTGATGCCTTCCACTGGTCTCTGAGTATACAAGGGCACACGAGTTCATACACCTCATTCATACAACACACACACACACACACACACACACACACACACACACACACAGTATATTTTATAGATTAATGAAGAACCAACTGTGCTAACAAGAAAAGTTTGGTGCTTTTTGTTTTTGTTTTCTTTGTTTGGTTGGTTTGGTGTCCCCCCCCCCCATTCCCCCCCCCCTCCACACACACACAGGATATCTCTCTGTAGCCTTGGCTGGCCTCAAACTCACAGAGACATGCCTGTTTCTGCCTCTCAAGTGCTGGGATTAAAGGCGTGCACCACCATTACCCAGTCAAGCTGTTTTGTTTTTAATGTATTCTTACAAATAAACTGTTATCCATCAGGTTCATGGTCAAAATGAATCGATGCGATGAGGCTTAGCGGGCAGTTTTCCTTAATCAGGATGCACTACTACTGCCACCTGGTAGCAATGTACCAGAATTGCAGGAATAGAGCCTTGTTTTCTGGGCTGGTATTTGCGGCATTATGCAAAGTCCTTACAAGAAAGGAACTTGAATAGATTACGCAAGTAAATCTTAACATGCTTTGCATAGATGGTCTCAAATAATATCACCGCCCACCCAAATCTCCTTCTCTGTTATTTTAAGATTTTTATGAAGCTCTCTCAAGATGTTGCAGGCAAGACAACAGCAGCAGGCCAATGCCTCTCAGGTTACAAATACGGAAGAAGCAGAGACATGGGATTGACAGAGGATAAACAAGTGGCAAAACAGCAACAGCCCTGGCTTGGGAACACAGCTCGTTTTCATAGTCACACTCACCAGGTTTCCACACCCTCTCAAAAGAAGTCACTTTGACTCTTCCAAGATTTGTTTTGTTTTGTTTTCATACAGCCCATGATTGTCAGCTAGGTCCAGAAGCCATGATGAATATAGAGTAACGGGCAGGGCCATATTTGATAAATGTAAACAATATTCATAGAGAAACACTCGCAGATGAAAAAACCCACATACATTTTTAGAGGCTGGCCGACTGAATGCAAATATCGCTTTGCGAAATCTAAGTGCCTGGCGTTTTAATATCCAAGAAAATCACAGGCTTTTCTCTAACACAAAAAACACTGCTGTGCTGAAAGGGAGTAAGGGACTAAATCAACCAGTCAGCTGACTCTCCAGCATGCAAAAGTGACCTTAGAAGCCATGCTGTGCTTCTACAGTACAGAAGAATGAACTGGAAGAAGGCTGCTAGTTTGGGGGAGGGGAGGGGTTCCCTCTTTAAAAGGACAAAAAGAAAAAAGAGACAACAAAACAAAACCAAACCAGGCAGGTTGTGTTTTAGAGGAAGAAGCCTTTTAAAAGTGAAATAAAAGAGTTGGTACAGCCTGAAGAGAAGGCGCACAATGTCAAAGCTTTGAACTTGTTCAGCCTTGCTTATTTTCCGAGTTAATGCACTAGTGGTCTGGCCTGATAGAAAAGAGTCAACGGGGAGAAAACAAACAGAGCGTTTGCAGAGCTCGCCCAGCAGCCTCCTGGACTGTCTGCTTACTATTACCCCATTTTAACATGTCATAATCGCTCTCATGGTGAGGACACCCTTCCTGCAGCACGGACCGAGAATGCATGACTAATTTTAACCACTTGTGCACATCTCCCGATAGAAATTTCAAACAGCTTCTATGGATTAGAGTTCTGTAAACTATACAGACAGCAGCAACATATATTAGTGAGTTGGGCTGCTCCTCGCATCGGTCCATGGATGTCTAATGAGTTGTTGAGCGACCCTCGGTGCCTTGTTATCCTTGTAGGTGCTAACATGTATCCTGAGTCATAGTTACAAAAGGTAAAAGCCATGACTGGAAGGATGGCCCAGTGGTTAAGAGCACATACAGTTCTTTCAGAAAACCCAGTGGTTCCTGGCACCCAATGAGGTAGCTCACAGCTGCCTGTAACATCAGCTCCAGGGGATCTATGTCTTCTTTTGGCCTCTGCAGGCCTTGCACTCAATCTCTCTCTCTCTCTCTCTCTCTCTCTCTCTCTCTCTCTCTCTCTCTCTCTCTCTCTCTCTCTCACACACACACACACACACACACACACACACACAAAGCAAGGGTAGGAATGTGCAGACTCATGAGAGAAGGAAGATGGGTGGTGTGGTGAGCTGGCTTTAACCCTCACCACAGACAGATGGAGTTGTGATAGGTTGCCCTGTGTGGTACCCATCTCCAGGTTCAGATCATCCCATACTAAGGAAGGAGGCAACACATGTAGACACAGAAGCTCAAAGAGGTCAGTTCATTGCCCCAGGGAAAACAGCCACCCCCTTGTGAACTTAGTCCTGAAGGTGCCAGCCACCTGTCTCAACTCTAAGATGCTTCTCAGCCTAGCATGTCACGGTAGGAAGGAGAGTTTGAGACTCTTGTCTGTTTACTTTAAACCCCAAGTATCTGACTTGGCTGCTGCACGGCACAAATTTGTGCCTAAAGCCAGAACCAAGCAAGGTAAGGGCTTAGGAAACTAATGGGGGATCCTAAGAGAGGGCTCTGGGTTCCCAGCAGCTCCTGGCAATCTCCTGCAGGGAAGGATGGAGAGAACACCTGTGAGGAAGTCAGTGTCCCAGTGCACACAGCTCTTTCTGACACACTCTGAAAATGTGTACCCCAAACCCTGAGTCTACTTGGATCTTTTTAAAGATTCCAGTCTGGCAGTAATGAATATATTCTAAATAAACTCTCGCATTCTTTCTTTGGACAGCAGGCTCCCCTTCTCCCCTCCCCCCAGGAGAAGTCTGGAGGCCTGGGGGCAGCCAGAGGAAGGACTTGTCTACCCAGAAGGATTTACAATTTCAACAAACCTTTCAGGAGAGACTCTGGAGGGAGCCTCACACCAGGAGCTCAAGCTGATCTGCTAGGTTAGGACCCCAGGGTCCCCCAAGCAGAGCAGACAGGAGGATGAGGGGGAATGCGGGGAGTGCAGAGAAGGAAGGATGGGCAATGGGGGGAGTGAAAGGACCAGGGTTCAAATCCCACTGCCTCCCACTAGCTCCTCGCCCGTCTAGCAGAGGATGACTGCACATCTGCCTTTCATAGGCTCCACATGGTGCAAGAGCTTTCCATTCCAGGACCCACCTCATTCTCCTCCAGCCGGAGTGAGAGACTACCTTATCTTTACTGATCCATTTGAGATAAGTAGATTATGCACAGAGAGGCTGAACCACTTGCCCAAGGTCACACAGCTCTACCTAGCAAACCCTGGATTCAAACCAAGGAGCCTGGGTTCCATGGCATGTCCTCTTGGAACAGTGGGCTTGCTCCTGCAGCATCCACTGAAGCCCCTTAGAAGGTGCCAGTGCCCTGCCCTCTGCCCTGAGGGATGCTTTTCACAGTCCATTGCGGTTGATATTCAAGAAGCTTCAAACCTCAGCATGCTGTGCTGTCTGTTCCCTTCCATTGGGCAGACATCACCCACTAAATTCTCATCAAGCACCCACTTTCTAGTGCCACCATTTAGATGAGTGGTTCTCAACCTGTGGGTTGTGACCCCCTTGGGGTTCATGTATCAGATAGCCTGCATATATGATATTTACATTACAATTCATAACCATAGAAAAATTACAGTTAGGAAGTAGCAAGGAAATAATTTTATGGTGGGGGGTCACGACAACATGAGGAACTGTGTTAAAGGGTCGTAGCATTAGGAAGGTTGAGAACCGCTTTCATAGACGAATCTCTTCCAGCCTGTAGTTCTTCAAACTATGGCTAGTGTGACCATGGGGTGGCTAAGGCCAGGCCACTGGAAGCTCAGAAATGAAACAAGAAAAACAGTATGGTGATAGAACACAGTGGTATCTATGTTGACATGATGAGGCGCCTTCCCAGAATTGGAGGTGGGCCTTGCGTGCAGATGTGGCCCCACCCACTTCCTGGTTTCAGTGCTCCCCCAGGCTAATGTGTTTCTAGCCTGTACAGTCCACACTGTAAACTGGGGTGTTCTTAGCTGTGCATCTTAACTGTATTTATGCACACACACCTCCAAATTCATACGCTAACGCCTAAATCTTCAAAGAGGTGGTATTAGAAGGTGGAGCGTATAGAGGTACTTAGAGCATGAGGGTAGGGTCCTCATGCCTGGGGTAAAAGAAAATAGAGCTCCGTTCAATAAGGACACAACAGGGGCACAGCCATCTATGAGCAGGAATACAAACACACTAGAACCCTAATCGAGGACCCCAACCTCTGTAGCTGTGAGAAAATAACCAGAGATTGTCATGGCAGCACATGCAGACTGAGACAAGACAGGATTTCTCAGTACAGGGACATCTAGCTTCTTGCCTCCAGCATCTCAAACTCAGCCCTGCTCCAGAATCCCCTGAAGGGCTTCTTCACATGCACTGTAGGTGGGTTCTGGAATGCCCATCTCTAAAAAGTCCTCAGGTAATGTAGACATTGCCATTTGGAGAGCTCACATTGAAAACATCTGGGCTAATTCAGCAGAGCTGCTTGAAAGAGTTGCAGCTCCCCACTTCCATAACATATTTGATGTATACTCGTGGGCCTTTGAACTTTTGGCTCTTGGGCAAGGCTCCACGGATGGCTAAGTGTTTATGAGGCTATGTTGTGCTGTTGTGTTAACCAAGCCCTAATTCACCTGATGCTTGGTTCTCTCAGCTCAAAACCTGATCCCTCTTTCTTTTGATCTATCTGAACTTTGTACCTCCAGCTGAAAAAGTGTTTTCCTTTCCTTTCCTGATGTGACCTTGGCTGCCTTCCATGAAGACTCTACCTTCCCAGCCTGGCTCTGCCCTCTCTGATCTAGCCCCCTGAACCTTCCTTGGCAGGCAGCAGCCTCCCAGGTGGGATGTGCATGTAACTATCTGATGAAGTCAGCTAAACTCCCCATGACCTATCTCTAGGCTGAAAGACAGGCAACTCTGCTCCCCAAACAAGGGCATCTGTGTGCCCTCACTCATGTCAGAGATGCAATGGACGTGACAAGATGGGCAGAAACTCATTCACTGACTCTGATTTCCTGTTTCCTACCTGTAAAACAAGAAAGAATTTAAGCTCACAGGCCCCAGCAGTGAATCTACTACTGTTGTTTTGCTAAATAGACAGTATCAAACTACCATTTAAATCCCTGTCTCTCCAACCATAGGTTAGTGCAGCTCTCAGATCAAATCAGCAAAGTTTCTTGGCTCAGGGTAAAAGCAAAAACTCACAATTAGTCAAAGTGTAGAGAATAAAAGAATCTGAGGAATGCACAGTCAAAAAAAAAAAACAAAAAAGCAAAACAAACAAACAAACAAAAACACTGAAACATCTGCATAGGCTCTTCCCAAAGCTGGAAACTATAGAGGAGGAGGAGGGGACAAAAAGATTGTGAGAGGCAGGGGTAGGGAGGACCAAGGCAAAACAGAGACTTCTGGACATGACAGGACACTGCACCCATGAACTCACAGGAGCTGTGGATGCCTGTACAATGTCAAACCACTCGACATTTATCATGGAGTAGGAGGGAGCTCAGGAGCCCCCACCCCTAACTTAGAAGCCAACAGTTGATGAATTCCGAGGGGAAGGTAGATTCAGTTTTCTTTAAGTGTATGGCTCCTGGTGGGTCAACCACAGCCCAGTGGATGGCTCCACAGCCAGAGGTTTATGGGCAGCACAAACTGGAGTTGATGGGTTATTAAATAAATTAAGAAAATGTGACATGCAGTTGATGGGGGCAGGAAGGTGGGGGTGGACCTGGGAGGAATTAGGGGGAGGGGTTGGGGTGAATATGATAAAATTGCATTGTATGGCATTCTCCAAGAGGTAATAGAGTATTTAAAGCAAAACATAAAGGAAAGGAGAAAAGAACTTAAAAGGTGTGGGAGCAGGAGGGAGGCAGAGCTTTGTTTCCTAGGACCTAGAACATAGGAATGTCTGTGAATATAAATATCATAATGCTAATACTCTAAGAATAATAAAATGGAATGGATACTAGCAGGGCTTTCAAAGCTTAACAGTGGTTTTGACAACAAATATTCATATTTCATCTGAAACTTATGAAACCTTTGCCTGTAATCCCACGAGCAGCAACATGGTAAATGAAAGCAGCAGGCAGTCGAGATTAATAATATTCTGTCTCACATCGGAAGAGCATTTGAAAGACGAAGCTTGCTTTATCTATTCCCTGTCTTAATGGTCCTCATATTGAAACAGACTGAAGCTGCTAAGATGGGCTGGGAAACAGTCATAGATGTTTTATTAATTTATGGGAAAGTGAAGGATCCACCTCAAGGCTTAAGTAGGCCATTCTGAAATCGTGAGAAGTCAGTGGCGTAAGGAGACAGAAGGTGAAAAGTGTGTGGTGTGATACAGGGCTTAAGCTGGGACCACAAAGAGTGCCTTCCGTACACTACAAAGGTTGATCGTCTAACAAGGCATTCTTATGAGAAAAAGCAATCTGTTCTCATGTGAATTCTGCCATATGCTTCTATCTTTCCAGACTCTTGAAGGCCATGTCAGTAATTTCTGGTACTTATATGGCCACGCAGGATGCTTTTGCTAGTTAATGGGAATAAATGGGCTGGATTTACTGTTTTTCTAATGTTCCATGTATATACCATGCTGACTGCAACCAGAGCAAAGTGAAATTTATGGGCATGCACAGAGTTTCCAATGATAGAGCAGCAGAGCAACAGAGAGCAAAATTGACGTGCTGTCTGACATTTCCCTGCCAAGACTTGTTTTTGCCTAGACTAAGTAAGTGAAGGGCATTGTTGTTTTTTTTAGTGTGTGTGGGGGGAGCTACTAGGCATGTGGCTTTTTTTTTTTAGGATAAATGCAGAAGCAAGGAAGGTAACATTCAGAGTTTGGGCACAGAATCACCCTGTCCACAGGTCTCTAGGCCTTAGGTTTTGACCCCAGCCCTAACTCATGACATTGCCATTTCTCAAACGCATAAGTTCTAATGGATTGATTTTAGTATTGCATGACTTAACACTGAGTGTCTTAAACCATGGAACGTGCTCTAGCTTCATCTCTGTTGCTGTGAAGAAACACTCTGATCAAAAGCAACTTAGGGAAGGAAGGAGTTTGTTTGGGTTACACTTCCACTCACTTTGAGTAAAAGGCAAGGCAGGAACTCAGGCAGCTAGTCACAGTTACATCAACAGTCAAGAGTAGAGAGAAACAAATGTATTCAGGATGACTGCTTGCTAGTGTTCTTCACGTTTGCACAGCTTAGGGTCCAGCCCACGAAATGGTGCTGCCCACAGTAGACTGGGTCAATTGATAATGGAGCTGCTCCCCTTAGACACACCCATAGGCTAAGTTGACAGTTCAAACTAAGCAATACAAGAGAGGGTCTTCAGGAGTGAGAAGAAATTTAGGATAGCTGTCTCTTACTGAAGCCTCTAGCAACTCTGGGATGCTCTCAAGTTTGGGGGCTGGTCTCAGAAGTCTATGTGGTTGGGGACTGCCTTATTCGTTACAGAACATGCAGTGAATATCCCAACATTATCCCACAAATGTCAATAGCAATGGCCTACACCCCTTCCCTGTCATTTCTTTTACAACCCCAAACACCTCCACACCTGGCCAGATAGCCATGCAGGAAGCCAAATCTCCGCTGCCCTACAGCAGTACTCAGTATTTGAAATACATTTTAAACAAAGACAAGTATTACCATTATAGTACATAAGTGTCACCACAGCTGGAGATTATTTAGCTGGAAGATTGGGACTAAAAAATAGATACAGTGTAGCTGGCAGGTGGAAAAAATTGTGCAGTTGAGCTTAGAAGCGATAAGACAAAGACCAGGCCAATGAACATAGGTTAGTCTATGTTATGAGTATATGAGAATAGAGGCCTGTCCTAGGACATACAGCAAGGCGCACTGAAGGGGATGATGGTGAAGAAGTATGGTCTTGGTGGGGTTGAGGGCCCTCTCCACAGGAGGGAATTCATGCCTAATACTGTAAACCCAGTCAAAAACCTATGTTCAAGAAGGCGCATGCCTTTAATTCTCGGGAGGCAGAGCCAGGCCGATCTTTGCAAGTTCGAGGCTAGCCTGGTCTACAGAATGAGTTCCAGGACAGGCACCAAAACTACATAGAGAAACCCTGTCTCAAAAAAATAAATAAATAAACAAAATAAATAAATAAATAAGTCTTTGGCCCTAGAGGGGAACCTAGCAAAACTGTTCAGCTCCAGTAAAATGGCATCAAACTTCCTCTAGATATTTATGTTCAAAGGCAAGTGCCATACCTAGCTTTCATCAGGGAAGCTCTGCTTCGCAATGAACTCTGACGAATGCAGACTCACAGACAGCCAAGGAGTTCAGAGTAAGTGATAGTTGAGTGTTTAGCCCTCAACAGGACACCGATACCACCCTCTAAGGGCTCAGAGAACAGAGAAAAAGAGGGGCTTGAGAGAAGGTAAGAGCCAGGAGAGGGGGGAAGGCTATGAAATGCTGCCTTTGAGGCACGAACGACGCAGCCAGTGCAGTCACCATCTCAGAGCAGCCATGGCTGCCTGCATTGCGTCTGCGAAGATTGGACCTGTCAACAGCCAATCATGGATCAGGGAGGAACTCACGGGTCTATACCCTGCCCTGAGGAACTACTGGCTACAGGCTACTAATAGATTTTGGAGACGAGGCAGGCATTGTCTTTATTCGTATACCCAGTAGATGGTCACATCATGGTCACACAAATGGCTCTGGTTAAACTCAATGGGTCACAAGACAAAATATAAAGAGATGAATATAAGAAAGGGACTTGTAAGAAGGAAGTATGTGTGTGTGTGTGTGTGTGTGTGTGTGTGTGTGTGTGTGTGTGTGTGTGTGTGGAGTGGGATCAAGATGGGAAAGGATGGGGGTGAGTAGTCAGAATGAACATATACATCTATACATGTACAGAATTATCTAAGAAGAAAATTAATGAGAAGTTGTATTATTAAAAAATAACAACAACAAAAACCACTGAAAAGCAGTCAGCTTTTGAATTGAGAACCCAAAAGGGGAATAAATATCCACACTTCATCTTGTGTGTTTCCTACACTTTCACAGACACTGTGCTGAACTCTGGAGGAGAACCATTTGAAGCCTGGCGAGCTTCTAGAAAGTGGATGAAAATGAAGAAGAGAATGTCCATATGGCCGTGCTTTCAAACTCTCCCACAGGCAAATTCCTCACGACGAGTCTGGAATCACATCCCCAGGGGAAATGGGGTGTTGAAAGACCCATGTTTTCTCTTGAACGGGCCAGACAAAGGATGCCTTCTGTCATGTAATATTTGCATTTGTTCTTGCATGGTTCATTCATCCAAAGCGCTGTCTCTTTGAACCAGCCTGCTTAGATTTCTGGTGACCTTTAATATACTTCCACCAGCCCTCCTCCAGAGGGAATCAGCAAGGTTTTGTTTTGTTTTGTTTTGTTTTGTTTCCAAGGCTGAGTCTTACTCTCTTGCTCTGGCTGTCCTGGAGCTTATTCTGTAGACCAGGCTGGCCTTGAACTCATAGCTATCTGCCTGCCTCTGCCTCCTGAGTACTGGGGTTAAAGGTGTATTAACAATTGCCTAGCTAAAGATTCCTTAGCCAGACGCTCTCAAGGATTAAAAATTCTCAGATGATAAAAACCCATTTGTCCTCTATTCACTGTGACTTCGAGAGGGATCTATGCCGAGCCCTGCAGGCAAGTGCAAAGGTCAAGTTCAACCACACTTTCATCTTGGCATGCGGGTTTCCTTCTCTCCTGACTGAGAACCCATCACAACTCTTTCCCAGAGGGTTGCAGCAAAGATCCAGTGAGAACCCTCCAAGCCTCTCCGGGGCTTCAGAAAACAAGAAGGGTTTCCCCCTTTCATCTCATCATGGGATAAAACTGGTTTGAAGAAATAAAAGAGAACCAAACCTCTGTAAGACTCTTCCAGGGAAAGAGTGTTCTCCAGAAACAAGACAGAGAGAGCCATGTGTGGTCTCTGCCCACCAGAAGGTGTGAAGTTTGGCACCACAGACCACAGAAACACAACAGGATCTCTATGACCCTGGTAAACAGTTATTCCCTCATTGTCTAAACACCAGGGGAAACATGTCGCTTTTGCTTTTATGAACTTCCAAGGCAATAAAGACTTGTATTCAAAGCACTCTCACTTTCAAAAAAGAAGTCATTAATACTTTGTATGAAGTCAGAACCCATTAGTGAAGATATATCAAATATGTCAGCTCAGCGGAGATCCTCAAAGGGGGTCGAGGGACAGTGTTGGATACACAGACTGGGCCAGGCTTCACAAATGGATGATGTCGATGGAAACCTGAACACAAAGGCTCAAAGCACCTGCGACATTTGAAAATCCCTGGGTATTGATGTAAGGCTGCGCGATAACGTCAAACCATCCTGGATAAGCTGACGGGTGCTCTGAAGGCATCCGCATATCCAATACATCCTACTGTAAGGCATATTCTGACTCACTAGCAGCGCCTAAATAATTCAAGGACTTAATGGTAGAAGTTTATTCATACATGCAACCAGGCTGGGACAAGAAAAGGCTGAGGTGGAGGGGGAAGACAACAGACCAGGCTAGGAGCATCCTTTTGAGTTTGGGGCTGAGTGCACTGGTGTCTGTATCCTGTTTCTACTAATGTGTCTACATTTTTATCCAACAGCCTTATTTTATTTGTATGCCAATGCCATGGCACGATCTATCTGACCCCAGACTGATGGAGTTGCCACCTGCTGGGAAGGGAAGCAGGAAAGAAATATCCTGACACATTTTAAAATGGTAAGAGAGATTTCATTCTGGATTACAGCAGTGTAGGTCAGGACTACCTCAGATGGGAAGAGAGTCGGGGCACAATCCTGAACAGGGTAAAGGCGTCAGGGGATTTATTTTAAAAAGCTGGAGGTGCAGCAGGCAGTGGGTACAAGGTCACTAGGAGGGGACATCAAGGGTAAAGGAATTCATCATAATAAAACTTCGCCAGACTTGCTGCAGCTATGCCAGGGGCAGCCAAGAGTAGATGGGTTCTATTTACACTGCCTTAGACTGGA
Source organism: Peromyscus leucopus (assembly GCF_004664715.2). Lineage (NCBI taxonomy): Eukaryota > Metazoa > Chordata > Mammalia > Rodentia > Cricetidae > Peromyscus > Peromyscus leucopus. The sequence continues at coordinate 117,394,278 of NC_051067.1, read as the reverse complement.
CAGCCAGGCGTGGCGGCCCACACCTTTAATCCCAGGCGGAAGCAGTGTATGTCTCTGTGAATTCCAGGCTAGCACGGGATCTATAGAAAGATACTCTATACAAACAAAAACCACAAAAACTGGGCTATGAAGATTCCACGCTGACAAAGGGGTAAGATCAAGGGTCAGCTGAGAACAGGGCCCAAGGGTGCTTAGCTAAGTCTGCTTAAAGATGATCTTTCCAAGAAAGACAGAAAAAGTGCAACAGGTCAGTTTAGGACTTGGCAAAGCTCTCTCTCTCTCTCTTTCTCTCTCTCTTTCTCTCTCTCTCTCTCTCTCTCTCTCTCTCTCTCTCTCTCTCTCTCTCTCTCTCTCCTCCTGTGTGTCTGTGTCTGTCTCTCCCCATCTCTGTCTCTTTCTCTGCTCCCTCATGTAGCACAGACTAGCTTCAAACTGGCTACATAGCCAAGAATGAATGACCTTGAACTTCTGCTCCTCCTGCCTTTGACTCCTGAGGGTGAGATTATAAGTGTGCACCACCATGCCTGGTTTTATGCAGTGCTTTGGACCAAACCTGGTGCTTTTTGCATGCCAGGCAGTTTACCAACTGAGCTACATAGAGTGCCTGGGACATCAGCAGCAGGGACTAGAAAACGAAACGCAGGGCAAGCAGGCAGTAGCTCATGTGTCAAGCAGAGTTTGGTAAAGGCCCAATGGCTCCACGTGGCAACAGACCTTTTCAGTCGGGTCACTACAGACAATTGGGACTGGTGGGAACCTGATGGCAGTCTGTCCTGTGCATTATGGGATATAGGACAGTCTCCCTGACCTCCCCATCCTGGATGCCAGTAGCACTTGCTTACTCTGCCTCTTAGACCAACAGAACTGTCTCTAGGTATTTGTCAAGGGAAAGAATGTCCCCAGAACAGAAGGCTAGAGAGAGGAGAATGGACAGGGAGTACAAGCAGGACCAGCAGGGGAGGGAATCGTTGAGCAAAGCACAGGTGATGGGTTGTTAGGTAACCAAGGCAGACACTGCTAGTTTCTGAATATGACTATTTAATATTCAAAAAGGGAAGAAAATACAGAGGTTGAGTTCACAGACAGAGACCTGAAGAAAGCCAAGTTTATTAGAACCTCCACTTAAGAAAAACAGCAAGTGACAGAACCACCCATCTGAAATGATCTTTATGAACTGAGATGTTTGGGGAGAAAAATATTCCTACATCTGATTAACAAGCAAGGATGGAGATAAGACAAGACATGAAAGTGTCTTCTAGAGCCAGCCAGGTAGTTTACTGGTTAAAAGCACTTGCCTAATGATTTCACTTTGGTCCCCAGAATTCATATGGTGGAAGGAGAGAACTGACTCCCCAAAGTTGTCCCCTGATTATCACATGTGCTGGGGCATGTGCACAGGCATGTGCACACACAACACACACACACCACACACCATACACACAGAGTAATATATTACATTTTTTTTAATGTTTAAAAGTGTGCTTTCTAGGGCTAATTTAGTCACTGTTTTGGAAACATTTGCATGTATGGCCACTTTTCACTTTATAATTCTATTTTCCATTTTATATTTTACATTATATCTCACCTTTATACTTACATTCAAAATGTGTTCCTATTGCTGAAAACTTAAATATAAAGGGGAAAGAGAACAATTCCCAGTCTGTGTACTTGATTTGTACGCTCTGTGACACTCTATGGAGATTTCACAATTATTTACTAATTTAAATAACCCCAATTTCAGCAGACAATGAGCAGGTGGCAAGTTCGTTGGCACATCCCCATCTGACCTCGCTTGCATTTTCTCTTTTCATTCTCAGGCACAATTAGCAAAGGACAGAGAGCCAGCTATTTAACAGGCTATTCCAGCTAATTTTTAATCTCTTCTAATGCAGGAATTTAAAAAAAAAAAAATGCCTGCTTGAGAGCTTCAGGGATTACTAAATAATAAACCCTGAAGGTTCCAAAATCTGGTTAATAGTTAGACCTGGAGAATATGAAATATAGTGTTAATTTAGAATAACATAATGCCTAAAAATGAAGCAAGTAAGGTCTAATTGAGCTATGAACTGCTTGCCTCGTATTGTGTAATACAGGCGATGCTAACCCCGGGTTGCTGAGTTGTAGATAACCATTACTCTTAGCAAATATGTTTATTGGGGTCTCTCGCTCTTCATTACCCAACCTCATAAAGTATACGTCTGCATATTCCGATAAAACATAAAACGGCAAGGCCGAGGCACAATTAGGACGCCAAGAGAAGCGGCATCATAAACTGGTATCTGTCTCCAAATGATTGTTCACTTAACCGTGATAAATATTTATCAGTGTGCAATACAACAAACCCTTGAACAACTATAGCCCATGCTGAAAATGAAAGAGGACTTTTAGACTTTTGATTTTCCCCTTTGGATAAGCTGCGACCTTTTAGCTCAAAGTGTGACTTGATGAGCTGCAGTGACTTTTACTTTAAATGAAAATTATGTTAGGAACCCACCAGAACATAGTGGGTGCATATGGCCAGGATCTGCTTAAAGCAACTTTGGTTTCCTGAGCACTGCGAGAGAGGACACCAGGATGGAGAGAAGAGGATCGAAATATAACTGCTAATTTGGGTGGCTGTTCAGCATAAAACCTTTTATGTCCTTGGTGCTCTTGTTGGAAAAATTTGTTTTAAATGACAAAATAAAGATGAAAAATAAACTCTTTAATGGTCCTTAGTCTCCTGTCAGCCATGATGTGCTAACTGGGGACACATGAAGAAAAGTACAATATATAACTCTAGGCTCAGGCCCTTGTTGCCCAGGGAAAGACATTGTATGTTCTCCACATCAGAAGGCCACAGGAGAAAAGGTCTATTTCTGCCTTCCTGGGGGATGTTCCAAAGTGATGCTCCTCTCCTGGCAGGAGAGAATGTTTTTCTCTTCCTTAGAAAGATGGTTACGGGGAGGAAAAGCAGAGAGTAGGGGTAGCATCCTCTAGAAATAGAGATGGCTCCTAACTGCAGCTGGAGTCATTCAAATACAAAACAGCAATGGTTCTCAAACCTGAGCAGGCAGAGCTGGGGCTTCTGCTGCCCAGTAGTTCTTGGACTCAAGACATTGTAGAGGTGCCCCAAACCAGCTTAACCACACAGCTGCCATGACAGGCTTAGAGGCCCAGACACAGCTTCCGGCAGGCAACATCTGGACCCGGGAAGAGCCATAGGCCGACCCCACCCAGTGGGGCCTGCATCTAAGAGGAAATATCATTCCAAACATTCCCTATACCCCTAGACAAATGTCAGCCAATCAGGGTCCTGAGCCCTGGAAATCCCCTCACCCCAACCTCTGCTATGATACAACCACCACCCCACGACCACTCCCCCACCCCCCCACCCCCCCAACTCCCAACCCCCCCACCCTCTCACTCCCCCACCCCCCCACCCCCCGCTCTGCCTAGGCTCTGGGCTTTCTGCTCTCACTGCTGTACAGACCAAGCCAGGAGCTTGAAGATAATAAAGGCTCTTTGCTTTTGCATGTGGAATTCGGTCTCTGTGGTGGTCTTTTTGGGGTCCCCATGATCTGGACACAACATTATGGTGGGCAGTGGTGGCACATGCCTTCAATGGCAGCACTTGGGAGGCAGAGGCAGATGAATCTCAAATCTCTGAGTTCGAGGCCAGCCTGGTCTACAGAGTGAGTTCCAGGATAGTCAGGGCTACACAGAGAAATTCTGTCTTGAAAAAGCAAAAAACCAAAAAAAAAAAAAAAAAAAAAAAAAGACATCTGGAATTTGGCCAGAGATGAGGCATTTCATTTCCAGGGGCTGCTGCTGACATTGTTGACCTTTGAACTACACTTGGGGAACTGGAATCCTACAGCAAAGGAAGGATCTAGAAGGATCTCTTGAGGGGAACACCTAAGATGAGAGTATGCATGTCTCATCCCAAATCTCTTGTGCTTTCCTTTTCCCTCTCATTCATCTTACTTCTTCCCCATCTTCACATTGTTCATTTTGTTTATTATTTTTAATGTCTACTCCAATCCTCAATTTCCGTTTTTCTTCTATTTTGTGTCATCCTGTCCTTATCTCTTTCCTTATCTTTTTTCCTTCTCTTTCAACCTTGCCCAGGACTCTGTACCTCAGTCATAAGTAGCCCTGTGCCAGGCTCTTCACAGTGACCAATAGTGTCAGAAAGGAAGTGGACACTGAAGACAGAATCTTTTTCTACAGCAAGCAGAATGAGAACACTGGGGGGGGGGGAGTGTGGTTGGTGTCAAGGCACGCAGGAGCAGGATGCTATTTTACATCCAGCATCCTATAAGCAAAATCACGCACTGTGTGTGTGATTTTTTTATACATACAGCAGTCACTGTGTGCGTACACTGCTGGTGGACTGAGCCAGTTCTCAGCATTCATTTTCATTTGGGGCCATTCTTACATTTTAGGATAAATAGTCTCGAGGTCTGCTTACAGTGTGCACTCAACTCCCACACTGCATGAAGATTTATAGCAAAAATGACTATCAGAAGAATATCATGAGGTGAGGAATCATTTTGGGCAGACTTAGCTCTAATAGCCTTCTCCTGCTAGCCTCTGAGGATTTGTTTCATACAAAACAAAAATCCACACAGCAAGAGTTTCCTGGCCTCATCGGTGAGTCATCTGAAATGACACTGAACCAAATACATGACTACACCATTAGGGAACAACCCTAGGCTGGCTGAGGCTGGACAAGATGACCTCATACATCCCTCACGGCCTTCCTGGATCATAAAATCAGAATGGAAATTCTGACTAGAACCGGAGAAGAGAAGTGGAGATGCTTAGGGTCTAGGCAGCAATATCTCAGGAGGAGGACCACATTGCAATGGACATCAAAGAGAAAAAGAAAAAAACAACAACAACAAAAAAAAAAAACCGCCCTTGTTACCAGAATAAAAATCAAAATGCTTCTAAATAAGGCCCTTTGTGGATATCTATAGGCAGGGGGATGGGGAGAAGATGCTGGCGCTCTGGGTCGCGGACACAAACTAGGACCTTTCCCATTTTCCACCTCTAGAGGAGTGGATAAGCAGCTTCTGTCTAGGTACACTGTCTTGTGAAGAGAGGGGTGCCTCAGACAGGCATGGGGACGCATGCCTAACCTCCCAGTATTCTCAAGTCCATCTTGAGGGTCCTCCCGTGAGAGGGGGCACTAAATAGAAAGCAAGAGCTATGTATAACTAAACAGTCCCTCAAGGTGTGGTCCCCTGTCAGCCATTCTCTCAGCTCCAAGTCTCTCCAGCAAGGGCATCTAATGAATGGTACGCTTTTCTATGGGAGACAAGTTCCTCCTCTAGATGGCCTCAGGCCTCAAACCTTTCTTCTCCAAGCAGGAGGTTCCTGGGAAGATTCTTTTTTGGGGGGTGGGGGTAGGGTGGGGGTGAATGCTGGAAGATCAGAGAAGCAAAACAAGCCACAGCTACCTCACCTTGCCAGTTCCTCAGCTGATCCTGTTTCCTCAGACTGGAAGCATCTGAGTCCTCATCCAAATGGATCTCAGCTGAACTGCTGCTCAAAGCCCAAAAGCTTAACCAGCCACATGCTTCTAGTTTCTGGTCCTCACGCCTTATATACCTTTCTGCTTTCTGCCATCACTCCCTGGAATTAAAGGCTCAATTCTTGGGATTAAATGCGTGAGTCACCATGCCTGGCTGTTTCCAATGTGGCCTTGAACTCACAGAGATTCCAGAGGGATTTCTGCCTCTGGAATGCTAGGATTCCAGAGGTGACCATTTTCTAGCCTCTGTATCTAGTGGCTGTTCTGTTCTCTGACTCCTGGGAATATTCTAATGTCTTGGGGTTGATCCTCTCAATAGTCTAATAGCCAGACATGAGCACTCATCTCTTTAGAATTCATTCATTACTGTTCACTCTGGCTAGTTTAGGCCACTACATCATGGCATGCCCCATCCACATACATACATATATACACAAAAATTTTTGAAGGGAATTTTTTTTAGAAGGGAAGAAACAGCTGCTAACAGAGGGCCAAACAGTCTCATGCTGAAATTATCTCTATCCTTCTTGGACCAGATGACTTCAAGTTGAAAGGTTCTTGGGTTGTTAAAAAGCTATGATATTAATTTCATGATAGAATGGTGGAATAGTAAGCTAGGTCCAATTTTCGACTACCAACCTATCCTGACAGGTCCCATTTTCAAGAGTGAAGTGTCTGCTGAGCTACTGAGTATCTACAATGACTCTGGCTGTAAACATTACATCACAGACTTTTGTCTCTATCATCGCCTAACTGTGGGCATGAAGGAACCACTCTGTAAGGGAAGAAACTGAGGCAGCCCAAAGGGAATGCTCCAAGAGTGACCCCAGAAGTCTGAGAGCTTCAGCAATATTTGGGAACTGGCTAGAAGGGAAACCTCCAACCCCCACCCGAAGACTCTGACAGAGAGAATGCACAGCAGCAGGGTAGGGCTGGACCTTTTGTTTCAATCAGCTCCCCAAGAGATTGTCATCCAAAACCAAGCCTGGGAAAAGGAGCTCCATCTCGGAGAGCAGCCTGCTCAGGAAGCCACTAAGGCAGAAGTGGCTGACTCGCCAGGCTAAGGTTTGTGCTGAGCATTAGAAACTGTCCTGTCCACTTCAGGCAATTAACGGGGAGTCGGCCTGGCTAATCAAGTTAACACCTGCGACACGGAGTCCCCTGAGACCAGGCTTTCTGGCCCCCAGGTCCCAGTCTGTCCACAGAGACCCCATCAGGCAGAGAGACTTTCACAGCCAGACTCTTCCTCCTTTCTCTGCTGCAAACAAAGGAACAACTGGGGACCCCCAACCTCGAGTTTGTTGGGGGTGGGGGGAGCCGTGACTAAAAGGGCTCAGGTTTGAGTATCTGGGTGCCTCCTGTTGTTTCCTTACCACAAAAGTTATTTAAGTAAGAACCTGTGCACCTAAACTGAGCCAATTCCTACTCAGCAGTTCCCAACTGTGGGCACTACCTAGTGTGCCAGCCACTGGCTACCGGAGGCTGCTGAGTCTACGCCTTATTTACATCTCAATTCATTTAAATGCAAAGCGTGCCCCCAGGCCACCGGCTACAATATCTCTTAGATAGTCCAGGTCCAGATGCTTTTCTTAGTCTAACTTCCTATTCAACCAAGGACGGGGTAAGACAGAAGGCTGCTCAAACTGGTGGTGAGTCAGTGAGTTCAAAGTCACTCAGCCAGCTCACCAGGTCTCCTCTGGCTCCAGGATTCACGGAGCTAAGAGGTTTCACTGCCACTGGGTAGGTAGTCCTCGGGAAGTCACAGTTCAGAACTCTTGTCTAAGCAAGGTGAGGACAGTGACCTTTTTGATGTGGCACAATAATAGGGGAGTGGGAGAGAGAGGCATCCAGAGTAACACGGGGAGGAGCTGCAGAGATGGCTCAGTGGTTAGCGCACGCTGTGCTTGCAGAGGATCCTGGCTCCCTGAGTTCCTAACACTCACCCAGTGGCTCACACAAACACTTATAACTCCAGTTCCAGGATTCAACACACACTTCTGGCATTCATGGGCACCAGGCATACGTGCAGTGCACTCACATGCATACGGGCAAAACACTCATACACACCAAATAAAATACACGTGAGAGAGAGGGAGGGAGGGAAACAGAGAGACAGAGGGAGAGAGGGAGAGAGAGAAAAAAAACAGAAATGAAGCCAATTGCTATAGAAAGATTGGAAACTCTCCCCAGCCGGGGCTACTTGTAACAACCAGCAGGTGCAAAAAGCCCACCATATACAAACACAGGAGAAGGAGAATTCCGGTGTTAGAGCTGGGCTCTTGAGTGTCTGTCTGTCTGTCTTTTTCCCAGCTCACTAGGCCAAGGCCACCCTCAGGGGTACCTTTCCCCCTTTTTAATAAGTTGCCTCCTTTTGCATCCTTATCCATCAGTCCCTGGTCCATTTCCTTGCTCTGGGCTGAGGAAAGCTGGAAACTGAGGTGCATCCCAGACACTGATTCTGCTTCCCTAACATGGCCCTTGACAGAACTGATCTAGGATATCTCTTTCTGCAGGCAAGAACTCCGGCACCTTCTTGGCAGCTGTCAATGAAAAGATCGCATCGTCTTGTTAAGTGTGCATTTCCACTTATAGTTGAGTAGCATCTGCCACAAATGAGTTCTGTGGAAGCCATGCTTCTTTTGGCAGGGAACTACACACAGGGTTTCTTATTCATGTAAACTGGAGGGAAAAAAAAATAAGCACTGTGCTGCTATACTATTCTAGCGTCACCATAAATTCCTTGAAGAACTGACCCACCTCTCTACCCTTGACTCTATAATCACCCTAATCAAAACTGGCTCCAAGAGTCTCAGGTGCCTGGATGCCACCGCCATTTACCATTCAGCAGGTTGGCTGGGGACTTGGTCCTCCCTGTCTCCATCTCTGGACTGAATACAGAGGTGTCCCATTGTCATTGTACCAGCCTCAACCTCATCAAATGGCCTTTCCAATATCCTAGAAACAGGTTCACACCTGCCATCATAACTGTCTCGCCTCCAGGGATGGAGATGGTACAGAGCAAAAGCAAAGCAGAAAGAAAGCCAGGGAGAACTGGTCTGCTCTGAACAATGTGTGTAGGGTGGCTAGGTGGAATCAGAAATTTCCCCAGTGTGAAAATGCTGATGGACAACCAAAAGTTTCCAAAGCCATGATATGGGTCAGAAGTGTGTGTGTGTGTGTGTGTGTGTGTGTGTGTGTGTGTGTGTGTGTGTATAAAACACCAAAGACCAGAAGTCTATGTCAGTTGTCTTCCTCTGTTGCTCTCTAAATTTTTTTTTTTTTTGGTTGTTGCTTTTGAGACAGGGTTTCTCTGTGTAGCCCTGGCTGTCCTGGAACTCTCAGTAGACCAGGCCAGCCTCGAACTCACAGAGATCTGCCTGACTCTACCTCCTGAGTGCTGGGAATAAAGGTGTGTGACACCATGTCTGTCTGCTGCTCTCTAATTTTTTTGAGGCAAAGTCTGTCACTGAATCTGGAGCTCTCAGATTCCACAAGACTGGCTGAACCCCAGAGATCCCCTCAGCTCTGGGAGGACAGGAACACCCCCCTACACCTGGAAGCTTTGCCCATAGATGTCGGATCCGAACTCGGGTCCTCATGCTTGCACGGCAAACACTTTCCCTACTAAGCGGCAGCTGCCAGGTCCCCTTTTCAAAAAAAAAGTTTTCAAAAATCACAAACGGTCTGAACAGTGAATTTTCAACTCAGCCATAAAAAATAGGCAATGAGAGTCTAGAGACATGACTCAGTGGATAAAAGTACTTGCTGTTCTTGCAGAAGACCCAAGTTCAGTTCCCAGCACCCACATCTGGCAGCTCACAACTGCTTGCAACTCCAGCTCTAGGGGACCTGACACCCTCCTTTGGCCTCTGTGGGCTTTTGCATTCAGGTGCACAAACCCTCACCCAGACCCACATATACAGAATTAAAAATACATTTTATTAAAAAGAAGAGGAAATAAATAGACAAGATCTCAAAGCATTTGTATTGAGCCTGTGAGCCTTGAGGCAGGCATAACACAGACCTGAAAATAACTGGATTTTGTGGTCCTTGCAGGAGGGTGAGATATACTGGGATCTGAACACAAAACCAGCTCACCGTTCCTTAGGAAAAGTACAACTAAGCATTAAAATAGGCTTCTGTTTCTTCTTTCAAAAATTTATTTAGTTTTATTTCTATGTGTGTGTTTGTATCTGTTTGCCATATGTGCAGAATGTGTGTGGTTAGGGTGTTGTATCCCCTGCCACTGGAGTTACAGGTGGCTGTGAATGCTGGTAACTGAACCCAGATCTTCTGTGAGAACAGCAAGTACCTTAGCCACCTCTCCAGCCCCCTGCTGCTTTTTCTTATTTAATTGTGCTCTGCCAATAAAAGTGCAATTGGCAAAATCATCCAGAGGAAACAGTCTTTGTTCAGACCTGTTTTTCTTCCTCTTTCGCTTGATATTTCTAAATTAACTTATCAATAATGGATTAAAGTAATACGCAAAAGTGGAACAATACTGCACCTTTAAGGAAATATTATTTTTCCTCAGGTCCTATCAAGGTAAATTTCATCAGTATTCGAAGAATGAGCAAAGCACTTCAACAATTTATTTCAATAAAAGAAGACTTAGCTGAAAGGAGTATAAATGATGAGAACTTGCTTTAAACTGATTTATTCCCTGCAGCAATAAAAGGAATGTTTCTTCACTCAGCTGTTTAATATGCAAATATGCAGAACATCCAGCCCCTGACAGCACATCATTAATAAAACCTTGCGCTGAGCAGAGCGCCCGATATTTCATCCTGATGAAAATGCATGATGATGATTTTAGACTGTGGGCTTTCGGAGTCCAACAATGTGCCTCCCTGGTGATGAAGCCCACCCTTCACAGACAGGGGTCTGCATACAAGCCACTGGGTTTCTGCAGCTGGAAGTCACGACAACAGGAGCGTGGGCCACCATCCATGCTTCCAAGTGAGAGAAGGGTAGCTCGGTGGCTGGGGGACAAGATTCTACGACTCTTCTTTTAGGGAGGGTAGCATGCTAATTTTTAAATTTTTATTTGCTACTTTTACACCCACTTGGAATAAGAGCGCACCCGTGGTAAAAAAGACACTGGCCTCAGGAAACTGAACCTCCACCTTCTCCCCCTCTTCAATGGCCCTGTTGTGGTTGTAGAGTAAGACTTCGAAGGGAGCCAAGTGTAGAAGAAGGTGGAAATACAGCTCTATCATGTACTCTCTCTCCAGCAACACCTTGGATGGATGGAGACAGTGACAGGATTTTGAAGGTACTGAGAAAGGAGTGTGTGAGGGTATACATACATTAGCACACTGTTTGAGCCCAAGTATGCCACGGTGTTCATGCAGAGGTCAGGGGACAAGCTCAGTGTCAATCCTTGCCTTCCACCTTATTCCAGACAGGATCTCCAATGCTTCCCTACTGTGTACCCTTAGGATGGCCCTCCCATCTCCTGAGGATTCTCCTGTCTTCCCTTCCAGCTTCCTATAGGATGCAGGGATTATGAGAAGGTACATTAGTGGTACATGAGGGTGCTGAGGATCTGAACTCAGGTCGTCAGGCTTTCATAAGAGCTTTACCAACTGAGCTATCTCCCTAAGAAGGTTTTATCCTTTTTTTTCAAAAGTTTATTACAACTTTTTATATCTTTCACATTTTATTGTATCTTCCCTTCCCTTCCTTCCTTTCCTTTCCTTTCATTTTACTTCATTTTTGGACATGGCGTCATGTAGCCAAAGCTGGCCTTGAGATCTCTATGTAGCTGAAGATAACCCTGAACTTTTGATCTTCCTGCTTCCACTTTGTGAGTTCTGGGATTATAGGGGCACACTGCCACATTACCCGGTTTATGTGTTGCTGGGGATTGAACCCAAGTTTCATGCATGTCAAGCAAGCCCTCTTCTGAGTTACATCTCCAGCTCTCTTTGAAATTTTACAGTTAATAAAAACATATGAAAAATTATTTCAATTTTAGATTATTTCAAATATAAAAACATTAGAAAAATCATGTTTTTTTTTTTTTAAGAAACACGGTTTTACCCCCACCCCACCCCCCACCTTCCCTATACACCTACCCAGTAAGCCATCTCAGGATTATGAGCACTGTGAAAGGCCCTGCCTCTGACCATCTTGGGAACTTCACACAAATTCTGATCGCTGGCTTAAAACATACACAGATGTGACAGAGCTGCATGGATTACTAGTTGTAAGTATTTAGAACACCGCTTGGAATTTGGTATAGTCCAGAAAAGTATCTGTTAAATCAATAACCAATAACTCAGATTAACTCTGAAAGCACATCCTTTGGCAAGGGTGAGTCTTCTGTAAACACTCCTTGTCTAAGTAGATAAAGGATATGGAAATTTGCTTCTTTAAAAAAAAACTTTCATTTACGACTTTATTGTATGGTTCTTGTCTGTAAGTACTGCTCCCACTTAGGGGAAGTTTAGGAAAATCTAATTCTGGGGCTGGTGGCAAGACGGCTCAGAGGTTAAAGGGTCTGCAAGCAAGGGAGAATCTCTAAAGCCCATGTGGAGGAGGAATGTGAGAGTCAACTCCACAAAGTCCCACTTCCATACCTCGTGGACAATATAACAACAACAACAACAACAAAATGTAAGCCCTCTAGAGCTTACATCCATGCTGTGCGACCCTTACCTATGCAAATCTCATTTCCTCATTGTGAAATCTGTAGGATGGTAACTAATCCTATTCACTTTGCCTTCATAGGGAGCCCCATTCAGTCTGACTTCTTGCCCAGAGCAGAAACTCAACTTCTGCTCATACAATTCACTAAGTACTTACTATAGACTGAGCACCATCCATAGATCGGCACAGATCCTTCTGACCACTCTGGAGCACAGCCCTGCCCACCATGGTATGCCCAAGGGAGACTAAGCATGGGCATCTCAAACAAGGCCACCAGCACAGCTTGGCCTTGAACTTGAGTTTGTCTGTCACTAACCCCTCAACTAAATACTGTCTTTACACCAGACCCGCTATTTCCTTCCAGGAGGGTTGGGGTGGGAGATGAAAAAACAAAAGAATCCAGATCCCCTAATGCTTCAAAAACAGAGAGAGAGAGAGGAGATTTTCTTCTCTCCTTTTATGTTCAGTCACAATTCATCTTCACAGAGTCTGTCCAGAGGCAGGTGAGGCAGGTGGGAGCTCTCAGCTTCATAGGAAAAAGTAAGGGCCTGTGAAGTTCTCTGTGGCTGCTCTGTCGTTTCAAAAGCACATTTATTAGAGAAAGACCATTCACGTCTGCAATTTGTGAAGTTTTTTTTTTTTTTTTCAACTTTAGATAACTCCCAGAAAAGGAAAAGCTTATTTTTCAAATCTGTGATGGCAGGTGGGGCAGAAAGACTTCCTTCTACTCCTTCCTGTCCCCACGTCCCTCTCTTGCTGCCATGTGTGTCCTCTTCATTCAGCCAGGAGATCGACTCTCCCTGCCAACAGGAAGAGAGCTGTTGGCGTTGATTTCCAAATATTTCAATTATAAATCAATCGTTTAGCCAGATTCAATGAAGTTTGCAAAACTTCCCTTTGAATCAGCTCCCAGTGAGAATCCACGAAGTCTTGGGGGCAGAATTTGCAGTGGCCTCTTGCAGGTCCTGTCCGTGTTTCTGATTTTATGTGCTTAGTAATACGCCCTCATAACTCAGAGGGGATGAACCAATTAAACATTTCCCCATAGTCTGTGAAAGCGCTGCTCTTGGCATGTTTTTTGCATGGCGCAAACCTCTGCGGGAGGATACGATAGAAATCTTGCACTATTTAAATATAGAATTGGGACATCAAAGAAAGGGTTGTATTGAAATAACATGGATAATTAAGGAAGTGGAGAACAGCAATAACTGATTTACATAAATGCTAATGAGTCTCTTGACTTGTTTGGCAATTTGCACTTTAGGCTGGGTAACTGTGCCTCCAAATTTATGATCTAATTTTTACTTTAATATTTTCTTTTAGCAAGTTGTAACCCGCACTGAGGAGTGCCTGCCAACATCTGACTTCTTTGCTTTCAACCGTCCAAAAGTCCCTCTTTCTGATCCAGCGCTGGGGATGGATGGATGCAAGGGGTCATGAGTTTCCTGAACACGCTGCTTTAGATAGGTTTCTTTTTATAATATGCTGCTGCTGTTGTTACTGGTAGTCAATAATGTTTGAGATATCCAGAGTTGGCAATGATAACCAGGCTAGCAAACAAATATCCTGTCAGAGAGAGAGTAAGGGGTTCCTTATATACCTACTCCTTGTCATTTGGAGGAAGACCCAGGGGCAGGGTTCATCAAGCTTGAAGTTAGTGCTTATTCTGTACCATTCCTCAGTGTCTTTTGCTTCAGAGAAGAAATTACATGTATTGAAAATTGTCCCTTTACTGTACTCTTCCACTGATTTCACTCCACAGGGCCACAGCCTCCCATGCATGAGAATGAGAGCCTCGGCTGTCCCCTCCGGACACACTACACACTGACCTTCAGTGTACCCTATTTCCCTCCGAGCCCTCTAAGCATGATCCATTGCTTTCTCAGGCCATTCCCCCTTCACCCCATTGATGGGTTTCGGAGCTGCTTCAATTTCCAAGCCCTGACATGCTGAGGCGATGGCCAGGGCTCTGTCTGCGCTGTCTTATGGATTGTGCAAGGTCACCGCCGGGGAGAGGAAGGAGGCAGGCAGAGCATTTATCAGGATGTATTGTTTTACTTTTTCTATCCATCACTGAGGCGATGATTCTATTTTAGTGAAAATCCATTGAACTCCGATCAAGTCAGATGGCTGTTATCATTGGAGACTCCGGAGCTGTCAGACAGTAATCAGTACAAATGCTGGACCTCCAGATGGGGGGCTCGGGCCCAACCATGGTCTTCCAGGGATCGTTCTGGTCATTCTTGCTTTTAAAATTTCATCCCGTCATTTTGATTTACGTATCTTTTCAGCTGTTCTTGTAAGAGATACAAATCTGGTTACGCCACTGGGAATGAACTGGTTACATGCAATTTAGGCCCAGCATAGAGACACTATGGCTGCCCTAACCATGGGATTGCTGCTTATTGTGGGTCTAATCACTTGCTCCCTGTCAGCATGAGTATGCACCCCTAAGTGATCCCAGAAGCTGAACACGAGGATTGCATGTGCATGCTCCACTCCTAGTACAAAGCACCACATGCTTGCTGCACTGTTTAGTGGTATCTTGAATATATACATCTTCAGATCATCATACTTGGCTCTAGAATACACCATGAATATGCACATCAGCCTCCAGTGAGATATATGTAATATATTATATATACAATATATAGTTATATACATTATATATTATATAGTTATGTATAATACATTACATGTTAATATATAATATCATAAATATATATATATATATTTAAATGTCCCTACTTAATTTACAAGAGTTTGGGGAGTTTTTTATGATACAATTATCACCTCAAACAGAGAGAGAGAGAGAAAGAGAGAGAGAGAGAGAGCGTGTGCGCTCTGAAAATTTCTTTTTGGCTTGCTTCAGGAGATGGGAGTTAATTAAACCTGACATTTGAATAACGTCCTTTAAACACATCTTCTATTCTGCCCATACTCCAAACTTTTATAAAAGGAGACCTTCTGACAGAAGAAGACGGGATGGTTTTTAATCAGGACCCTGTAGTTTGGAGTGAAACTTAACTCTTAACCACCCAGAAAAGCAAATGAAGCTCTCTGTAGACTGTGAGATTCTGGCTTCTACCCTTGTCCCAGTTTACACTGAGCCTAGCCAAGCTTAAATAAAGAGAGGGCAACACTTAAAACACTCCGGACCCAGAGCCTGCTTGTGTCTCTCAGGATGGTTTAACATGCAAAGCAACCCTATTTAGAGTACTCCTTATTTTATAATCTCTACCTGTTCCTCTTATTAGCAAGAGCAATTGAATATTGACGGGACATTCTTAAATATATTGATATTTGAAAACAACGGTAACAATAATCAGGGAAGTTATTTATTGGTCACTTACACTGAGCTAGGCACTGGGCCAAGTGCTTTACATATGTTGTCCAATTTAGGTTGTAAAAACACATCCCAGTGAGGGCACAGATCTGGACCTTAAGGCAAATGCACCAGGGCTCTAAACACCCTAGCAATGAGTCAGGCTACCACTGAACTTGGAAATAGCAGCTATGTGAGAATGGTACTGAGGCCCACATGATGGAGCTGGAGTAAGAGGATGACACCCAGAAAAGTATGCAGGGATGTGGCCTTGAACTGAAGACCAGCAAACCTCTCAGCACAGGCTAACCAACCCTGCTTAAACCCATCTGATCCAGACAGTTAGAGCTTACAGCACTCTGCATATGAAATGCCCTCCACAGGTTCATGTGCTTGAACATTAGGTTCCCAGCTGTTTTAGAAGACTATGGAGCCACTGGAGTGGGGGACATGGATGACTGGTGTATGTCACTGGGGGAGAGCCTTCTGAGACAGAGAGTTGTAACTCAGTCCTGCTTCCAGCCCAAGTTTTCTGTTTCCTGATCTGCCAAGTTGTAAGTTGTACATCATAGTCCCACTGCCATGGACCAAACCACCCCTGCTTCCAGGAGCTCCCCTGAGACACAGTGAAAATAAATTTCTTCTCCCTGGCATTGCTTGTTTGGTACTTGACCACAGCCATGTAATGTAGAGTTGGATCCGCTACTAGGAGAAAAAGGAACCGAGGTGGGTGGTGAAGAAAGGTTTAGCTGGGAAAACCAACACTGTGACAGCAGAGAGGGAGCTACTGGGGACATCTGGGAACAGAGAGTCCTCAATTTTGGTTACCAGTAAGCCCTTGCTTCTCACTTCTTAAGGAAAAGAGAAACACCCCGCCCCACCACACACACCTTACCCTTCCAAAAGTCAGCCCTGAATTACTGATGAGGAAAGATGAAGGCAGTAAAGGGAAAGTTCTAGAGAAGTAGTGCTGTAATAGTAGAAGTGGTAAAAGCCCCAGGAAGCATGGGAAATGGTGTATGGGGTGGGGATGGAGATGGGGATGGGGAGGGCACTATATTTCTCTTTCAATAAATTCTTCTTAGAGGTTGAAACTTTGGTATTTGGGACTGAATGATTCCTTCTTAGTTGGGGCTGCCTTATACATTATGAAACTTTAAAAGCCTCCCTGGTTTCTACCCACTAGACCAGTAGTGTCCCTCCCTATCCTCAGTCATGATGAAAAGAACAATTGCAAACACTGTGAAACTGTAACACGACTCCTGACTTCTGTTATTCTAGGTGGAGAGGATAAAAAGCTAAAACCTACTCTTCCAGGCCTCCCTTGCAGCTACAATTCCAGATACAAATCTCTTCCCTTCATGGCTAGATGCTAGCATGTGATATCTGGGGAGTAGTTGCCTCTGTGCAAGTGCAGCTTCCCATCCTCCTATTTTGGACCCATTTTCCAGTTTCCTGATGATGTACAAGTATCTATATCTATATGGGATTCACCATCTGCTGAGCTCCAATTGTCACTTCAGTTGTAGGAGATCCCTGGAGGGTCACTTCTGTATACTGAGGGAGGCATTATTGGACACCAACTCCAAACATCTCTTTATGCTCCAATTCTGCGAGTACCAAATTGCCTTCATTAAATTCCCTCATGTCTAACTTAAAGGAAGAGGTTCTTACAAGTTGCTTTGTGCCTAGATGGAGACAACTCACTGGAGTTATCTATCAAGTGACTGTGATATGTTTCATGAGGCCCAGATATACTCTGGATCTCAGCAGATACTGGTCCCTTTATTCTGATGGGCATTCCTTCGATTTCCTCCCATTGCTCAACTTCATGGGGCAGTACACTTCCAAACACCCAGTTCAACATTGCGGTCCATACTATGCATGGCTTTCTCCACAGTAAATCTTCCTTTTCTGCACCTCTATGGCAAGCCTCTTTGGGCTCTCTTTTGCTGGTACCTGGTGAAGATGTCCAGGCCTTCTCCAGCCTACCTTTCTGGGCCTCTTTGCCAGTGTCCATACTATATGAATGTTGTCATTGTTCATAGGCCTTATATAACCTGCAGGGCTCTAACTCATTCTTATGCTTTGGGTGCCTAGGTCAGAGAAAGAATCGAATGACATAAGGTTATACCCTAGACATATCAAAGAACAGGATAGAAAATTGTGTATGATGAACAGACAGCTAGAGAAAGAGGTGGAAAATTGTAACATTATTCCTCGTTGTCTAATGACGTGCCATCTCATAGAACTTGACTGTGAAGCACTAAGTGAACACCCAAGGGAATCAGGGAAAACAGAGGGTAAGATGGGCTGGCTAATATAGGGAGTAAATTAGGTGGTTCTGATAGCTAGGGAGTTTAAAGAGAACTTTGGCTAAGACTAGGCAAAGTGCAATGTAAGAAAGCAGAGGAAAACAGCTTGTACAGAACGAGGAGAGGTAGCATGAAGAAGAGCACCCAAGTGCCAAGCAGCTTAGCAATTCCCCATGCCTCAAAGGATGTGCAAACAGGCTGGATGTTACCTCAGTGCAGGAGACACGCACAGGGAGGAGCACAGGCAGGAGCACAGGCAGGAGCACAGGGAGCATAGGGAGGAGTGCTCACATGAGCTCATCAGAAGCACAAAACATGGCATGAACGGAGAGGCTCAGCAGCAGCCTTTATTTATTATTCAAAACAGTCTCATTTGTAATCTTCTACCAAAAAAAAAAAAGTACCCAGAAAAACATTAACCATGTCTACCTGTCCAGTCTAGAGATGATCTCATAAGAGACCTGCCACTCCATCAGGAGCAGAAATCAGAAAGGCTCACCAATGTGTCCCTACAGAGATTGCTGGTAAACACGTAATAGGGTGTGCTTCTCCCTATCCAGCAGATCAGGAAAGTTACTTGCAAGGGCTTTTATAAGAAGGAATGAACAGAATCTTTCACTGATCAATCATGTTTGTATTAATGGCAGGTTTTTAAAGCTATGCCCCTTATTTATTTTAATTAAATTTAAGAACAGACCTTGGGCATTATTTTGCACTGGGGTTTCAGAGTCATAGAAAAGTATGCTGCAAGGAAAGAACACCAGAAATGAGTTTGTGAACATGTTCCACAAGACAGCAGAAGGGCTATGCTGGCTGAGTACATACCCTGCCTGCTATACCCAGAGAGGACTTACCAACAACTTACTGTGCTGAATCCACTGTTATACACTTAACACAGAAGCTCTTCACAGTCATGACCAAACCATGAAGTTATCATACTCACTAGGTTCATTTTGCAGATGAAAAAACTGAGGTTAGAGAAGCCAAGTGATTTAGCACGGGCCTTGGAGTCTTTAAGCTTTAACAATGCAGATTTGGGTTAAGTTTGGTCTTTCCATAGAGTCCACACATCTATACTCGGATCTATAGAGTACAAATAGTTTAGGACAGTTGCAGGGAGCCCCACCTTGAAGACATTTATCCTGAGGAGAGTCAGGTTAAGGATCCTGAGCTGTGAGGACCCACTCCACCCAGGCTGCTGTACCCAGGATTCCTGGGGCTGGGCACCCTGACCTAAAGCAAACAAAAAGGGTAGAATAGAGCATGCCTGCAACCCTGCACTGTAGAGGTGGAAGCAGAAGAATCTTGAGTCCAAAGCCATCTTGGGCTACCCCCTCAGGAGTTCCAGGACACCCTGGGCTACGCGGGTTCAAAACAAAGAACTATCGACACAGCCAGCAGCTGACTGCTTGCTTGTCCCTTTGCCCTCCTGTGGTTACTAGGGGTCATGCCACCCTTATCTGCTAAGAAGAGGGACAGCTGTTGGAGCTGGAAAGATGGTGGCTTATTAGGTAAAGTGCTTGCTGCATAATCATGAGGACCTGAGTTCAAAACTCCAGCGCCCAAGTAAAACCAGGTGCT
Organism: Peromyscus leucopus; assembly: GCF_004664715.2. Taxonomy (NCBI): domain Eukaryota; kingdom Metazoa; phylum Chordata; class Mammalia; order Rodentia; family Cricetidae; genus Peromyscus; species Peromyscus leucopus. Next base: position 117,374,882 of record NC_051067.1, on the reverse strand, counting down.
AGAGCGCATACCTATAACCCCAGTGCTCTTAAGACAAGAGACAGGGGAAGGCACCAGAATCTCTGAAAGCTCACAGGGCCCTGGCCTACACAGTGAGTAATGAAGAGACCCTGTCTCAATCTAGATGGTGGGTGAGGAACAACACCCAAGATTGTCCTCTGACTTAGACACACATGCTGTGCCTTGGCTCTGACAGCCCGACTGTTGGCCACTGTCCTCAGCATTTCAAAACACCTTTTGGATCAGCACTTGCAATGACCTTGTCAAAAGAGAGTCTATGCTTAACATCTGTGAAAGCAGGAAGGTCTACAGACAACTGCCGGTTGTGAAACCGGAGGTGGTGGGCCCAGGTGAGGAGGGAGACAGGAAAACTGTGGTTTCAGACTCATAGAAAGTCGAAGAAATAAAGACACACATATTGGCTATTCAAGCCCCTTGATCATTATATAAGGCATTTTTTGTTTGATTTTTAATTTAGCCAGCATGGGTTTTAGGGTCCAAGCAAACAGACAGGACACCTTACTTCCTCTATATCCCTTTGAAGCCCCTTGCAACGGAAATCTCAAGACCTGGATATCCAGGCTCAGGAGAAGATGCCCGTTGTCATAAGTTCAAACTTCCTATGCCCTCCTTCTGCATCCTATGCCATCCTTACAGGATGCTGAGAGAATTCAATTGGAACTTTCTCTTTTTAAGATCTCTTTTCACTCGCTAAACTCCTGGAAAGAACACAACTAAAGAGTCTCATTAGGGGAGAAGCAGGCAGTGCAGACCTCAGGTGCCCCAGTGCAGGCCTAAGGTGCCCCTGAAATTACCACACATGCTCTTCACTCCACCAGGACCCTTCCCCAGACGACCTTGTCAGTTAGCCTATTTTGTGTCATCTATGTTGTCCAATGACTCAGGGTCCCACCCTAAGACCCAGGAACTGCTTCAGATTTCACAGGGAAACATTATAGTTGTGAACTAACTCCATATAAATAAGGAACAACCAGGGCTAGGTGAAAATGCCCCTCTCCCAGATCCCCTAGGATTGTGGTGACCAGGATGGGACCGGGAAAGAAACGATTCCTCCCATGCCTCTGGAAACCCTCGTGCTAGCTTAGAAACACATTGCCCATGATCACAGCCCATGGCTCTGGTAACCCTGAACACGGCAGATAATTCCACGGGGCCTTGGCCTCTGCTATCTTTTGTCCCCATCACGTTTCCCTAATAGATGATCCCACCGATTCCCATTGGCAGCCCTTTGTAGCGTAATGAACAGGATGTGGGCTGATGAATGCAGCCACCACGCAGAAAACGTCAGTTCTTTCATTAAGCAAGCCTCCCCAGGTTCATTGTATTGAACCAGGGTTTAGGCTATTATGCTGACACATGACAGAACCAATTCTAGTCACATTGTAAGTGCCTATTCATGTTTGGCAAATTCCGCTTTCCGCACATGCACACATTTAGAATTGGACACTGGCTGCCTGTAACTTTTTTTCCCCCTTGAAATCTATTTTCCTATTTTTAACTGCTAATAATTAAGAGAAATCCTGCTTTAATAACAGACTCTCAATGAACCTAATTCAGCAGAGACATAATGGATCGCCACACCAAGTTTCTATTCTACAGCTGCTCTGCAGGCTGGCTCTTCCCAGGCACACAGATATTGACAGACACTATGTCCATTCGCAGAAGGGAACATAATAAAATATTTGCACACAGGGTTTTGACACTGCCGGCTCTTCTTTCTATTCACAATTTAAAAGAAAAACATTTTTTCAAGCTTGTGAAAATGGATGGGACTAAGGCCGTTACTCTGATGAAAAAACTGTGAAGGAGTTCCTGCCTGACCAAGGAGCAGCTTGGGGCACCAGGGTCATGAGTACTGATGGCTCTTCAACCCCCCCACCCCACCCCTTTTTTTTTTTTTTTTTTTGGTTTTTTGAGACAGTGTTTCTCTGTGTAGCTTTGTGCCTTTCCTGGAACCTACTCTATAGCCCGGGCTGGCCTCGAACTCACAGAGATCTGCCTGTCTCTGCCTCCCGAGTGCTGGGATTAAAGGCATGCGCCACCACTGCCCGGCAAAGCAAGGTTCTTTTTTTTAATGTGCAGTGGTGTTTTGCCTGTGTGTATATCTGTGTGAGCGTGTTGGATCCCCTGGAACAGGAGTTGTAAATAGTTGTGACTTGCCATGTGGGTGCTGGGAATTGAACCCAGGTCCTTCGGAAAAGCAGCCAGTGCTCTTAACCACTGAGCCATCTCTCCAGCCCCAGCGCATGCCTTTAATCCCAGCACTGGGGAGGCAGAGGCAGGTGGATCTCTGTGAGTTTGAGGCCAGCCTGGGCTACAGAGTGAGTTCCAGGAAAGGTGCAAAGCTACACAGAGAAACCCTGTCTCAAAACAAAACAAACAAACAAACAAACCCACCTCTTCTTACATGAGTGATCTTCTCCATAAATGTGCTGGGTGCTGACCTGGCAGCAGCCCAAAATGGGTACTAGGGTATGGGCAGGAGGTTAAGGGGCTCACGTTTCAGTGGCTTCATGCTGTGGTTGATCACCCTCTGACTTCCTCACCCACCACCCTGACTTCAAACATAGTGGCTGCACCCTCTCCTTCCAACAGGTCAAGAGTATTTCAACTCCAGAATCTTGGTGCTTACTGCACCTAAAATTCTGTTGGCATTTGCTGAGATCTTTGCATGACATCATTATTTGGGATGTGGTTCAACTGTTGCCCCCTCAAAACCACCCTGGACAGCACAGACACACTAGTGTTTGGTGGAAGCTGGCTGAGAAGTGTGGAGTGACTGCTAACAGGGACAGGGTTTCCATTGAGAGGAGGAGAAGGAAACTTCGTGGGACGTAGTAGGGACGAGTGCGACCTTGGTGACCCTAGTCACTCTGATACCAACTTCATTCCATGTGCAGACAGGAGGCAGTTGTGAGATTCAGCCATGACTACTGAGATGTTAGTCATCGAACACCGGACTGCCCATCTTACAGGAGAACACTGACAGAAGGGTTCTGCTGTCTCTGAGGCACTCCATTCTCATATCCCACCCCCCAGGTTGAGCGTATCAACTACTTTTAATAACAGGTAACATCTGTCCAGATGAGATTCATGCAGCCCTTCCTTGATACACACCCCAAACACTGAGTGCACACACAACACCTTAGCCTCTCACAGCTCCTCTGTGCCTCATCTCACTCAAGACAGATTTACTACAGGCTTGTCAACATAAGCCTACCTTTAAGGAAAAAGATAAAAATAAGAAACACCTTACCAGAAGATACGGCCAAAGCTAAATCATAAACTTTTGATAAGGAATGGCCAGATTTAGACAAGCAGCTGCCCGACCCCACTTTGTATTAAGCAGATAACGTCACACAGAAAATCAATGTGAATTATTGAAAAGGGTCAGGGAGGCTGGTCAGACTTGGGGACCAGGCTTCATACTGTTACATACTGGTGACTTCAGAACCCCAGAACACATGAGAACTACATAAACTTTAAAAATGGACTGCTGATTCTGAATTTACTGGGCCTGTCATTTTAATCTCTTTTATAGTAGGTGCCAACTCTTGGTGAGTGTGGGGGCGGGGTGAGGTGGGAGTGTCTTAGGTATTTCTACATGGGAAAAGTAGAGAGAAAATTGCTGTGACATTTTAGTTGATAATTTGACAATTCTTGTTAAATAAATTATCTCAAAGATGACCATTTAAACAATAATTCTACTTTTGTGTGTGTGTGTGTGTGTGTGTGTGTGTGTGTGTGTGTGTGTGTGTGTCTGTGTCTGTGTCTGTGTGTGTGGGTATGTCCACATGAGTGCAGGTACCCCTGGAGGCAGAAGAGGATGTTTTATCTCCTGGAGCTGGAGTTACAGGTGGTTGTGAGGTGCCTGTGAGCTGGGAACTGAACCCAGATCTTCTGCAAGAATAGCAAGAGCTCTTAACTGCTGAGCTATCTCTTCAGGCCTCAAAAGATACCAGGAAAGCTGCCTTCAGGTGCCCTTGCCCAAGTGACAACATATATGTGCAGGAACATTCATGATAAGCACTACTATGTCCTGGTCTCATTTCTCTAATACATTGGGAAATGGTTTAAAAGAAAGAAGAGAGGCTGTAGTACCACCTTCTTGCACAGGCTTGAAAAGCATGCCTTGAAATACATCGCAACTCCATGAAATAAAAGCAATGGAAAAAGGAGAAGAAGCCAGGTGGTGGCGCATGCCTTTGATCCCAGCACTCAGAGGCAGAGGCAGGTGGATCTCTGTGAGTTCGAGGCCATCCTGGTCTACAGATCGAGATCCAGGACAGGCACCAAAACTACACAGAGAAAACCTGTCTCGAACAACAACAACAACCCCCCCTCCCAAAAAAAAAAAAAAAAAACAAAAAACAAAAAAAGAAAAAAGAAAAAGAAGAAAACCAAGTGACTGACACACAAAAACAAGCAGGCTTACACACAGAGATGGGGGGCTGGGGAGAAAAGGAACACATGCAACCCACAGGGACCATGCAAAGCAAACCACGTCACTGTGGTGGGGTCTAAGTTCTAAACACGGCTTCAAATCACAGATTTGTTTACTTTCACTTGGTGATAATTGTTCACGGCAGAACGTATCAGAAACTTCTATAATAGGAACCACAGCCAGGAAATAGTAAATAATTAATCACCTCCCTCTCAGCCTCTTGCATCTCTGTTGATATAAATGGCCGTATAATTCCAAACCCAATTATCACTACTTAGCCATTCCATTTTGTAGTTAAAATCCCGCAAAATTAAAGCGCATCAATTGTTAATGGCAATAGACCAGACAAGGGATTAAAGATTATTTTAATGTTTATTTCCTGTCAAGACATCTTTTGGCAGGAAACACCACAGACAAAAGGCTGCAACGCTCAGATGAGATTCATATATTTAAATCTTCTAACTTCTAAAAACATTATGGATATAATTACTTGTTTAATTTACTTGTTCCCCTAAGATACAGGCTGAGGAGAATGAGCCAACTTTATGATGTCAAGTTCTGAGACAAGAAAGGCATGGCCCTATACCACTTTATAAGCTGTTTTATTTAAGCAGTCAACTAGAATTTAGTGTTCATTCCCGCCCTGCTGACGAGGGAAGAACAGCAAAGGCAGAGAGGAGGGAGAAGGGAAGAACTTCAGTTCAAGGCTCCTCTCTGCCACCTGGACACATGTCAGTCATGGCCTCTGCTTGGGCCTCAGTTTCGGTCTTTATAATATAAGGTAGAAAAGGACTCTGTGTAGAGCAACCAACCTGCCTAAAAACTGTGTGTGGAGGGAAAGCCACATAATTCCACCAAGATAACTTATAATTTGCAACATCATATACACATATTCTGATATGGTGGCACTTATCTGTAAAAAAGTTGACGGGAATGACTTATACAGTTTACCCTTCTCAATTATCAATGAGAACAATGAGAAACACACCTGTGTGATGTCTCACACATCCCCGACCCCCAGCTCCCCATCCTACCCCAAGAAGACTACAATGATGACATTCAAGGACTTTGTAATCCAATTTAAGGAACATTGATTTGTTCATGTTTGTAATCCCAGCACTCAGGGGGCTGAAGCAAGAAGATTGCCTCACAATTTTCAGTTTAACTTGGACTACACAGTGAGACCCTGTCTCAAACAAAACAAAACAAAAACATGGATTTGGTCAGATGGTGGTAGTGCACACCCCTTTAATCCCAGCACTCAGGAGGCAGAGAGGCAGGAGGATCTCTGTGAGTTCAAGGTCATCCTGGTCTACGGAATGAATTCCAGGACAGCCATGGCTGTTAACAAAGAGAAGCCCTGTCTCAAAAACCAAACAACAACAGAAACATTGATTTGTTGCAAAAATCAAGACCATAGTAAAAGTAAGTTCCCAATCAAACTGTTTATTTAAGGTCTGTGTTAAGAAAGGGTATTGGGGCTAGAGAGATGGCTCAGAGGTAAAGAGCACTGCTTGTTCTTCCAGAAGTCCTGAGTTCAATCCCCAGCAACCACATGGTGGCTTACAGCCATACATAATGAGATCTGTTGCCCTCTTCTGGCCTGTAGGCATACATGCAGACAGAACACTGTAGTATACACAATTAATAAATTAACCTAAAAAACAAAAAAGAAAGAGAGGAAGAAAGGAAGAAAGGGAGGGAGGGAGAGAGAGAGAGAGAGAGAAGGAAGGAAGGAAGGAAGGAAGGAAGGAAGGAAGGAAGGAAGGAAGGAAGGAAGGAAGGAAGGAAGGAAGGAAGGAAGGAAGGAAGGAAAAGGTATTAAGGAAGGGCTGGGAGGATGGCTCAGCAGGTTGCATTTGCTGCTCTTGCAGACAGCCTGGGTACAGTTCTCAGCACTTGCATGTTGGCTGCAACCGTCTGTAACTCCATCCCCAAGGTATTCAATGCCCCTTTCTGGCTCTCTCAGGTACTGCGTCAGGCACTACATGCCTGTGTACACAGATATACAAGCAGGTAAAACCCTCATACACATAAAATAAACCAACCTAAAAAACTTCTGTAAAAAGAAGAGATATAAAATTGACATTTATATACATACAGCAAAGAAGAGATGGTAGGTGGGTAGATAACTATATTGATGACAGATAAATGGATAGGTATATGATAGATGATTGGTAAATAGAAGATGATAGAGAGACAGACAGACAGATAGATAGATATAGAGAGATAGGATAAATAGTTGTTCACCTCAAATCACTATTGAAATCTTGGAGAATCAGAATTGGAATGAGTCTGGGCCCTTTTCCAAAGTACTGTGTTTATTGTTTATCTGTTTCATTAGAACATAAAAACTTCACTAGAATATAAAAGAAATTTCATTAGTGTATAAAAACCACAAAGGAAGAAGACAGCCTCTGCTTTGTTCAATGATGTCTTGTTCAAATTTAAAATAGAGCTTGATACCAGGTTCGTGATAAGCATCATGGTATGTTTTATTTTCACAAAGGGATTTGTATCTTGTAATTCCTGTTATTTGTGTATTAACAGCAGAAAGCTTACAAACCATCAGGGTTGGGAAACTTATCCACATCAAGAGCCCAGGAGAGGGTCAAAGCCATGGTGAGCTGCAGTTTTCACATTGTAAGTACTGAACATGGCATGTGTCATTACTCAGGACTTGAGTTTCTCTATATGAAGGGGCTGAGGGAGAGCATGTTGCTTCAAGTAGCAAAGTCATAACTTAGGAAAAGTTTCTAGGGTTGGGGAGAAGGCTCAGTTCACAAAGGGCTTGCTTCACAAGCATAAAGACCCATTAAAAAGCCAGTATGATGGCACCTACTTGTAATCCCAGTGCTGGGGAGGCGGAGACAGGAAGAACCCTGGGGTTTGCTGGCCATCCAGCCTAATCAGTGAGCCCAGGCCACACTAAGGTACTGGGTCTCAAAAATCAGGGTAGGTACCTCCCAAGAAACAATGCTAGAGACTATCCTCTGGCCTACACATGTGCATCCACCCACACACCCATATACACATACTCACTCACTCCATGAAGTTTCAAGAGTTTAGATTCCCCAAACTGAATGTGACCATACCTCATGCTCAGAGAGGCTGTCCTCTTCAAGCAATAGCCACAATTCAAAGCCAAGTTCAAGCTTCTCCTCCCTGGGCTCCTGGAGCCCAGAAGCAATAAAATCAAGAACTACATCAGAATCTCCGTAATACTACCCTGAGCATAGGTTCCTTCCATCTGTCCTCTGTCCCCATCAGGTTCAGCTCTCTCAGGCTGAAAGGGGATTTGATTGCCCATCAGATGGCTCCTATGAGTCCATCCTGAGCCAATGTCTAGAAGCAGCAGAAACCCTCCTCCTGGTGCACCTAGGGTGAGCTGGAGATAGTTCCCACACATGTCTTCCACAAACATTGGTCAGGGATGGGTCACATGTCTACTGCATAACCAACCACTGACTGGCATACACGTTTGCCAGATGGACATAGATTAATCATAAGACAAGGAACGGTATCTAGAGTCATCCATCATAATTGCTAAGCCAATTCAGTACAGCAATGGTCTGCTCTGATTCCAGCATCACAAGGCTCAGTCAAGACAGTGTAAAGTCTGAAGCCAGCCTGGGCTATACAGCAGGTTCAAAGCAAGCCTCAGCTACATAGAGAGGAGACACTACATCAAACAAAATGCTTAAGATAAAAAAGTAATAAACAGCCTTAATTAATTTTTAAAAATTCAGTATTCACACTGTAAACACCGTAACCATAAAAATATAGGGAATGGTTCAATAAAACACAATTCTTCCATATGGTGCCATCTTAAGAGTCATTAAAACATTTTCTAAGAAGTGTTTAATGATTCAAACATTTTTATATGATAGATAGTTTATGAACTCAGCTTGCCAAATGCTAGCATTCAGGAGAAAATAATAATATACAAGATATTAAGAGGATTTATCTCAGAGTAATGAAGTTGATAGAACATTTAAAATTTCTTCTGCCTAAGTTTCTAAATTTTTCTACTTCCCATTCTTCTATAATCTACTACCAAAATCAAACCCACAAAAATTGATTTTTCAAACAAGTGATATGTGAGTGCAAGAACCTAACGAGGGCTGAAGAATGGCTTCTTTTCGAAAATACTTACCTTGCAAACAGAGGACCAGAGGTCTACCCTTAGAACAACACACCTCTTATAGTTGTGCTGTACTCCCAGTGCTGGAGAGGTAGAGAGACCCATGGACCCCTGAGGCACACTGGCCAGACAGTCTAGCCTTATTGGTGAGCACCAGGCTAATGAGAGACCCTGACTCAAAAAGGACAACGCTTGAGGCTGCCTAGTCTCCACATGCACGTACACAGATACATTTACACACACATTTAAAAATCAAATTCTGTTGAGGAAAAAGCAAGTCAGATCAAGGCAGGAGATGGCACTTGTTGCTCTTTCAGGGGAACCGAGTTCAATTCCCAGCACCCACGTTGGGTGGCTCAGAACCAACTCTTACTCTGGTTCCAGAGGATCCAAAAGCTTCTTCTGGCCTCTGTGGGCACTTGCACTCACATGCACACCACCCAGATGTACACAAACTCACACACACTTAAAAAAATGAATGTCTAAAAAGAAAAAAAGAGTGCCAATCAAGTCAGTCTCTATGCCGGGTCTACTCAAATCATTTACTGAGGTCATTAGTGAACACAGGTTAGGAAATGCACAATGCTACATGAACAGATACATGCATAAAAATAATAGCTGCTTACCTACTAACTTTTATTACAGAGGAGCCTGGAGCTGGTATGAAAAGAAACTAGACATTATGATATACCCAGAGAGAGAGAGATTAGACGGTAGATGACCGCCACACACATAGTATCCATGGAGCCACATGCACATGTGTGTTATCTCCATGATAATCCAGAGGACTGACTGGCATCTATCTATGTATTGGGGTGGAGTGTGATACAGTCATAATCCTGAAGAACTGGGGAGCTTGGCTGAGGAAATTAGGTCAGAAGAAAATTTATATGTTTGACTAATTCAGTGGTACCACTAGGAACCCCAAACAGGTAGAGGAATAGCTGTGTGTAGGGAGCTGGAGAGAAGGTGAGCTGCTGAGGGGTCTGCATTATTTAACACATTTTTTTCTTTTTTCTTCTTTCTTTTCTTTTTTTGTTTTTTTTGGGGGGGGATTTTTGTTTATTTTGTTTGTTTGTTTGAGTCAGGGTCTTACTATGTAGCCCTGGGTGGCCTGGGACTTACATTTAGACCAGGCTGGACCTGTAATCACAAAGATCTGGCAGCCTCTGCCTCCTGAGTGCTGAGATTAATGCCACTAGTGCTACTATGTCTGGCTTATTAGGGCTTTCTTTATAGCATGTTGTGGGGTCTGTGGTCATGTGTGATATTCCTGGCTTGTACATGTGCTTTTTACATTACCGGGGGTTTTGCTCCTGAGCTGCCTTCAGGACACCTGGCTTATCACCAGGCTTCATACACATTCCTCTAAGACAAATCCAGCCATGCCAATGCCACCTGATCTTGGTAGATAATAAAAGTATAATTGATCACAGCCACCATCTGCTTTTGGCATCCTGCTACTATTTCATTTATAACACATCTACCTCCTTGGGGTAGTGGCTAAAGGCATACCCTGCCCCATTCTACAGATGAGAAAACTAAGGTTTAGAATGAGTAACAAACAGGGTTAGCAAATCAGATCCTTAGACCTCCCTTTGGTGGGGTGCAGCTGTACCTGACTTAAAAGAAGCACTCTGATGGCAGAGAGGTTCTTCTTCATGGCTTGGATGTGTTGTAGCCAGCTCCTTGCCTATGCCCTAAAGCTTAACACCTGTGCTGGTGGAAGGAAGGCAGGCAGGGGTCTGGCCTGGGGACAGGCACGAGGTGAATCCCTGGAAGTGTGAGCATCAAGGTTCTCAGTAAGACGGAAGGTGAAAGCCAGAGCTTCGCCCCAGACCCAGACCTTGGATAGGCATGAAGGATAGACTCTGGCATCCTTCCAGCCCAGATCTGAAACTGTTTTAACAATCTGCTCACACTTCCAGGGACCCACATGGCTTCCCACCTCCAGGGGACTTGTTCTCTTGCCAGACTCAAAGCACTGAATAGCTACTTGTATTCAACCTGACAGCCATAGATATTTAAGAGTCTAATTCAATCGTTATATCTTTTCTGTAGACACAAAAGAACCACAGTCTTCCGACACCTCAGGGCTCTCTCTCTCCCGTTTAAGCATGCTGGGGATGCATACACATGATAAGGAGGGATGATGCATGCTGGTGTTACTGTGGTACTTTCTACACAATGTAAGAAATCTTTGCTACTTCCCAACACCAGCTGAGAGATGTGAGGTACCTAAACATTAGGTTGGAGGGGGGTGTCCAACCTCCCCCAGAATATGATGCTGAACAGATGGGCAATGGCTTTGCAGTCAAGGGGCTATCAATTGAACAGAAGAAAAGCCAAGTTCCTGTCAGTGCTGGGCTTAGGGGCTGCTCCCATAAGGAGAGTCACATTGCTATAAGGACTCAGTATATAAACCCAAGCCACATCTTCTCATCACATCTTCAGTGGAAGATGCGGCATTTAGGCAAGAGTGTAAACTTTGAACTTGTCTGTGTACATTAGTATGACCAGCTTTTGAAAACCCACGGTGAAACACGGTAGAGCAGCTGAGATTTGTGGGATGGGGAAAACGTGCCACGGAAACCCATTCCATAACCTTTCACCAGGCATGAAATTTACTGTGAATGGAATTTCTATAAGTCCATGTTGGCTTCTGATTTAAAACTATTAAATCCGGTTTCTGGAGAACACTTCCATTACAATAAATACATCATTATGACAACATATGCTAATTACACAATCTCAAAGACCTGAGTGAACAACCTATACATGAAAAATGCATCTCCACATCGGCATCCTGGATTCACAGTGGAGCCTCTAGTTAGGGGCTGAGCTCCAGGGGCAAACTCAAGCATCTATTGGCTGACCTCATAGAGGACGGGAGTAGGAAGAAAGGCACCAATCTCAATCAAGTAACAAATGTAGAGGCCTCTGCCTGTGGGGTGTGGGTGTGATTTCCAATCTTTGGAATGTAAAAGAGGAGTTATCTGTAATTTATAGATGCGAATATAAAATCAGAGGCCAGTCTGGTCTACAAAGCGAGTTCCAGGACAGCCAGGACTGTTACACAGAGAAACCCGGTCTTGAAAAATCAACAACAACAACAAAAAAGATATAAAACAGTGTGAAATGCATGTGTGCACTTCCTCATCTTCAAAGTACACCAAGAAGAAATGAGAGATACAGTTGTGCAATGCAACTTTCCAGGAAACAAAGCCCTTTCTAGCCTTGATCCTAAACTCATTGAGATAGCCGAAGGCCATGTACATACTAATAACAACTAGACAGAAGAGTTCACAAAGTGTTTTTCACAATTTCTTATCTATATTCTGTGTGTGTGTTTGTGTGTGTGTGTGTGTGTGTGGTGTATATGTGCATGCATGTTCACATGTGTACAGGCCTATGTGTGTGTACAAGTGCTTGTTGTGTATATGTATATATTTTCAAAGTTTTCCTTCTATCATTTTTTTAAGATTTACATATTTATTATGTATGCAGTGTTCTGCCTGCATGTATGCCTGCAGGCCAGAAATGGGCATCAGATCTCATTATAGATGATTGTGGTTGCTGGGAACTGAACTCAGAACCTCTGAGAGAGCAGCCAGCGCTCTTAACCTCTGAGCCATCTCTCCATCCCCCCTTTTATTGTTTTTAATCATATGTATTTATATGGGGGGTGAGTGCAGAGACTAGAGGTGTCAGATCCTACAGGAGATGGAGTTATAGGTGATGATAACCAGCCTGGTGTGGGTGCTGGGAACGGAACTCAGGTCATCAGCAGGAGCAGTACACCCTCTTAACTGCTAAGTCAACTCTCCAGTCCTCTTCAGTGTGTGTGTGTGTGTGTGTGTGTGTGTGTGTGTATGCTTTGTCTGAATGCATGTCTGTGCACCATGTGTGTGCAATGCCTGCAGAAGCCAGGACAGGATATCAGATCCTCTGGAATTGCAACTACAAATGATTATTAGCTGCCATGTGAGTCCTAGGATTCAAATCCAGGTCCACTGGAGGAGCTTTTAACTGCTGATCCATCTCTCTATGCCTCTTCCTCAAATTTTGTGGCAAGGCTACAGGGGGCTGCAACACCCATTGAGCATTTATCCAGGTACTAGGGAACCAAACTCTGGTGCTAACACTTGCACAGCAGGCATTTCACTCTCTGATGCAGTCCTTTCTTGTCCATATTCCTAATGGGCAGCCCAATATGTGTCTTGTTCTCATCTATTCTATTCTCTTGGAGTTCACAGCATATTAATAAGACTGACTCATAATAGAGACTAAACTGCTAATTACTGAACAAATATGCCTAGGTTTGGAAAAGGAAATACAGTGTATATATATATATATCATGATAACTTTCCACCATGTCTGCTATTTGAAGTCATCTTAGACACCTTGAAAATGTTTGGTAGCATAAAGGAAGGGTGGGGGATACACCCAGGGATAGTCAGGTGTCCACTAGCACTTCAGATCATATGGGAAAGCTTGGGCCTGGGGAGGGGTCTGGGAAGAGCAGGGATGTCTTCATATGGCATCATCAAGCCATCAGTTGAGCTGAACTAATTATACCGACTGCCTCAAGCTGGGAAGGAATTTTTTTTTTGAGGGGAGTTGTTCGCCCCCCGCCCATACCACTTCAGCTGCTGAGCAAGCAGAGTGTGGTATGAATAAACTCCATGGGCACAAGGAGTCCAGGGCTTCCCTTTAAATCAGTTCCTAGAAGGCAAGGAACCAGTATATCATAGTGAGACAATCATTTATAATGGGACCATTATTAGGAGCCAAGATATAAAAATCGTACATGAAACAGCCTTATAAGCAGATTCAGTGCGTGGCTGATTAACCTCCCTGGTCTACTGGGGGTTGGATGGCTCAGGGGAGTGGTAATGAGATGTGGAAGTCATTTGCCTCGAGGTCACAGGTTTTGAGCTGGACATGTGAGAAGAGGCCTAATTGCTACTCATGGGTGACTTGTAAGTGTGCTTGGTGGAGACACACGAGACAGGGGTTCGAGTCTTGGTACTACCCCTGAACTGGCTGTGGGATTTCTGTGTTGGTCACAGATGTCCAAAACCTCAGATTCATAAGTCAGAAATACGTGTCAAGGCCAATTTTGCTTAGCTAGATAAATATAAGCATGCACTTGACTCCTGAGGTATCCTGGAGAAGAGATTCACATGTGAATATGGTATTTATTTGTGTCTCTCATGTGGTATATGAAGTTCAAAAGGCTGGATTTGTGGCTCAGTTGGAAGAATGCTTGCTTAACATCCTTAGCACTGCATAAAACCAGATGTCTGTAGGCCTAGTATATTGGAGATGGAGCCAGTAGGGACAGGCAGTCAAGGTTATCCACAGCTACATAGAAGTTCCAGACCAGTCTGGGCTACGGGAGACCCTATCACAAACACACAAACAAACAAACAAACAAACCACAACAAAAGAAACAAAGCAAAAGGAGTTTCACACGTGGGAATGTCTCAGATCTTGGATTTTCGTATTAGAAATGATCAGTTTGTACTATTGTAAGCAACAGTCCCAAGAGTTTTACATCCAGAAGGCTGAATGCCAACACTCACCTATAACCCTAATATGCTGGAGCAGAGGCAGAAAGATCATGAGTTCAAGGCCAGCCTGGACCACACAGCCAGACCCTCCTCGCCATTAAAACAAAACTAAACAAGCAACAAAACAGTCAACGCAAAGGAGAAAGAAAGGATGATGAACCTGAAGCCCTGGGTTCAAATCCCACCTATGACTCCTATTTCCACCCTTTCTCTTCATCCTCTTCAGGTTAGGTTGGAGGCGAAAGCTGATGGGGCCACACCCACCTGTGGTAGCTTGTTCGAGCTACTGTAAGAGAAAAGGCACGATTCCAGATGATGACCAGTCTCCTTTCCCAAAGCAGTTACCAGATCTCAGGTTGCCAGACTAGGGACATCAGAGGGCTACAGGCACAATGACACCTCTCTAGACATGCCCTTCCTCCCAATGCCTTGGAGTCACACTTCTTCCTTCCCTGGAATTCCCTCCTCTCCACCCGGGAATCTGGGGTAGCTTGGCTGCAAAACCTTCTCCTCTCTCTGAAACCTGTAAGAAGAGGCACTGCCAAACACACACAGTCAGATCCGCGGGGCAGAACTCTCATCAAAGCCCCAACTGTGCTGCTGTCTGTCTGTCTGTCTGTCTGTCTGCGTGTCCATGGCATTAACGACTCTTTTAATAAGCTTTTTACCTAAAAGGCTAATCCACATCAGGGTCCTCCTTGAAGGCCAAACCCAAGACCTTTCAAACTGTTGTTTTCTTCCTCATTTATTTCCTCAACATTGACATAGGTAAATACCTTGTTGACAATTACAGGTCCTGTAGAATGGATATTCACAAATCACATCTTGACTTGCAATTGTGTGTGTGTGTGTGTGTGTGTGTGTGTGTGTGTGTGTGTGTGTGCAGCCCTACCATTCATTCAACTTTTTGTTGTTGGTGTTGTTAGAGTAGAGAAATTATGAATTACTTAGGGGACAGGCGATCTACTGTGAGTTTTCACACCCCATCTAGTAAAGCAGTGTGGTGTGAACTCTCCAATACTCAGTGGTTGCTTTTTTTTTCTCCTCCCCTCCGTGCTTCCCAAGGACTTCAGGCACTTGATGAAAGAGAAAAATAATCCCTTCTTTGGTGTCTGCGATCCAGACCTATCTGGTAGCCCACTCCTCTAACACTGCCTGTGCAGAGAAATTATTTCAGCTCCCCGTTCATTTGAGCGTTGAGCTGAGATCTTGCAGCTGCTGGCTGCCAAACCTGAAAGCAGAAATTAATTTCAATGACCCAAGCGAGTGGAGGGGAGCGTTGTCAGGTAATTAGTGCTCGTCTTTTGCTACTCAGGGTCTATCACTGTGTTAATCCATACATAAATCTCGGCATTCCCAGAGTTGCCTGAGATCTGCCAGGCCTTTAAGGACTTCTTGCTTGGGTTCACCCTGAGCCTGGCATCTTCATAGAGGAGGATAAAGGCTCCCTTCTTTCTGTCTATTTCTGGCCAGCATACAGCTGATTTCTATGGTCTTCTTCCATTTTGATTAAGCCTGCCTTTGATTGAGTAGAGTTCGGGGATGGGATGGGGTGAGGAAGGGGTCCTATTCCTGCCCCTTTCTGACTTGCCAATTTATTAATGAAAGAGGCTCCGATATTGATAGTCCTGATACTACAAGTACAACAATTAATGGCTATGCCCTTTGAGGCTTCTAATTTAAAAATGAGCCCTCCTCTGGTTGGGATGAGTCCTGTAGTTATTTTATATTCCATTCTGGATTGGATTTGGGGTTTCTCTGCCTTTTCCTTTGGGAAAATTCCCTAAGTGAGAATTTAGACTTGAAAAAACAAAACCACAGAAACACAACTGGTGTGAATGCTTTTTTTCTTTGAGGTCATTCTGAAATCCAAGAAAGGTGTTTGGAGGAGGCACCTGTTCACAAAGTATAGCGGATCCCACTCCAGGGTTCACCAAACACCTCTGGACTTCATGTTTTTAACCTTTAAGTGGGGGGCAAGGAAGATACAAACTAGACAGTATCCATGAAGGGCTTCTCAGCCCCATCTGAAGGAATTTATTCTCTCTGGTGTAGATTACCACTGCTGTGACCACAGGGGCATCCATGGTCCCCTTTTCAGGTAACAAAACAGTGCTCAACTCAAAAGTTCTGTGCGTAGGGTTCTTTCAGATCAGAGACCCTCCTTTATTAGGCACCTCTGATACCCACAGCCCACAGGTCAGGCAGAAACAGCAGGCAGGAAAGCAAATGAAAAGGGGCTATTTGTGTAGGGGGGCGTGTCCCAGTCCCACATACAGGAGGAGCCCCAGCTGGTGCTAGAATTCCAGCCCAGCACACCAACTTTGAACCTCAAGGAAAAACAGAAAGCTGGACTTTTAAGTGAAACATTTCTTTGAAGGTATAAATGGCTTTGTTGAAAGTCACCATGGGCTTATCTGTCACCCAAAGAGCACAGGCTTGTGTCTGCCAAGATATTCTCCATTTACCTGCTTAGAATCCTTCACCCATTTCTGTTTTTTTGAGACTCATGCTTTAATCCAGGCTGATCTCAAATTCCTGTCTTAGCCTCCCAAATTAAGGACTGAAGGTGAGCATGAACCTACCACCCCACGCCTACCCTTCTCCCTCTCTTCAAGGTCCGATTTTAGAGCTGAAACCATGGCAGTCCTCATGCCTTAGCCTCTGGACTATTGGTGTTACCAATGGATGTCATGACTCCAAGCTTACTTTTTTATTTAATACTTAATACATCTTTACCTTGTGGCATTCATGTAAATGAAAATGAAGCCACTGTTTGCCAGCTTGACATTCTGACCACTCTTCTCATCTTGGGTGATGAAAGCACTCCCCAATGCCCAGAATTTAAGAAGGAAACCACTTGTACCCTCCAAAAACTTCCTTCTGCTTGCTTCGATTGCCATAAGGTTCCTACTCTGCCTTTCCAGGGATCTCACTTCACACAGATCCATCAGAGAAATCAACCATCTTCCTGGAACCCAGGGCCACTCTCTTTAAAAGTAACAGGAGTTGACTCAGTTTGGTAATGAATGAACATGTGGCCTTGAAAACACACACACACACACACACACACCCTTCACAAGCTTTGGTGTTCTTATGTGCAGAATTATAGGATAATTCTGACCCCACACATTTGCTGCGATGATCATACAAAATGATCTGTGGAACAGTTTGAGCCAGGGCCTCTCTGCTGCTGTGTTAATTCGATGCCTGGAGCTTCCAGGGCTGAGCCAGTGAAGAAAAGACAGTACATATCCTCCTAGGGATTTGAGGCTTTCAGCTGAACAGGCTCCTGGGTCCCCATCTCTACTCTGCTCCTGCTGTACTGCCCCATAAAAGAATAACAAGGACTGGCAGCAGACAGCAGGCTGGTTCTTCAGCCTTGATGCGTCCATCACTAAAATGGGTTTTCTATTCAGCTCAGGGCTGCTGGGAGCTGATATAGGGCAACAGGCTTGATCCAGTAGGAAATTAGCTCCCCTCTCACCCCCAGAGGAACCCATTCTCTTATACTCATATCACCATGTATAAAATCCTTAATTCTCTGATTGTACTGTGAAAACCTTCAGTGTGTGTGTGTGTGTGTGTGTGAGAGAGAGAGAGAGAGAAAGAGAGAGACAGAGAGACAGAGACAGAGAGAGACAGAAAGAGACAGAGAGAGAGGAGATGGAGAAACAGAATCACTGCACAGCTTCAATTCTAATGCACTTTATTGTAACTGGAGCCGCTCTAGCTCCCTGCCCCCTCCAGCGGCTGCCGGGCCACCTGGAAAAGTCATCCACATCCATCTGGTGTCAAGTGGCACTGATCTCCACATTCTATGAGAGTCAATTGCAATTAACAGGGCCATTCAGGAAACGGCAGGTCCAGCCCAGACAAAGGCAGCCCAGACAGATCTTATCAGAGCCCAAGGCCAGCGGGCTGTGCCTTTCAGATGCTGCCTGCCTGGGAGAAAAACCTGTAGCAAAGGAAGGAGGAGGAAGAAAGGCTTGTAGGCGTTGATCTTGGGGAATGGAAAGGACAGAGCGCCAGAAGAATGAGGCAGAGGGGTTCAAGGAAGGCAAGCCAGACTCCAGGGCCTGCCTCTTGGGTTCAGATTTTGATCCACCCCAGCCACCACAGGTCTTTGGCAAGTCACTTTACCCCTGCCAGCCTCAGAGCTTCAGGTGGCCCATCTGTAAATGGAAACTAGGAATGGCACCTCCTGCATTTTGAAATTGTCAAGAGAAGCCGTGCTGAGGGCAGTCTCCATTGTCAAAGTACAGAAGAGCTTGAGTGTGGCAGGAGAGCTGTAGAGAGGTGTGTGGGGAGAGAGCTATGGAGAGCAGGAGAGAGGTGTGTGGGGAGAGAGCTATGGAGCGCAGGAGAGAGCTATGGAGCGCAGGAGAGAGGTGAGTTAGCAGATCAAGTGTCTTGGAAAGAAGCCACACAACATAGGCACAGGTGAGCAGGCTGAATGCCACCTTGTCCACCTGGCAGAAAGAACCAAAGGGATGCCTCTGCCCACTCAGAAGAAGAAAACAATCTGGAAGGAAGCTAATCTTCCATGTAGGGGGTCCATGACTACTTGCACCAGCTAGAGGGGCCCCTTTGGAGCCTGTGAAGGTGGGAAGAGGGAACACACACACATTACAATAGCATGGGAGCATGGGGGCTGGGAGACTGGGGCCACATTGTGGTAAGGACCCCTCCATTATGATACTCCCCCAAAGGAGTTCAGTTTGGTTTTAGACAGAAGGACACGAGGCCTCTGTGCTGGAGGTTGAAGACCTTCTGGATCCTCTTCCAAAACACAAATGCACAACTGTGGGGGATACCTTCAACTTTTTACTCTCCTGGCTAAGTGGCCTGTTCTCGTCATTGTCTGTCACTAGGCATTTATTTTGCAGGGTCACTTGGAATTTCAGAAATATGAAGCTTTAAAAAGCACACTAGAGAGCCCGAGGGACCCTCCTGTCCTTCCTTTCCCTCTTCCCTCCTGCTGGGCTTACACACGCCACACTTGGCCTTTTTCATGTGGGTTCTAGATATCAAATTCAGGTCCTCGTGGTTGCTTGACAACCACGTGAACAACTGAGCCGCCTCCCCAGCTCCCATGTGTTAGGTTTCAAACCTGGGACAAATGGCTGAGGACCAGGCCACCAGGTTCTCCCTGCATCCCTCAGGCCCACCCTGTTCCAGAGCCTCTACCCTAAACTTCTCCAGCCCAGGGACGGTGCTGCCTTTTCCCCCAGCTGCCCTACCCTACAGAACCCAACCATTCTGGTTACCTACTTCTTTTTGCCTACTCTCTTTCGGTCCCCCTGGCTGCTGTACCTGGTTCCCCTCTCTCCCCTCCCCGCTTCTCTTCCCCCCCACTCTCCTCATGTGGCTCAGGGTCATGCTCACTCTGGGCTCTTCCAGATGTCCCTGACTCTGGCTGTGCTCTCCCACATATCTATAATAAATTTTCTCTTCCACCATACCTAGGAGCGGTTGTGTCCTTTCCTTTCTTTTTCTATTTCCTTTTTTCATTCACCAAAAATTAGAAATGTTAACAGTTGTTCCAGAGAGAGAGTAAAGAGTTTCATTCCCAGTAAACACAAGGAGCTGGTGTAGTGGTGGTGGTGGTGGGGGGGGGGGATGGGGCAGTCACGACATTTTCTAACAGGAAGAGAAAAACCACAGTTCCAGCAAAACTTCACCCAGCCAGGAGCCTGTTTACTCCAAAGAGCTTATCATTCACAAAGACTATGCCCTGAACAACTGGATGCCTCTGTTGTAATCTTCAGCACCCGATACATATTGATATATCAGAGAGGTCAGACTGGGCTAGTTGCCAAGGTATTTTGTGCTGAGGTTCCTAAGGTGTCTAGTAGAGCCAGTGACACACAGTAGGGATTCAACAACCCTTATCTTCCTCCCTTTGCATTCTGTATTATTGAAGCTTTCATCTGATCTGGAGAGTGGCTGATCTCTATTGATAATGGCATGGATTTCATTTTAATATACTACCTTTTATTATCACGGAGCCACAGACTCTTAATAGCAAGGGCCTGTCCAAGGCACTTTAGAACAGCAACTGGAGTGTAGATGTCTCTCCTAGGACCCAGGGCGATGTGCGGTGGGTGGCAGGGACAGGAAGCGCCCATCCACCTTTGCATTGGCAGAATGAGTTACAGGATTATATTATCATTGCAATTAGGCCAGGGCTTCCTCTGCACTTCCACAGCAACCTCTTGGTCCTGTGCAATACAAGGCATTTTCCTCTGTGACCTGGTTTTCAAGGAATCTTTCTTCCCTAAACTGGCTTCCACTGAGACCACATAGAAAAGCCAGCTTCAGAGTCTCATGTACATATCCCTCCTTCCCTGCCCCCCACCCCCTGCCCTGAATTCCAAGATCCGACATCCATCACTTGTTCTGATAGGAGGAGGAGGGTGATGATGTTAACGATCTTGATGTTGATCATGATGGGGCGGACTGTACCAGGTTCTGAGTCCTCACTCTGTGAGGGAGCACCCCTGTGAAGGCAGACTAGCATTTTCTTCCCCTCAGCCATAGAAGGAAGTGATCTGCTGAGGCAGGACTTAAATTGGTGGCCAGAATTCAGGTTCATGTCATTCTTCCTTGGACTTACTGGGTGACAGACTACAGGAACAGTCAAGCTTCCATCCAACAGGCACAGCACTTGGAGTCTACATTGAAAAGGTCTTACACATTTAATTCTGGGGGCCCCCAAACCTGATCCCAGCAAGTCCAGGGTCTGGGTGGATCCAAAAGCAGGGGACCTGCTAAAAGAGCTACAGTTTTGGCAGTAGATGTACTTAGGTGTCCAATCTGACTTCCTAGTGCTTCGTGTAACCCTAGATGAGGTTTCCTGTCTGTAAGGGGGGGTGCTCCTTACAGCGGGGGGAAACCACAGAACCCAGGGGAGCATGCTGCCTTTCTCTCTCCTGCTCTGAGTAGCTTTCCCTCACCTCTGTATATGTGTTGAGCCCTCTCTCTCCCTGACGCCCACACCTACACTCCTCTTTCAGGCTAGTGTTGAGCTTCTAAATTACCCAGCTGCTAGGCCTCAGGTTGTTTCTTTGGGATGATGTTCATGCGTGTGAGGCACTTACCTGACAAGGGTTTCAGGTCTTTAGCTCATTTGTAATGCCTCCTCCCCACACCCAACCTATTGTCCCACTCAGAGAGAAAGAATTTCTGCTGCATGAGTGAGCGAATCAGCGAAGGGGAGGCGATTTAAATGACTTCAAAGCAAAAGCAGTATACCCTTTCCAAGCTTGGGGATTTCAATATCCAACTGATTGCTGTTTGTGACAGAGTCTCTTGACATAGCCCAGGCTAGCCTTGAACTTTTGATTTGTGACAGGTACTTGTCATATGCTAAACAAACTGTCTGCTCTCAGCTGACAACCATTTATTCATTCCTATTCTCCTGGGCACTTGCATTTTGAAGGAAAGGCCTCAGAGACTCAAGTGACTCTCAGAGAGAAAAAAAAAATCCCCTCCAAATGTAAAGAAGGACGTTGGTGCGGAAGGATGTGACTTCACATGCAATCACCCCTACAGTGGGATCCGGAACATATGCTGGCAAAGTGAAACAGCCTAAAACCACGGTCGCTGCCTGGCACTTGGTCTGAGATGCCTCCTTGTGTCTTGAAGACAGTCAGATTACTAAGGGGCAGGTGGCCCTTCGGCTGACGAAGCTGGCAGGGTTTTCAGCCACAAGAAGCCTGAAAAGAGGCTGCAGGAGGGTCCTTCTGCTCTCCTGAGGTGACCTACATCTGTGTGAAGAAGGAAAGGCGTTTCACCCCCCCTCCACCCCTCACCCCCCCCACCCCCGCTCCCCTGTCTGCTGCGGGTGGGAGCTCAGTCCAGGTGGAGCACAGTTACCAGCCCTGCAGAAATCTCTTTATGAATCATACATGAAGGAGAGAAGAAAGAGGGCAGCCGATGGGACTCCACACCTCACAGCACGCAGGAGGCACGCAGGGTGCTTTCTAGAGCTGTGGGCCTTGCGGCAAGCTGTTTATGAGAAGCAGGGGACTCTAGCGGCTTCACCAGGAGCCAGCGGCTTGTTGGCTTCACTTGTTAGAAGCCAGCGTGGGGAAGGCCAGGAGCCCTGGTCACTGTGTGTGTTCTAGGGAGCTGGGGAGAGGCCTGAAGAAGTTCTGAAGGTATGTTTCTGTTGTAAAACTGTGAGAATGCCACGTTAAGACTCACTGCCTCTAGCTTGCAGATGGGGACTGGGAAAGCAGCCTAGGAAAGATCACGGTGGGATCCCTGGAAACTCTTCCTGTCTTCATTGTTTTATCTGTAAAATGGGAGTGTGCAAAGCTGGCCCCCTCCCTGACAAGACACTTTCTTTCCTTTGCACTTATTTTTTGGCGGTCATGGTAACTGATTAGGTCAAAACAAGACCAAGTGAGAAAGCAGAGGAAGCGCGGTCCGGCAGTGCATTGTCAAGGGCATCCATCATAGGGGCGAATCACCTAGGACACACAAACTCATCCAGGGGCTGGGCTTCTGGGCAGGATAAAACAGGGGTAAAGGAGGGCTGGGGAGAGGGTTCAGTGGGTAAAAGCACCTACCCCGCAAGCATGAGGACCTGCCTGAGTTGAAATCGACAACACCCAGGTAAAAAGAGCTGGGCATTGCTGTGTATGCCTGGCACCCAGCACTGGGAGGTAAAGACAGACTGATCCTAAGAGTGTGCTAGGCTTCCAGCCGACCTGAAATGACCAGTTCCTGGCTCAGTGTGCCAGACTTTCTGCTCTGGCCTGTGTGCACGTGCATGGGTGTGTAAACCTGTATACCCACAAGCATGCAGTGCACACATACACCATGCTTACGTAAAACACTATGGAAGAAACAGTGGGACCAGCTGCCTTTTGCTCCCACTACTGTGCCTTTCCCACTATGCATTCCTTTGAGCTGTGAACCCAAAGAAACTTCCCTGGAAAGTTGGTTTTTGTCAGATCACATCAACAAGAAAAATAACTGATACAGATCTCAGTCTTGACCTGGGAACACAAATGTGTCCTGCAATGTAGAACAGCATCCCCGGGGCTGGTGATTCCTGAGAGGGACTCAGGACTCATGGAGATCCCAGGTAACAGCACAGCAAACAGATTTAAAGCAGAATATGTACAGGGAAATACTGCAAAGGGAGGTGGAAAGTGGTTCTTCTCCTGGAGGCTGGTCATATAGGAAGACTTCTGAGCATGAGGCCAAATCCCAGCCTCTAGGAAGGACGGATGCTCAGCACTAACTATATTCCTGGGACAAGTCACCAAGGCCCAGCAAATGATCTGGGAGTGGGGAGACGCCCTGACATCCAAGTTTTGTGATGTCCACCAAGAGCTTCTCGGAGCAGATGGGATGCCAGTGCCGGGGCTGCGATGCTTCCAGCACGGGTTGGGGGAGAGAGCCTCACTCCTGCATCATTTACTCACTCAACAACTATTTATAGACTCTATGGGCCCATCCACGAAGTGCAGGGTGTGTGTGTGTGTGTGTGTGTGTGTGTGTGTGTGTTAAAGTTGGGGGTAAAGACAAAAGGGCAGGAAGAAATGTTGAAAAAGGGAAATTAATTAAGAAATGAATGACCCAACTGAATCCCAAGATCTGAGAAAAAGCCATAGAGGACAATTATTCTAGGACAAGACAACAGTCCGCAAAGGCCCAGCTATTCCAAGGGAAAACGGGAGGAAAGAAAACTAAGAACGTGCTGGGCCTGGGAAGGGCTTTAACTTTCCTTTTTTTAGCTCAAGGGATAAGAAAAGTGGGCAAGGAAACTGAGGGGAGCCAACAGGACTGAGAGGAGAGAAGACTTCCAGTTTAGAAAACGATGGAGGCTTCTGCCTGAAGAGAGGATCCCAGCAGAGGCGGGAGGGACGCAAGGAGTGTGTGGCGCTAACTCACTGGCTGACTGACAACCCATCCCTTACTTTGGAGAGGAGATGCCTCAGGAAGAGGGAAGTCTCTCTAGCATTCGCTGACCTCCACCTCTCAGAAGGAAAAAAAAAAAGTACTCAAGTGAAAGAAAAACTTCTTGTTTTTAGTCTTTAAAATGGCACAAGAACTCCAAAGGAAGAAGAGCCCAACATGGGAAGGCAAGCCCAGTGCCCTTTGAAAAGTTTTAATTTTATTTTAACTTTGCTAAATCTACTTACATTCACATTTGGAAATATGTATGCACGATAAAACATTGAAGTTATGGTCTATTGGGTTAAAAACCCACTTTTTGGAATGGGTTCAAGGGAATACTTATATAAAAGTCCTTGGAACGGAAAGCAATTCCGTAGATAAAACAGAATAGCAACATCTCCCAAATATGCCCCTTGCAAGATAAATGCACATGAGGAGGGGTCCGGAGGCTTCACTAATGGGAGATTCGTGACAGCCAGCCTCTAAATCTCCTGGGGAACCAGCTGGGAAGGGAAGCGGCTGGCTAGTCCTTGCCTCAGTGTTCACACTTCTCCAAGGGTCTCCCTTCTTCCTTTCATAATTTACTGGGAACCAGTAAACTAAGCCCCCCAATTAGAAACAGTGAAATTCCATTCCAGCAGGATGCTCACAATGCATGGGGCAACTGTGCTGTTTATTTTGTGACGTTCTAGACAAAGAGAGCTTAAAAAAAAAAAAAAAAAGCTGGAATAACTCCAACAACAACCATTTCTGGGCTTTTTCTGTGCAATTATCCTTGCATGGCGAGGCATACAAAAGAGGATGAAAACATGGCTCTTACCCTTCAGAAGCTGGCACTCCTATTAGGAGGGTGAGCTTGAGGCACAGGCATGAGTTGGAGAAATAGCCAGTAAGTAGCCTTCCTTGCATCCTGCTTCCAAGTTCTTGAGTGAAGCTCCTTCCCTGGACTTCTTTCTGAGATTGTGACCTGGGAGTTATAAGATGAAAGAACACCACTCCCACCCCCACCCCACCCCACCCCCGCAACCCCCTGCCTCCATGTTGCTTCTTGTCAGAGTGTTTTATCCCAGGAACAGAAGAGCAAACTAGACCACTTCGGTTTCCATATTCCAATCAAACATAGAGGGATCTGATATGGGAACTGGGATTCACCACCACTTAGCAGGAAAGGGAAAACCTTCTGGAAACATTGGCTTTATGGAGTTTGGCGAAGAGGACAGATATCTAGTCTTTTCTCTTATTTCTTTAATGAAGGGAATGGACCCCACTCTATTGGAGGATAACCATGAGCTGTCCTGGGAAAATTCTTCAGCCGAGAGCCATGGCTGTTCATTGAGCCTCTCTTCTCAGATCCTGGTCTGAGGATTTAGGATTTAGGTCAGCATGTCAGGAATGTTCTTAACAGGCAACAGTGAAGACAGACATGAGACTTAAGATGTGGGGTGGCCAGTATCAAGTCTAAAGGATGCTTGCCTCCTTGGATCAGAGCATTCATGCAGACTAAGGGTGACAGAGCTCAGCACACCAGAAACTGCTTTCTGTGAACCTTGGATTTCTCCAGAAACCCATGCCAAAATGAGATAGGTCCTATGGTGTAGCTCAGCGTGAGAGTGCTTGCCTAACGTGTGAGGTGCTGGGTTCAAAAGGGACCAGAGAGGAGGAAGAGAAAGGGGAGGTTCACTTAACAGTCCCCACTTCCTCCCCTGTATATATTTCTTTTAACCATGTAGTTAATTATATGGCACAGAATTGACCCAGAAATTTCGACTGAAGTTGCTTTTTTCTTTTCTTCCCCCCAGTTCTTCTTTCTCCAGCTTTCAGTGGCCACCCAGTCATTATCTTTCTTTTCTCTGAGTTCCGTTTTCATCTTTTCTTTTTTGTTCCTCTCCGATGGTGCCATGATTAGCATGGGGTCACTGTAGACCCTCGGAACACATTTGGGGCTACTGTTCAGGAAACTGCCGAAGAGACAAAGGCTTCTCTGTGAAGAGGATGGTGTGTGAGGAAGGGGGGACTCAGTCACACCGCACAACCAAGTCAGAGACTAGTAGGTACTTAGAGATCAGGCTGTGAGGCATGGCCAGTTCTAGAGCAGAAATCTTGCAAATACATGGAGAAGAAAACTGACCCAGAATTACCAAGTGAAATATTAAATGAGAGAAGTCACTGACAGTGCTTATTATCCTTGTAGGGTTGCTTTATTTTATTTCATTTTTGACAGGGTGTCCCTGTATAACCTGGGCTGTCCATGAATTTAGACTCCTCCTGCCTCAGTTTCCAATGGCTAGGATTACAGGCATGCCCCATCATATCTGGCTTCTAGAAGGAGAGATTTGGTGGTTGTTATTGCTTTTGTTTCATTGTTACTACATTTATTTATTTGTATGCTTGCTTGCCATGGAATGTATATGAAGGTCAGAAGACAACTCCCAGGAGTCTGTTCTCTCCTCCCACCGAGTGTGCCCCAGGAATCAAACTTGGGTCATCAGGCTTGGTGGCGAGCACCTTTGCCCACTGACCTATCTCAGTGGCCCTAGAAGGAGATTTATAAAGGCAAAATAATTTTGCTGAGATAATACTAGCGACATATGTGTGGGTAGGATGATGGAGTGGGGAGACAAACACAAAACAAAACACTCCCCAAGAAAAAATGGAGACAAGCCGGGCGGTGGTGGCGCACACCTTTAATCCCAGCACTTGGGAGGCAGAGGCAGGTGGATCTCTGTGAATTCGAGGTTAGTATGGCCTATAGAGCGAGTTCCAGGACAAGCTCCAAAGCTACGCAGAGAAACCTTGTCTTGAAATCACACACACCCCCAAAATAAAAAAAAACAAAAGAGAAAAACAAAAAAGAAAAAAATGGAAACAAAAATTAAAATCACATTCTACTACAAAGGGATATGGCTAAATTCTGGGAGGCAGGGGGCTAAGGTGTAGGGACAGAAAGGGACTCTGCTGCACTGAGGTATAATCTCAGTGGTCTGTCCTCCTGCATCTGAGTTGCTAAGGATTCCTGGTGGTTGATTTCTCAGAAACATGTTAGTATACGGTGTTGTAGAATACTCCTTTACACTGTGTAAAGATGTGTCACTGTGATTGGCTTAATAAAAAGCTAAAAGGCCAATAGCTAGGCAGGAGGTATAGGCGAGACTTCTGAACAGAGAAAGCTCTGGGAAGAAGAAAGGCAGCTTCACCAGCCAGATGCAGAGGGAGCAAGATATGCAGAAGGAAAGGTAAAAGCTATAGGCCGAGCTTTCATAATTAATAATAAATCTGTGTTGTTTTTTGTGAGCTGGAGGCACAAAGAAAAATCCATCGACAACAAGGTCTGAGACTAGGGGTTCAAGGAGTCACTGGAGGGATTATCCTTTGGTGTAAGAGATAGTTAAGAGAGTCACTAATGCCAGAGACAGTAGCATGGTGGAGGCTCTGCAAAGAGATTCAGGCCCCCTCTTACAGATTTCAAAGGGGGGGGGGTTCTCATGACATGTAGTTGATGAGTGGCCCATAGCGCAAGTTTGTAGTCAGGTTGTCTCTGATTCCCACGCAACAGGAAAGGGACAAAGTTTAAGCCTAACTATAGCATTTGTCCGCCATACAGGATATGTCACCTGTGACCCCTAATTGCTTAGGGTCTCGAGCAGCCTGGAGCTGGTAAACTTTCTTTAGCAAAGAGACCATTACAGGTTCACAGACAGACTCTTAATAGGGCACCTGCCATTTCCCGGTAGCAGTAGGAATCACAGAGTCAACTGTGAGGGTAGAGGCTGCTGTTGGTGAATGTGGCCTAGGTAACCTCTAGTCCATTCCAAATAGCTAGTAGCCAAGGACAACCTGGAGTCACAGACCTGCCTGACCCTGCTATGGTGTGTAAATGGCAATACATGGAAGCAGCCAGAGGACATCTTCTCCCCCCAGACAGGCTCTTGTTCCAGACATAGAGGCCAAACTCGGAGCTGGCAGGGTCTCTTACGGACTGTATTGGTGATGTCTATGATGCAATCTTTTAGGGGAAATAAATGGGGCTCGTGAGCGTGGCTGCCAGGTGAGTGCCCACTTTTATAACTATGCTTGCGCTCGAATCTGTGTTCATAGGACGTCCGTTCCAATCAGGCAAATAGACTCAAGACAGAAATGGCGCAGGGAACAATACCATCCTGGTCCCCATTGCACCTTTCTGCAGTAACTAATTTCCACTTGGGGTGTCAGAGCATTCCAGATGATAGATACATTGTGTTCACGAAAGGCAACCTTAAGAGAAGTCTCTCTGCAATGAAAGTGAGGGGTCCCCCCTCTTCTTTTGGCATCTCAACTTGCCATAGAAATGAGTGATTTTCTGAAATCCTGCCAAGTTAGATGGGTTCAGCACGCTATTAGATTAGTCTGTTTACACAGAAACAGCCAAAAATAGGAACCACGCAGAAGCTATTAAAGCTATTGTCCTGCGGGGGGAAAGAGCTGGATGGTTTTCTCACTCCGAGAGGGGAACAAGGTCTGACTCAGTACTAATGTGATGAAGAAGTGAGTGTGCTCTAAAGCAGACCTTGGGGTTCCTCACCTTGTTTCCGTGGTGACAATGAAAGGATCACAAAGACAATTCCTGGGGCCGGGTGAGCAGAGAAGCCCCAGACTACCGCACAGCCCATCCGGCCCGCCCAGTTCGAAAGGCACACTTTTTGCTATGTGAAGCCCAGGGGGCTTTCAAAGGGACGGTGGTTCCAGGCAGGGAAAAATAAAAGTGAATAAAACTAAAACAAATAAATGAGACACAGTGTCGGGAGCGCCCACCTGTAATTCTAAGTTCATATCTGCCCTTGCATCACTTTTAAAGCTAACGGAACACATGGCCTCCTGGGTCAGTGAGATTCCAGGGGAGAGCTTGGATGGTATTCTGTGTGCGAGATTTGATGAGTCTTACTTTTCTCATCTATATAGTGGGCAGTCCAGTCGGTACCACAAAGTTACCTCCTTTCTCCTCAGCAAATCTCAGGGTGACCTGGGGAGGCTAGACTTTGCCACATTTGGGGTCCCCTGAGCCAATTTTTGATAGCATTGTAGGATGTGGAACTGTGAGAAAAAATTCAAATAAGGCCCATCTGAAGAGATGGAACATTTTTATAAAACACACAAAGGAGCCCTCCCTTTACCCAACACTTTTCTACCATTTCAGTTACCTGGGGTCAGGTAATATACTTAATGGTCTGAAATAAACTAAATGCAGAATTCCAGAAATAACCAGTTCCTCAGTTTAAACTGGGTGCTGTCTCTCATGAGTCTCTTCCATCTTACTCAGGACATGAATCCCTTCTTTGTTCAGTGTATCTGTCTTTGTGACTTTTCCTATTGCTGTGCTAAATCACCATGATTAAGGCAACTTATAAAAAAAAAAAGCATTTAGTTAGCTTACAGTTTCAGAGGGTTAGAGTCAATGACCAACATGGTGGGGAGCATGGTGGCAGGCAGGCAGGCATGGTGCTGAAGCAGTACCCGAGAGCTTACATCTTGATCCATAAGTACAAAGCAGAGAGAGCTAATTGGGAATGGCCCACCCCCAGTGATACACCTCTTCCTTCATTAAGGCCACACCTCCTAATCCTTCTCAAACAGTTCCTCCAGCTGGGGACCAAGTATTTAAATATATGTGCCTATGGGGGTCATTCTCATTCAAACTACCACAGCATCCATATTGTATATGCTGTTTGCCTGCTATCTGCTGACTAGCAATTTCAGTTATTAGATCTGCTACCATGGGTATCACAGTGCAGATGTTCCCATAACCTTTATCTTACTTAATAATGGCCCCAAGTAAATGAGTAAGTGATGCTGGTAATTTTGTTACAGTATATTACTACAATTATTCTATTTTATCATTTCTTTTTTCTTTTAATCTCTTATGGTGCCTAAGTTACTAACTATATTTTATCATAGGTGTGTATGTACAGGCAGAAATAGGATATATAGTGCTGTACGATCTCTAATTTGAGGCATCCACTGGGCATCTTAGAATGTATTCCCCATAGATAAAAGCAGGGACTACTGCAGTTACTTTTATGAGATCATGTTCTGATGGCTAAGTAAATTAAAGCTATGCAGTCAAATGTCAAAGAAAATCAGTACTGTGCAGAATGTACTCTTTAAATGCTGTTTAACACAAGACCAGCTGGCTGAGCTGGGTTCTTACCTGGGCAGAAAACCAGTTGTCTGCTGGGGCTGCGGTCTCATCAGAGGCATTATGGTCTGTATACACAATATCTCCCATATTTTCCTAAACTGGAGCCTTGGTTTCTAATCATGGGGAGTGACTGTATCCTAAATGTGATCACCTCATCAATGGATCATTCTCCTGATGGAGTCTTAATACTTCAGCCTTATTGGGAGATGGAGAAAAATAGCAGATGGAGTCTAGCTGGAGGGAGAACGTTACTGGTGGGGTTTCTTGGGATCTAGATCTGCTCTAGCCACTTCCTGTATTCCTTCTTCACTGCTTCCTGTTTGGCAAGCACCTCCTCAGTCACAAGTTCCTGCTGCCATGATACTCTGCTCAAGTATCTCCACAGGACCAACCATCATGAGTAGGACCATCTAAAAGCCTAAGCCAACACAAACCTCCCTCCCTTAGGTTAAGTCAGGTTCTTGGACACAGCAATGAAGAAGTGTCTAATACAAGGCAGTAAGCTTTGTTCCAGCAAGGTTTCCACAGTGTCCATTCCACTGTGGTTATAGCACAAATTTTCCCGCAGAATTTTTCCTGTCTTCCCTGAGTCACTCTCACTTCCCAGGAGCCTCTGTAGGCGGGCCTCTCCCAACAGGGCAGCCTACTTCTTCAGCAGCAGAGAGGCTCTGAGCTCAGGTGTTCTTTAAGGCTCGGTTCTTTTCAATGTGTCTGATTTGGGGCCTTCATTCCTTTTGAAAGATTCAATCTCTTTGTCAGAGGGTCCAGCCTAAGTCAGGAAGTGATTTCATCTTTTTCATTCTTTGCAGGTTAGAAGAAGTCTCTAGGGGAGAAGACCACACAAGCAGACCACCAGGAGGTGGGAAACTAAGGGGACATTTCAGGAGGAAACACAGTTTATGGTTCACCTCTAAAAGTGTCATCACAGTGTGGTCAGAATTACTTCATTTGTGAGCAATGGTTTATAAATACACTGCAAGGAGAAAGAGGTGAGAAAAAGGACAGAATCATGACAGGTGTGGTGGTGCACACTGTTAATCATAGTACTTGGAAAGCAAGTACTATGATCTCTATGAGTTCAAGGCCAGCCTGGTATACATATCAAGTTCACAGCTAGAGCTAAATAATCGAGAGACCCTGTCTCAAACAAAACAAAACAAAATACAGAGTCCCATATTTATCTCAAATAGTCCTGTCATTTCAAGATTCTCCGTGAATTATCTGCCGACCAGGTATTATGTATTAAATATATAATTTTTAATCATAAGTGTGCTTAGATGTATGTTTAAACTTTAGCATTTGACACCTAAGTCATCAAACTCTTTGTTTAGCCAGCAGGACAGTGAGTTTGGAACACCCGGAACACTGAAATAACCAAGAAAACCAGAGAAAGGTCAAAGAGAACACAAGGAAGTCGGTCTTCATGAGACTCAGTTAAAACCGCACCAAGATCCTATTTCAACCCCAG
Organism: Peromyscus leucopus; assembly: GCF_004664715.2. Taxonomy (NCBI): domain Eukaryota; kingdom Metazoa; phylum Chordata; class Mammalia; order Rodentia; family Cricetidae; genus Peromyscus; species Peromyscus leucopus. The sequence continues at coordinate 117,343,139 of NC_051067.1, read as the reverse complement.
GCAGAAGAGCCATCATGAAGTTAACAAGGTGAGTGCTGCCAGGATGTAGACAAAAGGGAATCATACACATTGCTGGTGATAATGTCTGAAAATCAGATGGAGGGTCTTCAAACGACTAACAGTACATCTATGTCTACCACGTGACTCAGCTATACCATGGGGAGTCCAAGTCAACCTACCTTAGAGATGCTTGCACATCAGTGTTTACTACAGCACCTGTCACCACAACGCCTGTCACCACAGCGAAACTGTGGAACCAAATAGGTGTCCATCAACAGATAAATGGACAAAGCAAACATGGTCTGTATGCTCAGACCATGGGACTTTTCCCAACATATAGGAAAATCACGTTATGTTGTTTGCAAGGGAATGGGTGCCACTAGAGATTACCAAATTAAATCTGTCTCAGAAAGACAAATATTGAATATTTTCTTTCATTTGGGGATCTTAGATTTGATATAGATACATGAAATTGTGTATGAGTATTTGACATGAATTAGAAGTACAATTCTTCAGGGAACCAAAGGGGTCAAAGCAGAGGGGCAGAATGGGCAAAGGGAGAATAGGGGGTTTGAGAGGGAATACACTCCAAGTATATTATCTGTGAAAAAATGCATAAAATCCCTTTTGTAACCTAGTTCCAAGTATAATCAATACTGGTGAGAACATTATAAAACATGAAACATCATCAGGCAAATATTGAAAGATGGCATTACAACAGGGATGTGGGTTGGCTGAGGAAGAAAAGGAGATAGAAAAATTAAAAATAGGAAAAACCAAGGTGGAAAGAGAAGTAGTCAGTAGAGGAAGAGTTAAGAGGGCAGAGAAAGGAGATGAGGAGAAAGGAAGGGGGAAAGAATCAAGGGAGGTGTGAGGGAGCAGTCAAGAGATGACCAGGGACATGTAGGAACAGAAATCACCATCAGATAATGGGGTGCTCAGCCAACTGTAATAAAATGCCACTCAAGTCCCATGCCACTGAGCTGAGCCCAGTGGCCTGATTCTGGCCATTAGCTTTAAACGCGTCACACACCATGGCACCTTCGCAGGTGTGAGTGGACCCTGGCTAGTTTCTGAATGCCCCTTTGCCTGCCTATTAAAACTGTGCATCATGGCTAAAGAGGTAGCTCAGTGGTTAAGAGCATTGGCTGCTTTTTTAGAGGACCTGGGTTCAATTCCCAGCACCCACATGGTAGCTTACAACTATCTGTAACTTCAGAATCACTTCCAGTGAATCCAACACCCTCATGCAGATATGAATGCAGACAAAACACCAATGCACATTAAATAAAATCTTAAACACACAAACAAAACAAAACTGTGCATGGTCAGAAATACATGGTGGACCAAGGGGAATGTGGAAGAAGAGACAGGCTAGAGGCTAAAATGCTGTCCAATGCCCTCCCTTCAACAAAAAGAGCCTTTAGACAACCTGCTGCTAGGATCACTGTACTTGAAAATTTTGATGCTCAAAAAATATTAAAATATTGGAGTTGCTTTGTTCTTCAAAAACATAATCTGAGCAAATAAATTGCTCAGAAACAAAATCCCAACCAAGTAAAAGTGGTGCCTGGTGACCCAGACATGATAAATGGAGGAGGAAACAACCTGGGGAGGAAATTTGTATCCAAAAATATGTCTTCTCAGTGGTGATATTTATAAATTTGACACACTGGAAAAGTGGAGCTGGCTAAAGATTATTTCTATGCAAATATGCATTTTCCCAACACCAGTATACAAAAAAAAAATCCCAAATATATTTCTTGCAAATCAACTCTTGCACAATGTGAGAGATGCAGGTAGTATGCTGATAAATATTAAAACATGAGACCAAGTGTAAACTTGTTGAGGGACAAGAGTCCGAGATGAGGTGATGGGACAGAATGGGAAATGGTCCCACAGTGCCTGATGTCTACTGTCTTAGGACAGGACCCCTGACAAAGTCACCTGTCCCTACAACATGGTCATTCTCCTCCTTTAGGTTAAAAAAGTCACAGCCTTGAATGCTCCAAGCATACTGTTTCTTTCAAGTTGTTATAGAAAATTCTAGACAAGAGTTCCTAAAGAAAAATTTTAGAAGCCAAAGCATTCAGTCTGATGTGAGGCTCCATCTAGGGATCATATACCCTAGCAACCGCAGGTGCTTGGCAGGAAGCCTATCCACTTCAGATCCTGGGCAAATCTCTGATCTGAAGACCCAGTGATTACAGCCCATGGTCCCTATATAAGAGCAAACTCTCCACTCCCTCATTTCCAGAAGCCCAAGAGTCCACACCATTCCATGTTCCTCTTCTTATCATTAGCCTCTAAGTCTGCCATCCTGTGTTAGCTCACACTGCCCTGAGTATTCTGAGTGTGTCACTAGTGATAGCTGCTCTCCTGCCCTGGACAAAGGAGGAAGGCGACACTAAGGTCAGCCATAAATCTGCCCTTCTTTTGTCACTGGGTGAACAGGGAGTGGAGCTGTGCCCACAGGAGTAAAGGCCACTGAGAGAGTTCTAGAGCTATAATCTCAGTACTTGGGAGACCAAGGTAGGATGATTACTGAGAAGCCTGGGCTACGCAGTGAGCTCCAGACCAGACTGAGGCAGAAATACTGTTCCAGGAACAAAGAAAGAAAAATCTAGATGAAGATAAGGCACAGGTTTTGTTTCAGCTTTTTACTCAGCTTTTATGTTCACAAACAGAATCAGGAATCGGAGTTTAGAAACTGTTGGAAGTGGGTACAAACAGGCTGCAAGGCTAGTGAAACTCACGGGATATCTTCCATTGTGTGGGCTACGCCAGTGAGCTGAGGATGTTCAATTACTGCCTTTCCTGTTTGTATTACACTTGGATAAAGAGTTGAGAAATGCTGCCTTGCTGTGACAGCAGCCCAGATAAGAGCTTGGCGTGTAGAGCCACACTCAGGGTGTATCTTTCTCTAACTTGTACTTTTTAAGTGAATGAAGAGACCCACAGGACATAGCTGAGGTATCAGGAGGAATGTTCTGACGGTTAGGTCACTGGCCAGATCATGTCCAAGTCTCTTCACCTTGACAGGCTGACTTTTGATAGAGGAAGGAGGGTGAGGGGGGGTGAGGAGGGTTTGCCCATGGTTCACTGTGTATGCATTACAGGGCTACAACAACTCTGGGTTTGTCACCTGTTTACACACTGATCTTCCTCTAATCACATGGGAATCACACTCCCTAAACATCTCTTGCTCATTGTCCTAGTACTGCCTAATGCTACTGTACTGGGACATAGGACCTTTATGGAGATTGTTCTAGTAAAAATGAGGTCATTGGGGTGAAGCCAAGTCTAGTCCGACTGCTGTCCTTCTAAAAAGGGGAGATGGCATGACAGACACACAGAAGGACCACTTTGTGGAGATACAAGGAAATGATGGCCATCTGCAAGCCGTGGAGAGAGGGCTCAGGAAAAATCCAATACCTTGATCTCTATGCTGTGAGAAAATACATTTCTGTTCTGCTTCTTGTTACAGTAGCAGGAGCTGACTGATACAAACCCTGAGACAAGAACAGCCAGTTCACTTGCCATTGCAGATGGAGGGCCTCCAAAATCAAGAGCTGTAGGGTAAGAGACACAAGGACTTTAGCCTAGCTTGGGCCTTTGCCCTCTGATCAGTCACTTCCCACCTCTAAGTCTCTCTTTACTCATCAGGACCATGCAGAGAGTCACAGTCTTTATCCTTTATGATAGTTTGCTACAGATGAGTACTATGCACATAAAAAGGTGCTGAACAAAGATAGATTGATGTTTTGATTGACAGGAATGTCAAAATACAAGACAGCTTCTCTCATTCTACCATCCAAACAATCATGAACTGAGTTTGTAGGATATGGGAGGCATCGTGATGTTGGGGCTGATGGACAAGAACTCCACGGTGGTCCAGAGGGGACGTTTCAGCTTCTAGGTCTGTGAGACACAGCTGTGTGTCTATTTTAAGTCATCAGTCTAAGGAATTTTGCTATGGTAACCCTACAGGAAAAACTAAAGTGAACATTGTACTTATTTATATAATATTCTTTTTGAGGAAGTATGTGTGTGGGGGGTGTGCAAACAAGCATGAGTGTAGGCATGGGGATGTGCATTCACACATACCAAGAGAAAGCAGAGGACAACTGTCACCAATGCCTTTCCTATACAAGATGCAAAGTAAAGAATTCTAGTTGGAGGTAGGAAGAGGTTAATATAAGGCTCTTTTCATCCTTTAAAGATTTGTTTTATTTATTATGTGTATGACTGTGTGTGCTATGTACCCATGAGTGCAGGGGCCCTCAGAGGCCAGAGGCATAAGATCCTCTAGAAGTGGGATTACCTGTGATTGTGAGCCACCAGTCATGGGTGGGGACTGAGTTCAGTTCCTTTGTAAGAGCAGCACATGCTCTTAACTGCTGAGGCATCTCTGCCGCCCTCTAAGGTAATGTTCTTGAAGATTATCTCCTTGGTTTCCTTAGACATCATTTTCTCCATTTTCTTCAATGGCTACTTTTGTGCCAATGGGTACTGGGACACAGGATGTGGAGGATAGCCTAAGAGCCCCTATTTGTGCCTTTATGAGTGGTTACGCTCTAGGAAACAATATGGAGTCCGTAGGGTGCTCCAATAAAGCTATTGCTTAGCTAGCAATCATCCTAAATAGTGGGAATAGGCATGTTTCATTTTAAAATTTAAAACTTGTACAAATGATCTGACACATAGACACCAGAGTCCCCAGACAGAGAACATACTCACTGCTTCTGAATTACCAGCCATTAGCCTTATATTCCTTGGGTAAGATTAGAGGAGGAATGTATGGAACACTCAGCCCAGACTGAGAAAGTATTAAATATGTCTTGGCTGACTAAATTGAGCATTTCAAAAAGCCATAGAAAGGAAAAAAATCTAAACATGAATGTAACAGACAACTATGTCAGACTGGAGATGTCATTCAGTGGTGAAACATTGGCCTTGATGTGGGAGATACTTCAGGGAAGTGGCTGCTGAGGAACTCCAGCCACTGCCTCACAGGCCTCAGTATCCAGGAAGCTGGAGTCACTGGAGTTGGACAAAAACAGACACTTCTCATCTATCGTGCACCTCTGTCATCACCCCTAACATGCTACCCTGAAACTAAGAGACGGAAATCGATATGTGCTGAGCCCATTCTCCCGGGCTAGCTCCACCGATGACATGAAAGTCCTCACTAAGACACATGACATTAAGTAGGTATCCGGTGTAGTCCAGGTGACCTGCCACCTCTACTCCAGCCAGAGCACAGGAGATGCCTCAGCGAGCCAGCTCCAAAGACCTCAATTCCAGATCAAACCAAAGGTATGTTCAAGATGTGACAAGCAGGGCTTCACTAATACCAAAGCATTAGATCACAGGACCCCAAGCTTTCCCTCTGCTCCCCAGAAATCAGCTCACCCTGTTCTGCAGTCTATGGCCCCCAAAGAACTAAGATCCCCTGCTGTGAAGGTTAGAGTGCACAGGTAGTTTCCAAAGGAAAAAGCAAGCCTAGCTCTCTCTTTCAATGCAAGGTTAAGTGCATGGTCCTACCTAGCACCTGGCTCCATGCAAGCTCTGTGCCACATGGGCTATGCCAGACTCAATTATGTGGTGTAGAACTTCCCACTACTCCCTGAAAAGCTATGGAAATCAGATATCCCCCTTGGTTCATGGGATTTCTCTAATGGCTTGCTCTTTCCTGCTCCTTCAGGCCACCCCATAATGTTGGCTTGTCGACTGAAATTTCTAAACTTTCACTTCAAACTATGCCTTCTAACACTTCCACCCCGAGGCCTCATTATGGCCTCCTTTGATTGGGAGGCTCACTCTCCTAGTAAGACCTGTTTTGAAGGGTAATTGATCTCAGCTTCCTTTCCATTGAATCTGCCAAATTTCCATTCTTCTATAATTTACAAAATAAACAACCATGTATGAATAAAGTAAGTCTTTTCAATTGCCCCTGCTTTATGCATCTGTTCCCCACAATTCCAAAGCTCAAAGGGACTCTAAGAACCCCAAGAACTCTCTATATAGGAAGACCTTTGAATAACCATTTGGAACCAAACACTGTCTAGAGTGGTATTCATTCTGATGCACAGATATTCTTATGTTTAATTGCAAGATGCTGTCTCCAGGGGTGTTAAATTACACAAGCTCTGCAAAGAGCTATATAGGAAATAATTAAAGCTTCATGGATCTATGGTTGCCATTCTGACCACTAAGCTCTACCAGGTTAGCCAACAGCAGTTATGGATAAACTGCAAACAAAGGGACAGTTACACAGTCATATATTAATAAAACTTTATTTGGAGGGACAGTATTCGGG